>NW_026706004.1:0-314535 GCF_029867415.1 Vicia villosa | reverse complement strand
GAAGATTCAAAGGATCGACATAATTGGTTTATCGTTTATCGCTTTGTTATCTTCTTTGTATATACTACTTTCAACATTAATGAAAGATTACCCAATTTCAATTTGGAATTGGGGGCAGACGTAGTCGTAGCGAGGACGATCGACGAACTGCCTAAACAAATATCGTGTTCTTGTCGCTTTTACTCTTTCATTTACATTCTGTTCATATTTGGTTATAATAGCAAATTGATCAACGATTCGAGTGTTAAGATTGTGAATTAAGAACTTACATAAACATCACAATCCACCACACATTGAATTACCTTCAATTTGATCATTATCACCAAGTGTTTGTATATTTGTTTCTATCACTCTTACTGCATTGCAAACATTGTCCATCATACAAAAAGTTAATCTGATTCTCAATAAGAGAAACGCTTTGATTCTGCAACATATACTCTTATCATTTACCTCAAGTCTTTGACTGGTTTTTTAAACACATATATAATCGTTTCGATAGTGGTTCGGAATAGACGCGAGTCGATTCAGAATCACTTCCGCTGAAAAGTCGTTTAAATCCGTAAAACTGTGAACGATCTATTCACCCCCCCTCTAGATCCTAAGGCCAGCGTCTAACAAGTGGCATCAGAGCTCTGGTTTATTCCGTGCTACGTGAAACACTTATTGGAAAGATGGCTTCCGGACCTAAAGGGGCTCATAATAGAGCTCCAGTTTTCAACGGTGAAAACTATGGCTATTGGAAGGATTGTATGTGTGTCCACATCAATGCAATTGATAGGAACATCTGGACAGCTATTGTAAATGGTCCCTTTCAGATCACCATGACAAATGCAGCTGGTGCAGTTGTTCAAAACCAGAAAATACTTGGGATGCTGAAGATGAAAAGAGAGATGCATACGATTGGAAAGCGAGAAATATTCTAATCTCAGCTCTAGGAGTTGATGAATACTATCGCGTTTCCCATTGTAGATCAGCTAAAGCTATGTGGGACACATTGCAAGTTGCCCACGAGGGAACGGATGATGTCAAACTAGCTAGGATCAATACGTTAACTCAAGAGTTCGAACTCTTCCACATGGAAGATGGTGAATCCATCGAAAACATGCAGAAGAGATTCGTTCATCTGAAAAATCGGTTAAATTCTCTTGATAGACCTGTTTCCAATGCAGTTGCTACTAACAAAATCTTAAGATGTTTGAACAGGGAATGGCAACCCAAAGTTACAGCAATAAAGGAAGCAAATGATCTAAACACTTTAGATATCACAACTCTATTTGGTAAACTAGAGGAACATGAACAACACCTTAAATGCCTTGACATGCATGAGAAAAGGACAAAGAAAGAAAAGAACATGGAGAAAGAGGTAGAGAAGAAGTCAATAGCTCTAAAAGCTTCGAGCTCCAAGACCTCAAAACGAGAGCCAAAGGATAGTGACACAAGTGATGACGAAGACTCCGATGATGAGGAAATGGGACTGTTTGTGCGAAGATACAACAAATATCTAAAGAAAAATGGAGCAAAACATTCCGACAAAGGCAAAAGATCGTATACTCCTTTATATAGTAAATACACTTTTGTACCAAAAGTATCAACTAGCAAAACTCCATATTCTCATCATATTACCTGTCATTATTGTTGCAAAAAGGGACATACCATTGAAAAATGCAAATTTAGGAGAATTTTAGTTCCTAAAGGAGTATTTCAATGGTTGCCTAAGTGCAACAAATTGTGTACTCACTACCAAGGACCCAATGAAAATTGGGGACCTCCCTCTTTAAATTAATCTTGCAGGAAAAGTGTCTTGACATTGCCGAAAGGTTGTGGTTCCTTGATAGCGGATGTTCAAGACACATGACTGGAGACCTATCTCTTTTCGTTGAGTTTCAAGCAAAGAAAAAGGGGTATGTCACCTATGGAGATAACAATCGGGGAGCCATACTTGGTAAAGGAAGTGTAGGTAACCCTTCTACCACTACTATAACTGATGTGCTGCTAGTAGAAGGTCTTAAACATAATCTTTTAAGTATAAGTCAATTGTGTGACAAAGATTTTAAAGTAATGTTTACAAATTCTGGCTGCACAATAGAACATACTAAGAAAAGAGACATTATGTTTAAGGGCTTAAGAGTAAACAACATCTACATGCTAAAGCTGATGAGGGCATATTCCTTGGTTACTCACAATCTAGCAAAGCATATCTGATATATAATAAGAGATTACTTATAGTAGAAGAGTCAGTACACGTGTCTTTTGATGAATCTTATGCAAAATATGTCGAGAAAGGTCTTTCATTTAATGGTGCAGGTCCGTCCACTGAAGACATTGTCAAGGATAAGGAAGACGAGAATGAAAGTATTGTAAAGAAAGATGCTGAGAGAGAGAAAGATGAGTCTCACAATGAAAATGAAAAAGAAAGCATCTCAAACAATGAAGAACTTCCCAAGGCCTGGACAAACGTGAAAGACCATCCAATTGACAATATAATAGGAGACATCTCAAGGGGCGTTACAACACGCTCAAAGATAAGTAACTTCTGTCATCATTTTGCTTTTGTTTCACAAGTTGAGCCGAAAAACGCTAAGGATGCATTACTTGATGAGCATTGGCTAATGGCCATGCAAGAAGAATTAAACCAATTTAAACGGAATGATGTTTGGGACTTAGTCCCTCATCCGGGAGATCATCAAGTAATAGGCACTAGATGGGTTTTTCGTAACAAACTTGATGAAAACGGTGTTATTACTAGAAACAAAGCTAGATTAGTTGCTCAAGGTTACAATCAAGAGGAAGGTATTGATTATGAAGAGACATACGCTCCTGTAGCACGTCTCGAAGCTATTCGCCTTTTACTTGCTTATGCTTGTTCTAAAGACTTCAAACTATTCCAAATGGATGTTAAGAGTGCCTTTCTAAATGGCTATATAAATGAAGAAGTCTATGTTGCTCAGCCACCCGGCTTTGAGAATTACATGTATCCAACTCATGTTTATAAGCTGAAACGTGCTCTATACGGTCTTAAACAAGCCCCTCGGGCTTGGTACGAACGTTTGAGCAAATTTCTCCTTAGTCAAGGGTACTCTAGGGGTAAAGTTGATACTACTCTCTTTATTAAAAGAAAAGATAAGGATATTCTCTTAGTCCAAATTTATGTAGATGATATTATATTTGGGTCCACTAATGCAAAACTTGTCAAAGACTTTTCTAAGCTTATGCAGAGTGAATTTGAGATGAGTCTCATGGGTGAGCTAAATTTCTTCCTTGGCCTACAAATCAAGCAACTCAGTCATGGAACGTTTGTGAATCAAACTAAATATTGTACGGAGCTGCTCAAAAGATTTGGAATGAGTGAAGCAAAGGAAATTGACACACCTATGGCAACAAATACAAATCTAGACAAAGATGAGAAAGGTAAAGAGGTTGACGTGAAATTATACCGAGGTATGATAGGTTCACTATTGTATCTTACTGCTTCAAGACCAGACATTATGTTTAGTGTGTGTATGTGTGCAAGATATCAATCTTGTCCAAAAGAATCTCACTTGAAAGCTGTCAAAAGAATTCTGCGATACTTACGTGGAACTACTACATATGGCCTATGGTATCCAAAAGGAAATGAGTGTCATTTGGTAGGATTCTCCGATTCAGATTTTGCTGGCTGCAAATCCGATAGAAAAAGCACTAGTGGAACGTGTCATCTATTCTCAAACTCATTAATAAGTTGGCATAGTAAGAAACAAGTATCGGTTGCATTATCCACTGCTGAGGCAGAATATGTAGCTGCTGGAAGCTGCTGTGCACAAATATTATGGCTCAAGCAACAACTTCTTGACTTTGGTATTAAGCTTGATCACATACCTATCATGTGCGACAACACAAGCGCCATAAACTTGAGTAAAAATCCTGTCTTACACTCACGTACCAAACATATTGAAATAAGGCATCACTTTCTACGAGATCATGTAGAGAAAGGAGACGTTACTTTTGAACATGTAGAAAGCAAGAAGCAACTAGCTGACATCTTCACCAAACCACTAGCAACGGAGCAATATTTCAACATTCGTAGGGAATTAGGGATACTCGATATCTCTAATTTGGGCTAATTACGTTTGTTTTCTCTTAATATTATTTCTTTACTTTATGTATATATCTATTTGTCTTGCTAACAATTTTTTAGCATAAAGGTAGCTCATCATCAAGCCAGGCGTCATATTGAAAAAGCGGTAACGCAATTGGTGTTCACTTCCAAAAATATTATTGATACTATAATATGCTATCAATTAACACGCTTATAGTGACCTCATGCATAAAAAAAACTGCTCCTGCTCACATATGTGTCTCATTCTACCATTAACTACCTTTTACCTACTATACTATACATGCTAGCATTATTATCTATGGTTCTCTTGTTACTCTTCTATTCTCCTGTTTTCTCTTTTTGATGTTGACAAAGGGGGAGATAGATGCTGAGCGTACGGGGGAGCTTTGTTGAGAGATTGCCTTGGTGAGAGATAGATGCCGGATGTACGGGGGAGCCTTTTGAGTCCTTGTCACTTACTACCAAAGCTTTTGAGTATTGGTTTGCCATCATCAAAAAGGGGGAGTTTGTGAATACAAGATTACACTCAAAGATGTTTTTGATTTATGGCAAACTCAAATGAGCATTCAAACAACAAGGAGGAATTTGATCACTCATGAAAGCACAAGGTGATCCACTATGCATATAAGTCGACTCAACACAAGCTGGACATGAAAAATGCAGAAAATCAGCAGTTAGGTCGACCTACTGTCAATCTAGGTCGACCTAAAATGAAGGAAAATCCATATACCTCTGCTAGGTCGACTCACAGACCATTTAGGTCGACTCAAAATGAAGAAATCTTCACATCAGTCTGCTAGGTCGACCTACATGGCAACTAGGTCGACCTAATCTGTGAAAATGTCCCCAGAATGCATCAGAAGAGGATTCTGGTCGACCTACTCCTTCAACAGGTCGACCTAACTGGGAGAAAAATTCTGCAAGCTCTGTTAGGTCGACCTAAGCACTACAAGTGGTCGACCTAACTGATCAAGAAAGTTCAAAAATCAGTTTTTCTTGGTTCTAACTGTTATGCAATCATATATATTGTGCAAGGGTAATTATTCAAGAAACACCAACGACTGAAAGATACACAAATGCTTCTCATCTTCGTTCTTCATCATCTCCAACACAATTACACATAATCATTCTTGCGTTGCGGGTTAGTGATGAGTTCGATAACGTCCATGGAACGGAATTGAAGATTCCTAGTGGGTGAAGGTTTGTGGGGTTTGTTGGTGAATAAAATCTGCGGGTTTTGTCCTCCACGACGGGTGGTTCTTGGGGGTTTTTATCAAGAGGCGTTCATTGAGGATTCGGCTGAGTGTAACGATTGAGGAACGGGGAGTTCAAGGAATCAAGACACTGCAGAAGGGAATCAAAGTGAAGCTCTTGGATAACCTTGATCTTGGTCAAGATTAAGGGGGAAGAAGATTCAAAGGATCGACATAATTGGTTTATCGTTTATCGCTTTGTTATCTTCTTTGTATATACTACTTTCAACATTAATGAAAGATTACCCAATTTCAATTTGGAATTGGGGGCAGACGTAGTCGTAGCGAGGACGATCGACGAACTGCCTAAACAAATATCGTGTTCTTGTCGCTTTTACTCTTTCATTTACATTCTGTTCATATTTGGTTATAATAGCAAATTGATCAACGATTCGAGTGTTAAGATTGTGAATTAAGAACTTACATAAACATCACAATCCACCACACATTGAATTACCTTCAATTTGATCATTATCACCAAGTGTTTGTATATTTGTTTCTATCACTCTTACTGCATTGCAAACATTGTCCATCATACAAAAAGTTAATCTGATTCTCAATAAGAGAAACGCTTTGATTCTGCAACATATACTCTTATCATTTACCTCAAGTCTTTGACTGGTTTTTTAAACACATATATAATCGTTTCGATAGTGGTTCGGAATAGACGCGAGTCGATTCAGAATCACTTCCGCTGAAAAGTCGTTTAAATCCGTAAAACTGTGAACGATCTATTCACCCCCCCCCCCCCCTCTAGATCCTAAGGCCAGCGTCTAACAGATCGGTCTAAGCCTTTTCCCCAGAGTCTTCTTTCCTTTCTTCTTCTTTTTAGTCAGCATGGTTTTCAGCTCTTCTTGCCCCTTGGACAAGTTCAGGATCAAATCTTGAAACTGGGCATTCTGAGCTTGAAGGTCTTTGACTGATTGCTCGAGATTCATGGTGCTGAAATAAACATGGAGGAGGTGAGAAACCTGCGGTGGAAACCTGTGATGCAATGCTATGAATGCAGATGCAATATTTTCAAGGATCTCTGGAAATTTAGTTAGCAACGTCAAAAATGATTTGATCGCTTCTTTGTTTGAAGAATTCTGATTTTTTGATGTTCTTCTTTGAGAATCAAGCTCACCATATCGAGTGGGTCATCGCCTCTGATTCAGGAACTTCTGAATTTGCATGTACACGGCTAGAGGAAAATAAATCCTCTTGCCCCTTGATAGGTACAGCGTCTCTGAATTGGAAGGTATGTGGCGAGAGGAAAGTAAATCCTCTTGCCCCTTGATAAGAGTTCAGTCCTTGATAAGAGCACCTGCAATTATGCACCCTAAATCCCTAAGATCCTTCAAAAGGGTTAGTTAACATGCTATGCGTATGATGTCATGATGTCATGATGTTATGCGAATGTAGTTCATTAGGCATAGTGTGAAGTAACAAGGACAAACGAGTCCTACAAACAATTCCTGCAAGGAAATAGAAGGGTTAGTAGCACACACAAGCAAGTCACACAAGTATCCTTAAGTTTAGAGGCTTGCATGGAGTCTGACCAGATAACTAACCTTCCCCAAAGGTACTTCTAAAGGTAAAGAGATTTCAGCAACAGGTTCTACCAGTGACCCAGAATTGTCAGCCCCTTCTAAAGCACCCTCGAACATGGTACATGCATACCACGCAATGATACTTTAGGAAGAAACCTATCTGAGCTGTAGTATCGGGTCGCGACCATAACTTGGCATGCACCAAGAATAGCCCTCCCACTACGTTCCTAAAAGTTAAGATGGGTTAAAGGTGACTAAAGGTCCTTGAGCTCCGACGCACCCAAAGATACATGTGTAAACCTCTCTCATGCAAAAGAGGTACACAATAACCAGTGGAGGCCTAACTCAAGCGCGGACTTCATATTGACCAATCCCAAGCATGCACAAGGGAGGTCTCCATGACTATGCCGCTCCTATCTTAAGGTGCACTCGAATCCGGGTGTAGGACTCATCTTCCGTTCAATACCCAAAACGACCTTGAAAAGTAAAGCAAACAAAACAAACAATTATTAAGTGGTCTAAGCTCTAAGGTAACCCCTCTTTAATAAATCCCCAGCAGAGTCGCCAGTTCTGTAACTCGGTGAACTGACTTTTATTTTTATAAGCAACAGTGTTGCGGTGAGCAAGAGTCGCCACCGACTTTTATTTTATCCAATTAGGAAAGGTATAAAAGAACAGGAAAGACCTTCTTTGAAAAGAGATTGAGTTCGGGGGGTAGGTTATGAAAAGGGAAGGTGTAAGCACCCTTTTCATCCGTAGTTATCTACGGGCTCTTAGTTGCTTAGCTCACTTTGTTTGTTTTGAAATTTTTGAAAAAGGTGTCGTGTGTGTTTAGAAAAAACAGATTGATTTTGAGAATGTCTAAAAAGACAACATTAGAAAACGGGGTGTGAAAAGCATTTGACTTGAATTGTTGTGAGCAAGCACTTAAGAACTACCTACCCTAAGTTCAAAAGGTCTTTCCCATACTTTAAAGTTTTCCTTGGGCGATAGTACTATCCATACCATTTGAGGGTAGGTAGTCCTATACATTGGATGTGCGGGTCATCGAAGGGTCATCGAATCGTCATAGGGACTATCCATACCATAAAGAGGGTAGGAAGTCCTACGAGATATGAATAGTCATAAAGGCAACATGTAGGGGTACCTTAGCAATCCGAAGGGACTATCATCATTTATCGAAGGCAACTCGAGGGACGAGATCATTTCATCGTAGGCAACTCGAAGGGACTATGATCTTTATTCCGAAGGGACGATGATGATTTTGAATCGTAGGCAGCATGTGCTAAGGTATCCCTATGCTCGAAGGGACTTGACTATTAAATCGAAAGGCATCAGAAGAGGGGAAACCCTAAAGGTGGGTGCGTGCAAGTGTGTTGTATTCAGTTATTTATTCTTGGAATTAGTGAGCTAACGGATGATTTTAAGTCTTTTCATACAATCCTATTAACCATGCATCTAAACAGTTATATAACAGTTTATATGGGGCGGAAAGTAAAGAGCAGAAATTAAAACTACGCTATTACAACAAAAAACCTTTTGCAACCTATACATCGATTTCTAGAATTTAAAATAAACATAAATGAATACCATGCGGAAATTAAACAATCACGCGACATTCATTAGAGTTCGAGATGAGAAGAGAATCGCGGTAGGAGAAATTAAGTTTTTTTTGAACTCTTTTTTAAATGCAAGCATAAATTAATTCTAATTCTAAATAAATTAAATTAGTGCTAAAAAAATTAATTACTAATTATCCTAAAATTAACTAAAGTCTAATTACTAAATTAATAAAAAATTATTAAACTTAATTAAAACCTAAATCTAATTTTATTCTATTTTTAAGATTAAAAATAATTAGTGATAAGAAAAAAAAAAGTTTAATCTTAATTTTAGAGTTAATTAGTAAATTAATAGGTTAGTTAAAAAAGAAAAGAAAAAGGAATAATAGTTTTAAAAGGAAAATATAAAAAAAAAAGTAATAAAAAAACAAGTTTTAGAGGCGTTGGATCTGGTGCATCTGCTGCCTGAGCGTGCACCATGGAATATTATCTTCTGGGCTCCTTGATCTGCGCGCGTAGAGATCAGATGGCTGAGGATCGAGGGTGCAGCATGAGCTTTTGTGGACCGCATCTACTAGATCTGCGAGCAAAGTGTAATACAAAATTTAAACAAAAAAGGTGCAAAACCCAGGGATCGAACCCAGGGCTTGAGGGATGAGAGTATTAAGAACACGCTTTCCACCACTTGGTCATTACTCGTTTGCTGTTAATGAAATGGTTAGAAACAAATAAATAACAAACATAATATCAATTGGAGAAGTCAAACGTGGGTCCCCACTGTTCCCATACGCAGCCAATGAGAGAGGGAGAGAGGGTTTGTGGCTATTGACTGGCCAATAACGGCGCTCCACACACGGTCAACGATTCAAACCTACTGTTCATCATCTTCCTTATTTTTCTTGCCCAGATTAGCTACGGAATTGTCTCAATTTTGCTACGACTTATTTGTAGCCATTCCTGCAAATTTTAAAAACTCACAAATTCAAAGAATAAATTACGAACAAGACCATGATTCGATTGGAAAACTCCTCTTGAGCATGATGGTGCCTTTAGTTTGGCCTAAAAATGCCCGTATCCATGAACACGAAAGCTTTGTGTTCTCTTGCCCTAAACATGGTGATTCTCGTTGTATGCATTAAAGCTTTGTTTCCAACGTTTTAACCTTGTCTAAACAACACCATGAACACGTTAAAAGCATCATATCATGTTAAAACACAGCAATACACGATGCACGAAATTAAAAAGCATGAATGCAAAGAATGAACATAGTATGAGTGTTCCACACGTAAATAATCATTACCAACTACCTGGATTTAATGTTTGGATACTCAGGAATTGATTGGAATGGTTGTTTGCTTTTGGAAGGGGCTGCAACTATGAATACGAAAACTTCAAGTTTTCTTGATAATTTTGCAAGTTAGGGGGTGTTGTTGGAGGCTAGGGTTCGTGGTCCTTGGGGGCTGCTACTATTATGCATATATAGTAGACAAAATTAGGGTTGAAAGACATGGAAAGAAACAAGAGGTTTAATGGAAAAATATTTTGTTTTGAATATGTATGAAAACCTTCCTTTTTCCACTTGAATCCTATTTTGATCTTTTTTTTTCACGTCTAAAATGAGGCCATAGGATGTACTTGGACATTTGATATGGATGGAAAGTTTTTGTGTGATTTAATTTGATTTTATCTTGATTTTATTTGATTTTTAAATAAAACCAAAATAAAAAGAAATAAATCATAAAACAACAAGGAGAATTATTTATGGGCCTTTTGGATTGGTTTTGATTTAACACAAAAAAACATAAAATATTCTCTTGTTAAATCCATAATTTTATTTTAGTTAAAATTGATTTAAGTAAATAAAATCAAAAATAAACGAAATAAAATCATGAGATAAATTAAAATTGGATCATGGGCCATTTTTGAGCTTAATATTTTGAATCGAGGCTTGAAACTTGGTATGGGATCTCTTTGAAACATATAAGAATCCACGAAGTCCACTTGAGGTGTCAGAAGTTGACTTTTCTTTGAGAGGAACAAAACCCTAGTTTGAAGGGTAGTTTGATTGGGAGAGTATATACTCAGTCAAGTTTTGAGACTTTGATATTCAGATGATCTTGAGTGGGCAAATTTTGGGGTATGACAGCAAGCAACAAAAAATATTTGGAAATATTGATCCGGGAATTATCGTCCTCAGAGATGGAGAGATGCCATTCAACAGTTTCTATAATTTCGAGCTTGGGTTTGAATAAACAAAAGATAAAAAGATATAAACAGGAAAAAATAAACACATTCTTAGAAGAGAAATAACTTATCAGGAATGTAAATATATTCACTCTTCACAAACATACACTTACCAACCCGTTATACTCAACCCACGATACTCATCTATGTCATCACGTATCTCTCACATAAGCGTCCATCTCTGGAGCACAAACGAGATCATCTCACAACTAAGGTTATCTCTAACCCGAAGTCGAGAGAACATCCGTATTCTCGCGTCGGCGATCTCTCGCGCGCCGCTCAAACACGAAAGCATTAAGTACAGATACCCACGGTGAATGCTAGCTCTAAATCTATCTCTAGAGTTTAGAACCAACAGATTATCATCCTAGATAAGGATTCAAGAAGTTTATCTCTAAAGCACCCCAAATCCCCAGCATAGAGCAAAAATCCAGGATAACATCAACACAGATATTTAAAGCAAGTTAAACATAATATTATAATCGATAAATATACATAAGATTCAAGTAAATATACACACAAAACCCAACCAAAGAGAAATACACAAAGAAGAAGAGAAATGAACCGAAAATCTCCCGGTTTGTCAGCTCTGTTCGACGCTCAATCCACCCCCGATCATCCGTATGCAACCTCCGAAGTTGTTTTCTAAGCCAATTCTACTCTAAGAATGAAGTTGATGGTGTTGGGACTCAAAAATACCCAACCCATAACCTAAAAATGTGATTTTTGCCCCTTTTAACGAGTTGCTGTCTTAGCAGGTCCGCTTAGCGGACCCCCTCCGCTCAGCGAACTCAAAATTGCATCCAGACTCTAATTTGCTCCGCTGGAGCTCCGCTCAGCGGACCCCCTCCGCTCAGCGGTCTGACAGCAAAAGTGAAATCTTGTTTTCGCCATAAGTTGAGAACCGTAACTCCGAATTGCGCCCGGTTCGAAGCGTTGGAAAGCTTATTCAATGCTCTATCCAATAATGAATGAATGGAAACCAAAATGATAATTTTTATCATCCTTATTTTGAGCCTTATTCTTTGATGAATTGGTAGAATTTGCATTCTTGAAGCTTAGCCTTTGGTCTTTATTACTCAATGCTCCAAAGATGCATGAATACCTATAAAATGAATGGAAAACTATTAATTGGTATAAAAAAGAATCAAAAACACAAGTATGCACATATTTACACAAAAGTTATGATTTTATTACAAAAATCATAAGAATAGAATCGATAAGTGCCACAAATATATACTCAAAATATCGACATTTTGGCACTTATCAAACTCTCCCCAACTTAAAACTTTGTTTGTCCTGAAACAATGTCAAATAAATCAAAGAATCAAAAGTAATAAACCAAAGAATTGTGAATCAACAAGTTTTGAAAACCAAAAACAAATGTATGGCTCAATACAAAAATGTATAAACAAAGTAAATACTTACCACTATACTACAACGACAACATATAAATGAAACTAATCCTAAGTACAAAAATCATACAAAACATTCTAACACAATACATGCTCACATCATGAATCACACCTAGCAAAAATTCATCAATGGATGAAGAACACACAAAGGTGAGGGACTTTTAACACTCATCCAACAATCTTGCAAACAAAAGATTAAATTATGCATTCATCCAAAAATCACATTGAAGATATAAAAGCAAGAATCACAAGGACTTTTCAAGGTGTAATGTGGCTTGGTTAACAAACAAGGGATATGTCCTAAGGCTAATCGAAACAAAAACTTGCCTAAACCTAAGGGAGTGATCAATCCACCAAAGATTCAAACAACACAATTCCGATCAAACTTCTTCCTTAACCACAAGTTTCTCAAACCAATCACAATACTTATTAGCACAATTATTCGCTTCTCTTTTCTTTTTCTTTTTCTTTTTCAAAACTTTTTCACTTTTTTCTTTCTTTTTCTTTTCACGTTTTTTTTCTTTTTTTTTTCTTTCTTTTCAACCTCATAGCAACAACCAAATAAGTGCACAATCATTTTTCTCCCCAACTTGAATTCAACCACATCACCATGTGAATACTCCCTACTTTCTAAGGCAAGGTAAAAATTCAAACCAGAAATCATGGTTGAGGGTTCAAGAAAACAAAGAATCAATCATCCATGCAAAAATGAGAACTAAACACTCAAAGATAAGCATTTAGCAAAAACAACATGGACATTGACAAAAAGGCTCAAAAGGGTTAACAAATGATCACACACTCACAAGGTGAATTGACTATTTGGTTTTGGTAGTTGTGCTCAAAATGAAACAAAATGCCTTGATCCTTTTCATGCTTTCATAAAATCAACATAAACAAAAGATTAAGCATAATAAAATCCAGTTAAAACAAAGATTGTGGCCTCCAGCATATATGAACAATGGAAAGCTTCCTCACATTTATGGTTTGGGAACTTAAGTGATTCAATCAACAAGCAAGTAATGCAAAAGAATGAATGGTATGGTAATTGTACAAATGAAAAGTTTCCTAAACATGTCATGCTATAGAAAGCGATAAATGAGTACCTTGAATGATACGACTTTAAAAACAATATCCTACCATACATTCGCAAGTTGAAACACTCAAGCTTTGGAAAATCACCTCAAAAATCTTCGAATCACCGAACAAAATTTGAGTACAAACAACCAACAAAAAAATTAGAAAAAGAAAACTAATATATACTACTAATTAGCCTTGGTGAGAGTGGGAAAAAGGAGTGAACCAAGTGGAATAGGAACCCCACTGGTACAAAGCAGAAAAACAAAATTCTGCTATGCTCGCTTAGCGAGCTCTGCTCCGCTTAGCGGACATAGCAGAAACCAGAAAAATCAGAGCATGATCTATTATTCCAATCACTCACCACTTCACCTAAATACCTCATAAATAGAAATATAAACAATATTTACAACCGTTGGGGTGCCTCCCAACAAGCGCTTGTTTTACGTCGTTAGCTCGACGCCTTTATTGTTTTGGTGTTTGGAAATTAGCTTTCTCTCGTCATGCCATGGTGACGTCTCACCGCACAAGCCTAAAGAAAGTGTCCTAACCAACCACTCAACAAATGTTACTGGTACAAATATATACAATGATTAAACGAACATAAAGGAAAACACAAGTATACAAATATGTATATGAACAAACATACATGTACAAGTATGGAACAAGTACAATTATTATCATACAAAAAGAGAAAATTGGTGAATGTTGGATTCACAAGTTGAAAAGTGAAGATTTTGAATAACGAACTGGTCCGATCTCAACGTGTTTCACCAACATTCACCAACAAAGTATACTTGTATGCAAACATATAGAAGTAACTATATAGTGAACATAAACAATTAAACATGTACAAGTAAATATATATACAAGTGAAACTATACAATATATACGATACATACAAAGCTCAAAACCACGGAAACTATTGCGATGCAATCCATAACCATCCCCGGCAACGGCGCCATTTTGTTGAATGCAGTATAGGGCAAGCAATAAAAAAAATTTGGAAATATTGATCCGGGAATTATCGTCCTCAGAGATGGAGAGATGCCATTCAACAGTTTCTATGATTTCGAGCTTGGGTTTGAATAAACAAAAGATAAAAAGATATAAACAGGAAAAAATAAACACATTCTTAGAAGAGAAATAACTTATCAGGAATGTAAATATATTCACTCTTCACAAACATACACTTACCAACCCATTATACTCAACCCACGATACTCATCTATGTCATCACGTATCTCTCACATAAGCGTCCATCTCTGGAGCACAAACGAGATCATCTCACAACTAAGGTTATCTCTAACGCGAAGTCGAGAGAACATCCGTATTCTCGCGTCGGTGATCTCTCGCGTGCCGCTCAAACACGAAAGCATTAAGTATAGATACCCACAGTGAATGCTAGCTCTAAATCTATCTCTAGAGTTTAGAACCAACAGATTATCATCCTAGATAAGGATTCAAGAAGTTTATCTCTAAAGCACCCCAAATCCCCAGCATAGAGAAAAAATCCAGGATAACATCAACACAGATTTGTAAAGCAAGTTAAACATAACATTATAATCGGTAAATATACATAAGATTCAAGTAAATATACACACCAAACCCAACCAAAGAGAAATACACAAAGAACAAGAGAAATGAACTGAAAATCTCCCGGTTTGTCAGCTCTGTTCGACGCTCAATCCACCCCCGATCATCCGTATGCAACCTCCGAAGTTGTTTTCTAAGTCAATTCTACTCTAAGAATGAAGTTGATGGTGTTGGGACTCAAAAATACCCAACCCATAACCTAAAAATGTGATTTTTGCCCCTTTTAACGAGTTGCTGTCTTAGCAGGTCCGCTTAGCGGACCCCCTCCGCTCAGCGAACTCAAAATTGCATCCAGACTCTAATTTGCTCCGCTGGAGCTCCGCTCAGCGGTCTGACAGCAAAAGTGAAATCTTGTTTTCGCCATAAGTTGAGAACCGTAACTCCGAATTGCGCCCGGTTCGAAGCGTTGGAAAGCTTATTCAATGCTCTATCCAATAATGAATGAATGGAAACCAAAATGATAATTTTTATCATCCTTATTTTGAGCCTTATTCTTTGATGAATTGGTAGAATTTGCATTCTTGAAGCTTAGCCTTTGGTCTTTATTACTCAATGCTCCAAAGATGCATGAATACCTATAAAATGAATGGAAAACTATTAATTGGTATAAAAATGAATCAGAAACACAAGTATGCACATATTTACACAAAAGTTATGATTTTATTACAAAAATCATAAGAATAGAATCGATAAGTGCCACAAATATATACTCAAAATATCGACATTTTGGCACTTATCACGCGCGTCCAGGGTGCCTTGGGCCGAAGGCTGAATTGGCCCAATAAGAGCGATTGGGCCGGTCCAGAACACTAGTCAACCCCTTTGAGCCTAAGAAGTAGGAGTTTTCTCTCTCGTGCAGATTAAAACCCTTAATCATAACTTGGGGCAGGGTAGTTCCTCAATTAACTCAATTATGCCAATTGTTCTTTTGGACACAATAAATGATAGTCCTCCGTAATCATTAAGCCAGGAAGTCACTATCTGTCAGAAAAGAAAGAACCACACAAAGCCCGCTAAGTCAAAACCTATGAAGGAGACTTAGGCAAAACTAGGGCATCTCGCTGACTGTAATCCCACATAAAAACAGTTCAGGAAAAAGTTAGGGATAACAAAGTCAAATAGAGGTCACTACAAACCCTCAACAAAAGAAAAATGTTACAAAAACGATATCTTCCTATTCAAATAAACTTCAGGTTTTTGAACCATCGCCAAGGTCAGTGTTACAATTCCAAACTCTCTTGGAGCATAAACGCATAGTTAACTGAGCATAGGACTGGAGAACATCACGAAGATTGGGATGGGTGCAAATAAACTTCGAGCCATTATCCTTTGTTTCTTAAA
Source organism: Vicia villosa (assembly GCF_029867415.1). NCBI lineage: Eukaryota > Viridiplantae > Streptophyta > Magnoliopsida > Fabales > Fabaceae > Vicia > Vicia villosa. The sequence goes on along the minus strand of NW_026706004.1, from coordinate 298,422 downwards.
CCGTGAGTCAGCCCTTGTTACAACCCTTTAAAGTTCTAACTGAAGCATGGTTAGTTCGAAAGCATACTGTTACCAAAAGGTATCTTCACTCTTTAGGGTCTACCATAAATCTTTAGTTGATATCACATTCTTACAAGTTTTTGTTTTACTAAAAATATTCTTTAACTTCAAGACAGACATATGCATTCGCATCTTATGAATTTCATTATAAAGCACATTTGCCTACATAATTTCAAATGTTTAACATCAGGAAGAATTTTCATGGGTTATGACTAATGACTAAAAGTCCTCCCGATAGACAAAATTGCTTCTGAAGTAATATTTCCTACACCTGACTCAGTTGGTTAAAAGCCAATGTATACAAGGGGGATGACATGTTTTTGTCCAATCCATCAGGGGGGAAGTCAGATCAAGATTCGAAGAATGTATTAGGAACGTCAAAGCAATCAGAGGCATCCACCCAAGTGTGGTTGAAACTATTTCCTGATCAATCAGGGGCACTGTTCTTAAGTCTATGATACTGGGGGCAAGTTACCTACGATAGCACATATTTCAGAAGGTCCTCACGAGACGAATCTCTTCAAAGTTCCTACAGGCTAGGGGAAAAGCTACACAGTTGCATCCTCTTAGAAAACCAATGACTGTTTGATTCTTCGGTCGATATTGTTTGGGGTTCCAATCAATACAAGTCTATGTGTACTTCCCCTGTTTTGCATGCGCAAATGTCTGATGGTTATTTCAAACTAACATAGGTGTTTGAATATGATTGATGTTTACCAAAAATGTTCATAAAATAAATATATATATATATATATATATATATATATATATACATAAAAATAGGGATGGAAGTTACTGACAAGATGGAATAATGTTCAAGTCATCCAAGCTTCTCCACAGAGAGGGTTGCACAGAAAAATCCCCACAGGGTATTCCTCAAGAAGTTATCTTTAGATAATCTCTTCCCAACAGAGAGCTAATTCCCTAACGGAGTTTACATCTCCAACACTACAGGTTCTTCGATACAATATTCTTCTCCAAACAAGGTTTATTCAAACTCACTATTTCCAATAAAGTTGGCACTCACTAGAAGATTATCCATCTCTCTTATCCCCAGTTAAGGTATGAAATATCAACAAACTTTATCTAACCAGGAAATTTCTTAAAATTATCTAAATGATTCAAAATAATAAATTAACAACAACAACAAAACTTCTCAAGCTTATATGAAATGCATCAAACTCCTTCATAGAATCTGCTTCACATTTTCAACTAGCTCCTTCACATTTTACCACTTTATTGGATATTCTTCTTTGTTCTGTCACATTGAGAATCCTTTAATTAAACAAAACTTTGAATTAACTTAAATTAAACAAAATAAAAAATAAATATTTTAATTGAAATCTCAAATTAAAAAAAATCTAAATCCCTAATTAATCATAAAAGCCCCAAATCAATCTTTTCCTTTATATTTTCCCACGCAACAAAAAGAATCTCACCCTAAGAAATCAAGAAGAAACATAAGCAAACCATAAATAGTTTGTATAAATGTCATTATACATGGCCTAAAACAAGAACAGTTTTCTTGCACGTAGTTGCTTAATACTTGGTCATATCAATTTTGTATGTATGAGCAATCTTAGGGTGAGGCTACAAGGGGATATAAAATTTGGGGTGAGTGGAATAGCTCAATTGACACTTGTTAGTTGAGTTAAAAAAGTTGATATATATATATATATATATATATATATATATATATATATATATATATAAAATTGTTCATGCATTCAATTATTTTTTAATCATTACTATTTACAAATATCTATATTTGTTAGACGTAATTGAATATATTTTTGTATTTTTTTATACATTTATACTATTTTATGTATTATATTATTTTAGAAAGTACAAACTGTTGGTGCACAATGAATAAAGATGATGACAAAGAGAATAACGACGCAAAGATTAATGAGAGAGAATAAAGTTGTTGATATTAAATGATAGCTACTACAAGGCTATTTATACAAAAGAAAATTCTTGCCACGTAGGCTCTAACAGACTAAACTTAGTGAACAAGTTTAAGGTACAGACAGTACAGTACTACAAAATACTAAACTACCCTTACTACTAAACAGCTAAGCTAATGGGACCCAGAAGATAACATCTTCTGGTCAACAACATCTTCTGAGTAACCATCAGAAGATCACAACATCTTCTGAGTAACCATCAGAAGATCAGCCCACATCAGAACTTCTGATGCTCATCTTCTGAATATTGAATTACTCTTCAATACCATCCCTTAATTCATATTCTTCAATCAAAGCTGATAACGCCAATTCCATCCCTTAAGAGCAGAATTTGATCCGTCTTGATCGCCTTCGTCAGAACATCTGCCATCTGCTTCTGAGTGCTACAGTGCACAACTTCTAATGTTCCATTCTGGACTTGGCTTCTCAAGAAATGATACTTAGTCTCAATATGCTTGCTTCTTCCGTGTAACACCGGATTCTTGGCAAGATTGATTGCAGACTTGTTATCAATCATCAGCTTCAGAGGCTTCTTCACTTTAATCTTCAGATCTTCTAATAGATTCAGAAGCCACACAGCTTGACATGCAGCTACAACGCCTGCGATGTACTCAGCTTCACAGGTTGATAGAGCAACAACAGGTTTCTTCTTGGAACTCCAAGAAATAGGACCTCCCAGAAAGATAAACAAATATCCAAAAGTATTCCTTCTATCAACTCTGTCTCCACACCAATCAGAATCAGAATAACTCAATAATTCTGATTCTTCCTTTCTCCCAGAAGGAAACAATATGCCATATTTCAGAGTTCCCTTGACATATCTCAAGATTCTGACAGCAGCTTGGTAATGGGACCACTTAGGTTTACTCATGAACCTACTAACCAATCCAACTGCATAGCATATATCAGGCCTGGTATTACACAAATACCTCAGAGAACCAACCAGCTATTTGAAGATCGTAGCATCAACATCTTCACCTTCAGAGTCAGAATCCAACTTCTGATTCCTTTCTGACAGTGTAACAGTAGCTTTGCAATTCTCCAGCTTGAATTTCTTCAGAAGTTCTAATTCATACTTCAGCTGATGCATAATGATTCCATCTTCTGAGTACAGAATCTCCATCCCTAGAAAATATGACATTTTCCCAAGGTCTGTAATCTCAAACTCATTCATCAGCACCTTCTTGAACTTCATCAGATCTTCTGGACAACTCCCTGTAAGCAATATGTCATCAACATAAAGACATAACATAATCATATTGCTTCCAGAATGTCGCACATAAACTCCATATTCCATCTCACACTTCTGAAACCCTTGCTTCTTGAAAAATGAATCAATCTTCAAATTCCAAGCTCTGGGTGCTTGCTTTAATCCATACAGAGCTTTATGTAATTTGTACACCATCCCTTCCTTATTCTTTTTCACAAAGCCAGGGGGTTGTGACACATATACCTCCTCTTGTAATGGACCGTTCAGAAATGCAGACTTTACATCCAGATGCATCAAGGACCAACCTCTATTTGCAGCTAACGCAATCACCAGTCTGATTGTTTCATGTCTAGCTACAGGAGAAAACACCTCAAAGTAATCTAGCCCAGGTTTCTGAAGAAAACCTCTTGCTAATAGCCTCGCTTTGTGTTTACCAACTGATCCATCTGGCTTCAGCTTTACCTTGAAAACCCATCTGACGCTGATGGCTTTCTTCTTCTTTGGAAGTTCTGTCAGCTTCCAAGTCTTGTTTCTTTCTATAGCCTCAAGTTCTTCTTTCATGGCATTCAACCAGACTTTCTTCTTGAGCGCTTCTTTAATACCCACTGGTTCAGAATCTACTAACATGGCACACTGAATGATCTCTTCTTCTGAGTCAACTTCTGTGTCTTGCAACATGTCAAAATCTGCAAACCTTCTTGGTATAGTTCTGACTCTTTGTGGTCGCTGAGCTACTTCAGAGTCAGCTACTCCAGAGTCACCACCTCCATGATCATCTCCAGAAGCTTGTCCTCCAGACTCTATGTCTTCAGAGTTTTCCCTTCCAGAATCATGACTACCACCAGATTTTGGATCATCATCAGAATCTGGATCAGAATCAGATTCACCATCTGACTCATCTTCAGAAGATACTTCATCTTCTAACTCATCTTCAGAAGATTCTTCATCTTCTGACTCTAACTCTTCTTCAAAAGTTATCTCTACATCAGAAGTTGGTTGAGACTCTCTCCAATCCCAAACTTCTGATTCTTTCACAATGACGTCTCTACTGACTTCAACTCTATTAGTTTCTGGACAATAGAGCTTGTATGCACCTGTACTGTGGTACCCCACCAATAACATCACTCTACTCCTATCATCCAACTTCTTCCTTCTAGCTTCTGGAACGTGTTTGTAACACACAGAACCAAAAACCTTCAGATGACTAACACTTTGCTTCTCCTTAGTCCACTTCTCTAAAGGAACAATTTCCTTCAGCCTCTTCGTTGGACACCTGTTGAGCACATATGCTGCAGTAGCAACAGCTTCTCCCCATAGATTATGAGGAAGCTTATTCTCTTTTAGCATACTTCTCGTCATATCAAGCAAAGTACGGTTTCTACGTTCAGCAAGACCATTGTGTTGAGGAGTATAAGGAGCAGTAACCTCATGCTCAATTCCATTATCATCACAGAACTTCTGGAATTCTGTAGAGTTATACTCGCCTCCACCATCCGTTCTGAGAATCTTTATCTTCTGACCACTCTGCTTCTCAGCCTTCACCTTGAACTTCTGGAATTCTGTGAACACCTCAGTCTTAAACTTGATAAGTGTTACCCACGTCATTCTTGTGAACTCATCCACAAAAGACACAAAATACCTATTTCCTCCAAGTGAAGGTTCTGGAAATGGTCCACACACATCAGAATGCACTACTCCCAGAGCATGCTTTGCTCTTGGAGCAACTTCTGATACAAATGGCAATCTGGGTTGCTTGCCTTTCATGCATACCTCACATGACTTCTCAGGCTTCACAATCTTTGGAATGCCACGTACGAGCTTCTTAGAACTTAGATGCCCCAGACTTCTATAGTTCAAGTGCCCCAACCTCTTGTGCCACAGCTTACTATCACCTTCTAAGCCTTCAGCACTCAGACACTCTGTTTCAGCTGTTTCTACATTCACCTTGAATGTTCTGTTGCTTCCCTGTTCAGATTGCATAATCAACTTTTGATTGGAATCATACAACTTCAAGAGGTTGTTCTTCATAACAATTGAGAAACCTTTCTCAATGAGCTGACCCACACTCATCAGATTGCTTCTGATTCCAGGAACATACAAAACATCCTTGATCAAAACAGTCTTTCCATTCTTCATTTTGACTTTGACATTTCCCATACCTTCTGCATATAGGTACTTGTCATCAGCACGTCTGATCTTTGTCCTCCTTTCTGAGTCAAAGTCTATCAGCCATTGTTTGTTTCCAGTCAAGTGATTTGAACACCCAGTGTCCATATACCACCACTCTGACGAACATCTTCCGTCAGATTCTGAAGCCATCAATAGCACAGGTTCATCATCTGAACCTTCTCTGGCTATATTTGCTTCTTCAGATCTCCTTCCTTTGTTTGCCAAACAATCTCTAGCAAAATGGCCAAACTGTTTGCAACAGTAACATTGAACTTTCTTCTTATCCTTTTCCTCCTGATATCTCTTCTCATCAGAAGTTGAGGCTTCCTTCTGGAGTTTATCACCACGTCTATGCTTCTGGTCCTTCTTGACAAAAGAAGCCTTCAGAGCTTGCTCAACTTCTCTCTCAGAAGTTCTCTCAGTCAGACACAACTCTTGTGCTTCTAAACTGCTTTGCAACTCTTCTATTCTCATGGTTTCCAGATCTTTAGAATGTTCAATAGATACAACAATATAATCAAATTGAGGAGTAAGTGACCTCAATATCTTCTCTATGATTACTTGTTCAGAAAGGGTTTCTCCACAAGCCTTCATCTCATTAGTGATCACAATCACTCTAGAGATATACTCAGAAACTTTCTCATTGTTCTTCATTGTTCTTCATGTTGAAACTTTCTCAGAGATTGAAGCTTCACCTTCTTCATTGATACGTCACCACCGTAACACCTGGCCAGTATATCCCAAGCCTCCTTTGACGTCATAGAATCATCAATCTTCTCAAACACATTCACATCCACACACTGATGGATGAAGAACAACGCCTTTTGATCTCTCTTCTTCGTCTCTTTCTGCGCTTCTCTTTGTTCTTCCGTTGGATCTGCTGCAACGGGAACATATCCTCCAGTGACAAGATCTAGAACATCTTGAGCACCAAATAGTACACGCATTTGAATCATCCATCTATTCCAGTTTTTACCATCAAGAACTGGAAGTTTGGTATTCAAATTGCTTCCACTCATCTTTAAACTTGTGCAGACAAAAACAGATTTCACTCACACAGTGTTTCCCAACCCACAAACAACCAAGAAAAATGTGATTCAATCACAACTTTGTTTCCCAGAAACAAAATCAATCACACAGTCACACAAACTCACGTTCACTCGTGTTTCCCTGTGTTTGGAACCGGAGCTCTAGATACCAATTGTTGGTGCACAATGAATAAAGATGATGACAAAGAGAATAACGGCGCAAAGATTAATGAGAGAGAATAAAGTTGTTGATATTAAATGATAGCTACTACAAAGCTATTTATACAAAAGAAAATTCTTGCCACGTAGGCCCTAACAAACTAAACTTAGTGAACAAGTTTAAGGTACAGACAATACAATACTACAAAATACTAAAGTACCCTTACTACTAAACAGCTAAGCTAATGGGACCCAGAAGATAACATCTTCTGGTCAACAACATCTTCTGAGTAACTAGGGGTGTTCAAAACCAAACCGGCCCAATAGAAAACCGCAAAACCGAACCAAACCAAACCGAAACCGCAAAAAACCGCATATGGTTCGGATGTGTTTGGGCCATTTTTTAACAAACCGCGCGGTTCGGTTTGCGGTTTGTATTTTACAAACCGAATCAAACCGAACCAAACCGCATTATGTTACAACCCTCCAAACTTCAATTAACTTATATCCAACCCAAACTCAAACCTATTATGCCTTAGTCTTACGATTACTAATAATTTTCTCTTCCTCACTTAAGGTTTCAAGTCAAGTCTTCTTAAATCTCTCCCAGCGGTATTGCACCTTTTTTTCATCTTCTTTTCCAAATACATATCGATCACATATTCTTTTCTAGTCTTTCACCTCTTAAGTTCGTTCTTTTTCATCTTATTATTTTTATTCTACTGTTCTCTCTTTCAATTATGTTTTTAATGTTCATTTTCTTATCTAATCGCATCTCTTCCGCTCTTTCTTTTTCGTCTTCTATAATATTTCATCTCCTTTTTTTTCTATTTCATTATAATGTTTTTGATATTATTTTATGCTACTATTTAATGTTTTTTATTCCATTTTTATCTAATATTATTTTTGTATATTAAATCGAAAGTTATTTTCCAAATATGATAAATTTTGTTGTTATTTGATAACACATAAATGACTAAATACAAAGTTATGTTGTCATCAATATGTGTATGTATGGCTCAATAAATTTTAGTAAAAAAAACCGAACCAACCGAACCAATCCAAACCGCATTGGTTTGGTTTGGTTTGGTTCGGTTTTATTTTTAAAATTCAACCGAACCAAACCGAACCGCACACTTTTTCTCTTGCGGTTCGGATGATTTTTTACGTCAAAATCGCCCAAACCGCACCGCGAACACCCCTATGAGTAACCATTAGAAGATCACAACATCTTCTGAGTAACCATCAGAAGATCAGCCTACATCAGAACTTCTAATGCTCATCTTCTAAATATTGAATTACTCTTCAATACAAACAAATAGAGAGAATCAATTAAAGTATATATATATATATATATATATATATATATATAGATTTCAACAACATAATTAACTATGAGTTCTATATATAGATGATAATTGAATATTGTATATATTATAACATATTCTTGCTAACCAGTGTCCTCAGGGCACTCTTTAAGTATACTAAAAAGGAAAATATTCTTTATAAAAATTAATATTTCAATTTTCAATACAATTTCAATGCATTAAATACACGTATTTTAATAAAACTTTGTCACTTTAATCACTTAAATAGTGTCCCAAAGACACTGATTAACATTTTCCATTATAATATTAGTATATGGATGAGTGGAAATATACCGGGGCACATGCCCACAGAATGACATAAGTAGCTCCAGGTTTGACTTTTGGATAGACTAAAAGTAATTCTAGAAGGTAGAATTGATTCGGGATGATTTTAAGATGTTTGGTTAGACAAAAATAGAATTGATTCTAATTAGAATTTGTAACTTCTGTCCAACTCACTTTTATATAAATATGTATCGAAACATAAATTAATTTTGCTAAACTCAATTGTGATAAAATTAATTCTACCAAACTCAATTTTACTAAAATCAATCTATAATATAAGAAAGGAAGATGTTCTGGAAAAAACATTTTTGCCCTTCTTTCTTTGTCTGCCACCTCATTAAAATGGGGGTATTTTGTGTCCAAAAATTACTTTATACAACCAAAGATGTCACTCAATTTCATTATAACTACATGGTTAGTAAATTGTGTCTTTGATTGTCATGATTGAACAAAATGCTGATGTCATTTTGTTCTCTTTGGTTTCGAACTAACCAATCCAAACAAATTTTTCTGCTTCTTCACCTATACCAATGTCTCATCACATCACTTTTGAATTTTTCTAGCCATTTTCTCTTTCTTCCTCCACAAATTTTTTCTCCTCTCTCTTCCTTTGTTGTTCCTCTTCTTCATGTTTCTAACTCTCTCTTCCTTAGTTGAACTAAAAAACAAAAATCAACATTGTTATAACAAAAGAACCTCAACCACAAAACACCAAACGGGTTTGAAAAAAGATGTTTCAAAATTAAATTTTTCTTTTTCTTATTCACTTTAGATCTTACAAAATGTAAGCATAAAACTGTATAAATCTGTGGCGGAGGAGAACGAAAACGACAAAAAGTACTTGAATTAAAATTTGTTTGATTCGGTAGAGAGCTTGCGTGAAAGGGAGTGCGAAAAACACTTTCTTTCTTCATTTCCAATCGCGGCGGTCAACGGCGAGGTTGATCAAAACGAAAAACCAACTGATCAATAAGAAGACTACACAAAGATATGTATAAACCGAACCTTATTTCATCAATAGGCGGCACAGTGGCTAAAGATTTGGGTAGAAGGGGTGCAGCGGCGGCTAGGGCTTTGGGGGAAGAGGAGATAGTATTTCTGCTTTTTCTGTTTAACTGATAAGGAAAAAGACATGGGAGATGAAAGAGACATATTGAAGTTTGATACAAATCAAACATTATACAACACAACACAACACGCACAAGAGAAGGAGGGAGAATTTTTTTTGGTTATAGCTAATAAATTAGGGTTACCTTTTTAATTGATGGATTGGGCCACCCCATTATTCCTTTGTACAACTCATTGTCTTTTTCTCATTACCATTTAATTTTGGAATAAATATTTATTGTGGATCATGTTTTACTATCATTTTCCATTGAATATGTGTTTGTTATTTATGCACTATTTTTTTAATTATTTACCACTTAATTGAATATATTCAGTTTTACCAGATAAAATTGAATTTTTTCTTATAATATTAAAAAAATATTAGTTATTTTATAAATATAAAATAAAAATGGAATATAGTTGTCATTGATAAATAAATATTTATTATTCATATACTCATTATTACAATTAAACTAATCATTAAAATAAATATTTTCAATTAATACATACCAAAAGTTGAATCAAATATTTGTATTTATTAATATAAATATAAATAACTCACGGAACAAATAGTTAGTAAAAAGAAATAAAATTTTAATAAATATTATTTTTTTAATGTGGAAATTATATGAAACGGGAAAAAAAAAGAAAAAAGAGAATCAATAACATTATTTTTCAATCTTATATTAAATGATACAAGAAAAAAGAGAATTAATAACTCTTTCGAATAAAAGTTTAAGATGAGTTATCTATTTCAAATCAAAGTTGAGATAATAATAATTTTACTATTTAAGAATTATTATTATTATTATTATTATTATTATTATTATTATTATTATTATTATTATTATAATAAAATATTTATAGAATGATTTTATTTTTTATGCATCAACTTTACAAATTAAAACTTTATTAAATCATAACATATTATTTTGTAAACATAAACACCAAATAACAATTTTTTAAACTTTATTTTGACTATTGTCTTATCTAATTAGCTTGACAAAGTTATTATATTAGCGTATAAGAAAAAATCTCTCTTTATAAAAAAGGAATATAAAATAATTGTATTAATCAATTTTGATTATTGTGGTGTTATTTTAAAAAATAATATATTAACCACAAATATATATGATATTAGAAATATAATTAATATATTAAAACCTTAGTCTCAATAAATAGAGAATGAATGCGTGTCCAATACATATAATACATACATAGATTAAGTATTATCGAAATTAAATCTATAATATAAGAAAATTAAATGTTCTTGAAAAATATTATTTTAACTTTTTGTTTTTGCCTGCCACCTCATCATTTTTGGGGCATTTTGTGTCTAAAATTTATTTTTGCAATTAAATTGTACTTTTGCAACTAAATTGTACCATTTTGTGGGCATTTTGTGTCAAAGTTTACTTTATGCATGTGTAAAATAATTATACACTTTCGGTGCATGAGTATTATTTTCTTTTTTTAATTCATAAGTAAATTAGTTTTTAAAATATATGTTATTAGTCTAATTATGTGTCAAATGTTTGTTATAGGTAAAAGTCAAATTCTATTATTAATTTAAATACTTTTATAAATGATGCCTACAAAAAATTAATATTTGTGTATGGGATAAAATATATTTGATTCATGTATTTTTATAAACGGTATTATTTTTATATACGGGAAAAAATTTATTATTGATCTAAATATTTTTATATACGAAAAATTTACTATTGATCCAGATATTTTTGAAAATGATACATAAACATAAATAATATTTGTGTACGGAAAAAAATATATTATTCATCTAAATATTTTTATATACGAAAGATGATATTTATGATCCAAATATGGTATACGGTAAAAAAATCTATTATTGATCTAAATATTTTTATATATATAAATTTACTATTGATCCATTTAGTTTTGTAAATGATACCTAAACAAAAATAATATTTGTATACGAAAAAAATCTATTATTGATCTAAATATTTTTATATAAAAAAATGATATTTATGATCCACAAAATTCTGATTCAAAAATGGTATACGGGAACAAAATCTATTATTGATCTAAATATTTTTATATACAAAAATTTACAATTGATCCAAATATTTTTGTAAATGATACACAAACATAAATAATATTTATATACATGAAAAAAATTATTATTGATCTAAATATTTTTATATATGAAAGATGGTATAAGTATACGGGAAAAAATCTATTATTGATTTAACTATTTTTATATACGAAAATTTACTATTGATCCAGATATTTTTATAAATGATACCTAAACATAAATAATATTTGTATACGGAAAAAAAATTATTATTAATCTAAATATTTTTATATACGAAATATGGTATTTATGATCCAAAAATGATATACGGGAAAAATTTATTATTGATTTAAATATTTTTGTATACGAAAAAATCTATTATTGATTTAAATATTTTTTTCTTTTTTAATTTTTTATTTAATATAAATATATCATGTAAATAAATGCGCGTATCAGACTAGAACCCGTGCGTACGCACGAGTTTGTTATTAGTTATGTCAATTATCAATCCAAACAAATCAAAAGAACGCAGATGACAAAAATAAAAAAATACAGTGTTGTTGAGCACACAAGCGCAACAGGTTCTTTTTAGTCAATTTCGAACTTCAAAATTTGGGAGGAAAAAAAACAAGAAAAAAAGAACAAGATTCACATTTGGGGAAGAAAGAGCACGCTGCAGTTTTTTATTTTAATTAATTATGGTAATTTTCAAGAATACTAATTTTACTATTATTATTATGGATAATCATTTATTTAATATTATTAACATAAATTATTAAATATAAAAATAATAATTTGGATTAAACATCAGGACATTTGGCAAAGACACGTTGTTTGTGTCCTTAAAAATTGATCTCGAGGAACTAAAATTCGAAAAAACACTAATTAAATAGTTTAAAAATCTGAATTTTAAAATATGGGAATCAAATATTTAAAAGTCAAAATTACAAAAACCAAAATTTGAATTAAGCCTTTAACAAAATACAAACAATTTATTAAGTAATTTATTTTGAGAAAAAGGATCATGCACTGACAGTGTAAAATATTTTTACACTGTCAACCAATCACCACCATGCATCCAATTAAAACATTATTTTATTTAAAAAAAACTTTAATGACATGACACATTCATGACTCTCTATTGGATAACAGTGTAAAATAATTTTACACTGTCAGTGCACTACCTTTTAATTCATTTATTTTATAAAGTGTTTTTTAAATTAGTTAATATTTTGACAAAAATCAATATTATTATTCTGAATAAAAATTATGAAAATTTACTAGTATTTACTGTTTAAGTATTGATATAAGATAATTATTTAATTTATTATTTTTTAATAAATACTAAATTTATTTAATTTTTTAATTCATTCATACGGTTTCACACGTAACCGAAAATAAAATCCCGAATTCCATTATTCTATATAAGATATAGAACCGAAAAACAGTTTTTTTATCAGATAAAAAATAAAAGAAGCATTCTGGTATGCAATTAAAGCGAAGCGTTTCGAATTTCGCTCTTACTTCAGCTCCAAGACACACGAAGACACTATCGGCTCCAGAATATTCACTACCACCTCCCACTTTCTACGCTTAACATTAAATTTTCTCTAAAAAAAATTGTTTTTTCTTATTAAAATACTAATTTTCTTTTTACAATCCCAAAAATTCTTCACCGAATAATTGTTTTTCCAAAAATATCGCTAACCGCCTCACTACTTAAAAAATACTCCTGAAACAAACCCAACCAAATCATCTTAAGTGCGTCACTATATAAAACCCTCTGCTTTTATACCTCACGTAAAGAACAAAAGTGCATAGTAAATTATTTCAGAAAATAATGTTTGACGGTGGAGGTAAGCCATATCCCGTCGTCTATTGCGACGGCGAAAGAGACTTCGACCTCGGAATTCTCATGGTGGACCCCACTATGAATATCAAGAATATTCTCTCCATCCTCAGTCACAAGATTGGGATCTCGCCACACCAGTTTTCTGTTTTCATAGCCGATAGAAACAGTAACCAGAAAATTCCTTTCACCGCTAAGTTAAACCTGGCCACCATGCTTTGTGACGGCGGCGATGATTATATATATGTTAAGCGGTCTAGAAGCTCGAAGAAGTCTCTGATGAAGAACAGGAACCTATCCGAGAAACTCATGCATCTGCGTCGAGACGGTGTTTTTGACCGTTCACGATCTGCGTATGCGGTGGCGCCTTCGCATTTTGAACGAGGTGCAAATGAGAGAAGGATGTTGAATTTATGCAAGGAAAGGGAGGCGGCGTTCTTGATGAGTATGGAAGATACGGTTGAGAGGAGGGGAGTGCCGGTGGGAAAGGGCGGTGAAAGTGGATGTGCTGTGTGTAGAGAGTGTTTGAAAGCGGAAGTGGCTGAGACTGATGCAGATTTTCATCTCTGCGTTCTCGATGAGGTGGTTGTAGGATTTAGGACAGCGGCAGGACCAATTTCCCGACCGGTGAGGAATTCCGGCGATAATGGTCACTGATTCGTGTAGTGGTCAATATATTGAGATTGAATTAAATTCATATTTTTAGGCACAATAGAAAATTGACATTGAGAAAATTGACCGTTGTTAAAAATTTGGTTTTTAATTGCTATCATGGGATGGGATGACTGGTTTAATGGAAGAAAGAGATAATTTTATTTTAATTTTTTATACGATTGTGTTTATGATTGTGTTTATGTAAGAATTTTCTGCTCTTGGAACTTTTTATTGGTTATATGTGAAAATTAGATTGTTAAACTTTCTCTACCGAAACTAATTATAAGGAACCATTTAATTTTAATATATTTATTTGTTTATTAAATCATAGAATTGTTAGGACATTTTACACTGAATATAATTTTATCCAATTTTTTGAGTTGGATAGATAAAAATTGACCTTAATGTTAAATTACTTATTTTTGGATTGTTTATTGAAAAAGAAATATTACGTGTACACTTAATCTAATAATATTTTATTTATTTGTTCTAAGACAAACAATCATATGGGCCATGCTCTATTTTGATTCGGTGTACACCTAGGTGTTAAATTTTAGTGTACATATAGCAAACCTTATATTGAAACCTCTTAAGATATTGGTTTTGTATTTAGCCTTGCTTATAGATAGTATTTATTATGTATCCTAATATCTATTAATATTGTAATTAAGTTTTTAATAAAATAGAAGTGAAAAAAATTATTTCAAAATATATTATTTTTTAATTTTAATTGTTATTTTAAAAATCAATTAAAATAACATCATCTTTCTATTAAATAAACCATCATCATCATGAATTCTCAGTCATGTATAAAAAATATTGTCTTTAATCAAAATACAAAGTAAGTTCTCACATATAAATCAAAATCATATTCATATACTCTTTATTTCATGTAGTGAGACATGTTATTAATTGCACCAGTTAAACACAAAATTGCATAATCGTGATGTATAGTAGAGCTCTGCTATGCAATAGTCTGGTGCATTTGCCTTTGGTGGTGCATTTCTCCATAACACAAAAAATTAATGTTGAATAAAAAATCAAAAGTTCACAACAATTAGCTTAATTCTTGTATCAAGTTAGTGTCAATAATTATCACATGTCTCAAGAATTAGCCTATGTCAAAGTTAGCATCACAAATCAAATCAATTCACAACACCAATTCTTTGAGGAATTTCTATATTCACCTAATGTGTAAAGGCTACGTTCACAAATTCTATGTCAAAATTCTAGCTCTAATTCATCTAGAAATTAATATAAACACATAGAATGCACACTTTTATTACCAATTCTAACTCAAGAATTCTAGATCTAAACAAGTCTACATCATCAATTTACATCTAAATCACCTAATCAAAATCAAAACACTAATTCATGTCAAGAATCAAAGGTATATAGATGTTACCTAAGTAAATTGGAAAAGGAAAATTGAAGAAAGATGATGATGCTTGCGATAGAGAAGAGAGGAGTGACAAAGGGATTTCACGAGCCGGAGGGAGCGACGAAGATGAGGTGATGGTGGTTGGCGTGGGTGTTACCTTAAGGATTTTGACTAAAATATTTGGATATACAATTATATCCTAAAAATATCCAAAGAAGGGAGTTAGAAAAGGGAAGTTTTAATATAGTCGAAAAGGGATTTTCGTCGAAGGTGCTCGACTATGTCTTAATCAGAAAGTCGAAGCAACCGTTTGTGTAGAGGAAGTCGAAGGCAAGAACTTAGGAGTTTTTGGACTTAGTTCAACCATTTGATGCCATGAGTCGATAGCGAATGGATAGGAACAGAATATTTTTCTCTGGGACACGTGGAAGATTAGTAGATGAAGACTGCATGGTCGAGACACGTGTTGGCAGATTATTAGTCAACCGTTAGGACAATTATTATTTTGAAAGTCTATATAAACGACTTTGTTCATAGGATTTAGGGTCCGCATTTTTATGTTTACAAAAAGAATACTCAATCTCTATGCAAATTAGTGAGAAACGAGTGTAACTTTCTGAAATGTACGTATGCGTACCATTTTACTTTATTATGCAATAATTTCCTTTTAAATCCCTTTAAAGTTCTTATTGTTTTCTGCATCTTTCATTACCTTTTATGTCATTTTCTATCACTTTTCTTTTAAATTCTATGCATTCACACCTTTTTGAAGTTTTATCCTTTATGCATTAAATACAAGTCAAAACTGCATTTAAACCAAATATAGCACAATTAGTTATGAGATTCCCTAGTTGATCTCGTTTGTAACCTTTAATAAGAGACTAGTGTTATTTACCATAAAAATGGGTAAACAAATTGGCACACCCGATGGGACTCTGTGCGAATGTTTATTATAGTTATAAACTTTGGTTTTGAACGTTCTTCGATAACACAAAAAATAGTGTTTTGAGTATGAATGAGACTAAGAAGTGGTAGGCAATTAAACGAGATGTCTAATAATAACACCAGCACTTCTGATCCCCCTAGAAATGATGTGGAGATTCTCGAAACTGGTACACTTCCAAAAAATACAACGGTGTTGTCTTCACCGAGAATGACAACAACCCAAGGGTCGACACCAGCGGTAGTTTCGTCCCCAATGAATCAAATACGATCGCCTTTGAATCTGGAAAGACCATTATTTAAAGGGGGAACCGTTCCTCTTGGGTTTTATCCTTATGGAATGCCTACGTCGATGATGGCAGGGTTACAAACAACCCCATCGACTTATACAGAAAATGTGATGGCTATAGGAACTTCCTCCAACCCAGGCGGTCGACCACAAGTGACAGGATACTTCCCTCAAGCGTCACCTTCGTTAAATACAACGTCCATGCTGTCGATAAGGCAACAAATGGACGAAAGTAATCATGATATGGTAAATGCTTTAAATCAACAAATTGGGACTATCTTTACTCTCATGATAAATAACACTAATCAAAGTTATGAATTATTGGCTGATCAGATGGACAGAATAGTAGTTTTTTTCGGTACCCCTCAGGTTCCACCTAGACCTACCCCACAAACGTCGAATGTGAGGATTGTCGAAACACCAAATAACGGGCCTATGCCAGAAAACCAGAGACAAGTCCCACATAGAGACAAAGAGGAACATATTGATCAAACAGTTCATAGGGTGGTCCAGCGTCATCAAGATGCAGACCAAGTACTTAGACATGTCCAACAAAATCAATATTTAGAACATATTAATGTCTCAAACGTGGTCGAACAAATTTTGGTCCAAAATGGTCTTAACATGGGACTCCATAGGCCAAATTTTGTATCCCCTTTGTCAGAATATGTTCGACAAACTGAGTTACCTAGGGGTTGGAAAGTACCGAAATTTACTAAGTTTGCAGGTGAGACTGGTGAGTCGACAGTGTAACACCCTTCTAAACCCCCGCGGAAATATAACAAAAATCAGAGTAAATTTTCAGCAAGGATGCTACAATTAATAAAATAAACAAAATACCAAGTCGTTTGTCATGCTTTATTAGAATTAAACCAAATATCAAACATGTGTTTAGCACAGCGGAAACTCATTTTAACAATGTTAAGGAACATGTCCAAACAAATCAACAATACATAATCCATAACCAATAATGGAAACAATGTATATCAAGTAACGCTAAGACTATCGATCCCAGTGGTACAATCATAGCATGACTCGACACGAACTACGGGCTAGCCTACGAGCTATCCTCACCCAGTGAAGCCGCTACATCCTTAATCTGAAATCATCAAAGTAAGGGTGAGTTTCATTCGAATTAATAAGCATTATACAGTCATAAGCAATAAAATCTCATAGTAATTATCATCCACTCAATCATGTATGCAATCGGAATTTATTACAACAAACAAGCATCAATACATAAGCATCATCTATCACACCACACAAACATTCAGTTATATCATACTATAATGCAATGAATGGACTGACACTAATGCATGTGGTACCAAAATTCGTGAATCACATTCACAGGACTTCTCTCTTCGATACTGCCCTTTAGTCGCTCACACCCCACATAGGCACACGACTAACCTCATCGCTCACACCCCACATGGGCACACGATGACTGCCTGCTAATCTCCGCACAATGGGAATTAGCCGTCAAGGATCCGTTCATCAACGAGTCCAATGCAAATGATTTATGAATGAATGCACACATGTCACATACTTATATCATCATCAATCCGATGCTTAACATCGCTTTATCACATCTTACCAATAACGTCACAACAAGTATGTACATGTACAAGCGTCATTCAATCATTTATATACGTACACCACAGCAACATAATAACATATACATCATGTTTATGTTAATATTTACCATAATTCAATTCATCAACAATTTAATCGAATAAATAAAATAAAGTCGGCCACTGCCCGTTTTATCACTTTATCAGATAAAGCATCTAATTAGCTTCGCAACACCCAGAACGGCACATAAATCGGATACTCGGATCAAAAGTTATGGGTTTTTAAAAATAAAACATTTTTAGAAAAATATGCAGCAGAACCCGGTTCGTCCCACATGGGAACCGGTTCATGGCTGTTTCCCAAAACACGCTTCAGGTTTTTACTATGGGGAACCGGGTTGTCCCTATCTGGGAACCGGTTCCCAGCAACCCAGAATCCTCACGTCTCTATTTTTATAAGGGGGAACTGGTTCGTCCCACATGGGAACCGGTTCCTACGTACCTGCACAGCCAAATTCACCATTTTGACAGCAAATCCCCTATCCCATTTCCCCAAATCATGTACGTACGAACATAACACACAAATATCATCAATTTTTCACACCATCACACATTTCAAACAAGTTTTAGACATATATTAACAGCATATATCGTGGATATTATCAAAATCATGCTAAATCATACAAGTTCATCAAAACCTAACAAAAGTTCCCAAACCCAACACGTACGATTGAACTAAACAACAATCCTAATCAATCCTACTACCTACAATCGCATAAGGTTTACTAACCCGAAGAATCCCCCCTTACCTCAGAGTTGAATCTTCGAAGGTCTTCTTCTCCTTTGGCTCTTCTCTCTTTCACGTGTTCTTCAGTTCTCAGACTCTGTCCCTTTTGCTTCCCCTCCTCTTTTACCAATTTCCTTTATTTTATGAAAAATAAAATATCTTAATGGGCTTGCTTAGTTAACACCCCCCCTTCTGCTAACTACCACACTAAGCCCAATGCCAATATTTCATCATTTTCCACATAATTCCCAGAAATAATTAATTCTAATAATTTAATTAAAAAGAATAATTAAATTAATAAACAAGAATTAACGAGGTGTTACAACTCTCCCCCACTAAAAGAGTTTTCGTCCTCGAAAACATACCTCAAACGAAGAGTTCGGGATAGGAGTCCTTCATCTGACTCTCCAGCTCCCACGTAACATTTCCACCTGCAGCTCCTCCCCAAGCTACTCGGACTAAAGCTATCTCTTTACCACGTAGTTGCTTTAACTTTCGATCTTCAATCCTCATAGGCAACGCCTCAACTGTCATATTATCTCTCACTTGCACATCATCCACCTGGATTACATGAGACGGATCCGTAATATATTTCCTCAATTGAGATACATGGAATACGTCATGTAGGTTTGCAAGTGTTGTCGGTAAAGCAATACGATAAGCCACCTCTCCTACTCTTTCCGTAATTTGAAACGGACCAATAAAACGCGGCGTCAACTTCTTTGACTTTAGTGCTTGACCAACACCCGTCGTAGGAGTTACTCTCAGAAACACATGATCTCCCTCTTGAAATTCAAGTGTTCTCCGCCTCTTATCATGATAGCTCTTCTGACGACTTTGAGAAGCCTTCATCTTCTCCTGAATCATCTTAATCTTTTCCGTCGTCTCTTGAACAATTTCTGGTCCAATCACTGCACTTTCACCAGATTCATACCAACACAGTGGTGTCCTACACCTCCTACCATACAAAGCTTCAAATGGAGCCATACCAATACTCGAATGGTAGCTATTGTTGTAAGTGAACTCAATCAACGGCAAATAACTATCCCATGCACCACCTTTTTCTAGTACACAAGCACGCAATAGATCTTCCAATGATTGAATCGTCCTCTCAGTTTGACCATCAGTCTGCGGATGATAAGCAGAACTCAACCTCAATTTAGTACCCAAAGCCTTCTGCAATCCTTCCCAAAATCTGGATGTAAATCTTGGATCTCTATCTGACACTATACTCGAAGGAATACCATGCAAACTTACTATTTTCTCAATGTACAATGTGCCAACCTCTCCATAGAATAATCCATTCTCATCGGTATGAAGTGAGCAGATTTCATCAGTCTATCCACAATAACCCAAATGGCTTCATAGTTCTTAGCTGTTCTTGGTAACCCAGATACAAAGTCCATGGATATGCTATCCCACTTCCATTCAGGAATAAATAAAGGCTGCATAGTTCCATACGACTTCTGATGTTCGACCTTTGACTTCTGGCAAGTCAAACAAGAATAAACAAATTCAGCTATTTCCTTTTTCATTCCAGGCCACCAAAATAACTTCTTCAAATCATGGTACATCTTAGTAGCACCAGGGTGAATACTCAATCCACTACGATGTCCTTCTTCCAAAATACTCTTCTTCAGTTCGGTAACATCAGGAACACAAACACGGTCGCCAAATCTCATTACGCCATTCTCATCAATTCTGAATTCACCTCCTTTCCCTTGGTTAATCAAAGTCAATTTGTCAACTAGTCCCACATCATCCTTCTGCCTTTCTCTGATCTCATCAAGAATTCCACTTATCAGCTTTAGCATACCTAACTTGATGCTATTCGAAGTGCCTTCACATACCAAACTTAAATCGCGGAATTGCTTAATCAAATCTAGTTCTCGCACCATCAACATAGACATATGCAAAGACTTCCTACTCAAAGCGTCAGCAACAACATTCCCCTTACCCGGATGGTAATTCAGCCCAAAATCGTAATCTTTAAGGAACTCTAACCACCTCCTCTGTCTCATATTAAGCTCTTTCTGATCAAATAAGTATTTCAGACTCTTATGATCACTAAACACCTCGAACCGTGAATCATAAAGGTAATGTCTCCATAATTTCAACACAAACACCACTGCTGCCAACTCTAAGTCATGAGTCGGGTAATTCTTCTCATGCACTTTAAGTTGTCTCGACGCATAAGCGAATACCTGTTGGTTCTGCATTAGTACACCTCCAATTCCCATCAATGAAGCATCACAATACACAACAAAAGATTCTGCCGGATTCGGCAAAATTAAAATAGGAGCACTAGTCAGCCTCTTCTTCAACTCTTGGAATCCTTCTTCGCACTTCGAGTCCCAAACGAACACTTGACCCTTCCTAGTCAACTTCGTTAATGGTAGCGCTAACTTTGAAAATCCTTCTATGAACTTCCGATAGTAACCTGCAAGACCCAAAAAGCTACGAATTTCAGTAACGGACTTTGGGGCTTCCCACTGAGACACGGCTTCTACCTTTGCTGGATCTACGGCAATACCGTTCTTGGAGATCACATGACCAAGAAAACTCACTTCACTTAACCAGAAATCACATTTCGACAGCTTGGCATAAAGCTTCTTTTCTTTCAACAACCCTAGTACAATTCTGAGATGCTCTGCATGTTCTTCTTCACTTTTGGAATAGATCAGGATGTCATCAATGAACACCACGACGAACTTATCAAGATAAGGATGAAAAATCCTATTCATATATTCCATGAAAACGCCAGGTGTGTTAGTAACTCCAAACGGCATCACAGTGTATTCATAATGACCATACCTCGTTCTGAACGTAATCTTCTGAATATCGTTCGTCTTCACACGAATCTGATGATACCCAGACCTCAAATCAATTTTACTGAATATACTAGCCCCGACCAACTGATCCATTAAATCATCAATCCTCGGCAATGGATACCGATTCTTGATAGTAACTTTATTCAGTTGTCTGTAGTCTACACACAACCTCATAGATCCTTCCTTCTTCTTTACCAATAACACCGGTGCACCCCATGGTGACACACTTGGACGAATGAATTCTTTTTCCAACAATTCTTCTAATTGACTCTTTAATTCAGTCAATTCAGATGCCGACATTCTATATGAAGGATAGAAAAACACTTAGAAAGGGGGGGTTTGAATAAGTGTAGCTTTAAAAACTTGACAGATAAAAATAAATTGCACAGTTATTTTTATCCTGGTTCGTTGTTAACTAAACTACTCCAGTCCACCCCCGCAGAGATGATTTACCTCAACTGAGGATTTAATCCACTAATCGCACGGATTACAATGGTTTTCCACTTAGTCAGCAACTAAGTCTTCCAGAGTCTTCTGATCACACACTGATCACTCCAGGAACAACTGCTTAGATACCCTCTAAGACTTTTCTAGAGTCTACTGATCCACACGATCACTCTAGTTACAACCTGCTTAGATAACCTCTAAGACTTCCTAGAGTATTCTGATCCACACGATCACTCTAGTTCCTTACAACTTAATGTAATCAATTCTAAGAGTATTACAAATGCTTCTTAAAAGCGGTAATCACAAACTGTGATATTTCTCTTAACGTTTAAGCTTAATCTCACTAATATATTACAACAGCAATGTAGTGAGCTTTGATGAAGATGAAGATTCTGAGCTTTGAATTTGAGCAGAGTTTCAGCAAGTTAATTTGAGTTGTTTTTGTTCAGGATCGTTAACCTTGCTTCTCATCAGAACTTCATATTTATAGGCGTTGGAGAAGATGACCGTTGAGTGCATTTAATGCTTTGCGTGTTCCGTACAGCATCGCATTTAATGTTATACGCTTTTGTCAACTACCTCGAGCCTTGTTCACGCTGTGTCTACTGACGTAGCCTAGAATAGCTTTTAACGTTCCTTTTGTCAGTCAGCGTAGCTTGCCACTTGTACTTTCTTCTGATCTGATGTTTGTGAATACAACGTTTGAATATCATCAGAGTCAAACAGCTTGGTGCATAGCATCTTCTGATCTTCTGACCTTGAAGTGCTTCTGAGCGTGATACCATCAGAACTTCAGTGCTTCTGTTCTCTTGTTCTTCTGATGCTTCCATAGACCCATGTTCTGATTCTGCTTCGACCATCTTCTGATGTCTTGCCAGACCATGTTCTGATGTTGCATGCTGAACCCTTTGAGACAAAGCTTCTGAGCGCTGAATTATGCGTACTCTTTATATATTTCCTGAAAAGGAAATTGCATTGGATTAGAGTACCATATTATCTTAAGCAAAATTCATATTATTGTTATCATCAAAACTAAGATAATTGATCAGAACAAATCTTGTTCTAACAATCTCCCCCTTTTTGATGATGACAAAAACATATATAAATGATATGAATTTGCGATCAGAAAGAACAGACGGCAAAAGACAAATTACACAGCTATAGCATAAGCATATGAATATGTCTCCCCCTGAGATTAACAATCTCCCCCTGAGATAAATAATCTCCCCCTGAAATAAATACTCGAAGAACTTTAATAAAAGACTTCCCTGATTATTTCGGTAGAGACGATCATATAAGCTTATGTCTTTAGAGAATTCCTAGCTTCTGACTTCTGCTTCCATTGGACAGCTTCAGAACTAGAATTTCCTTAGATCCCTAGAACACTCACAGCTTCTGATTCCTGCTTCCATCTAGGACAGCTTCAGAACTAGAATTTCCTTAGATCCCTAGAACACTCACAGCTTCTGATTCCTGCTTCCATCTAGGACAGCTTCAGAACTTGAATTTCTTTGATCTTCTGAACATTCACAGCTTCTGATTTCTGCTTCCATCTAGGACAGCTTCAGAACTTGAATTTCTTTAATCTTCTGAACATTCACAGCTTCTGATTTCTGCTTCCATTTAGGACAGCTTCAGAACTTGAGTTTTCTGGATCTTTAGAACATTCGCAGCTTCTGATTTCTGCTTCCCTCGGATAGCTTCAGAGCTTTGAATTTCTACCAACATCACTTCATGCTAGATTTGTATCAGAACATTGTTGAATGTACCAGAGCATCATCTGAGCATCTCTACATCCTGAAATGTTACAGAACAAAAACTAAACGACAAAAGTCAGCATGAACGAGTCAGAACATAAAATGTATATTAGAACACATGATATGTATCAGAGCCATATAGGCTAAAATAATATAACAGAGCAAATAGAATTTTGTCAGATCAAATAGACAAATATGGATCAAATTCTATTATCAGTGCTTCTGATTCATTCTTCTTTCTTGCTTCTGATTTCTGAAGCTTGCTTCAGTTTCCATGGTTTAGCTTCTTGTGTTTGCTTTGAAGATTCTCTTTACTTCTTTATACCTGCAAAACACTTAAACCATATAGAACTTGCAGTTCTTGTTAGTAAATGTGTGGGAGCTTTACCCAGCAACTGATAGATTAATCAAATCATTTATCATTTATCTTCTCCCCCTTTTTGTCATAACATCAAAAAGAATATTTCAAAAGATTCAGATGCAATAAAACGACCAATAAAATCACTGGAATGTAAAAACAAAGGAAAGTTTTCATTGATAACCAGCAAGAAGGATTACAGGAGAGGAATGCAGGAAAAACAGATGCAACAAGGAAAGAAAACTACAAAGACCAAAGGACTAAGATCCTAGCCTACGCAAAATCCGCGCCAGAACATCATGAATCCCGTCAGTGCTTGTAGCTTGCCTTGCCATGAAGGAGCGAAACTCAGCATTGGCTGCTTCTTGCGCGTCCAAACGAGAAGCCAGCATAGCTTGATTCTGATGAAGAGTTTCCAAGGTCTCCATCAGAGCTGAGGTTTCACCAGAAGAAGAGGCACCTGAATTTCTGCCAAAAGGGACAGCAATTCCAGCAGGGTGATCTTCTGGAAGATCTTCAGCTTGTGCATCTTCCATTTCCTCATCTGAGTCTGACTCAGAAGTAGCCTTAGCATATTCTGGTTCAGGCAGCTCAGAAGTTCCAGCTTCCAACGCTTGAAGAATAGCTGCTAGGTTTGTTGGAGGAGTAGGACCAGCAACTTCAGCACGATAAACCACTACTGGAAAGACCATGTGAGGTGCTTTTTCAGAAGGGTTCATTCTGAACCAGTTGAACAGCCACTGAAAATCTCCAGTCAGCACAGGAAACCATGGTTTCCACACCACGATGTCTCTGCAGAGATTTTCTTCTTCCAACTCATCTGCAGGTATCTTCTTCTCAAGAACACTTCTGTTCCTGATGAGATGGTGACGGCTGCTTTCACCAGCTTCCAGCCGAAGACCACGAATACCAGGAGCTTCAGACATGATCCTTCTCTGAGTGTCTGTTGCCCTATCCAGAAAATCCTGACGAAAGGTATCCCAAAGGTTGTTTGTGGCATACTCATCCAGATGGTTAAGGTGAGCAGCACCCAGAATCTCCAACCAGCCATTTACATCAGAATGTAAAAGCTCCAGATATGATTGAGTGGTAGGGGTTGGAGGGTTGACAGTGAACCTGGAGTCGGGAAGAACAACACTATAGGGATTAGGTGTTCTGGTGGGAAAAGGGTGTGAGAGAGATGAAGAAAAATCTGATGGATGGGTTGAAGGAGAGGAGATATCAGATGGTGAAGAGAGTGGTTCCGAGAGGATGAATGAGGAGGAAGCGGTGGTGGAGGTCTTTGAAGAGGGAGGTGATTGAGGGGTACTGTCAAGGGGTTGATACACTTTTAGAGGGTCATAGGTGATCCTTACTCTTTTTGGTTTGGTTTCTGGTTCAGCAGTTGCCTTTCTCTTTTGTTTCCGATCATTATCTTGATTCCCAGAGCTTGACGATGGATTCATGATGAATTTGCAGATATTTGAAACTGCTAGGGTTTATGATATGAATGTAAAGAGAGAGAGAACGAAAAAGAAACTGTATGCAAAGTGAGAAAAATATAAGAGGGAAAAGAAACGTTTGAAGAATATAAAAAGAAAACTGAAAGGGAGTTAATGATGAAAAGCATTTAATGTTACGTGACATGAGGAGAGATAATAATGACAAAAGACGTGACTTGCACAGTTACCTAAGTAGACGTCCCCTCAACTGCACGCACGCTTGTCCAGGAGTAGTGAACACGTGTTTACCATCTGGATAGCCAGTTACAGCTGTTTTGCTTTTAAAGAGATTCTGAATCAACTTAGACAATGAAACGTTAGTAGTAACTGAATCACAATTTCTAATTGATTTTAAACAGAACTTCTTAAGAACAAGATTTCATTTCAGAAGATACCCATATATAAGAACTTCTCATCTTCTAATATTGGGCTTGTTTCTGAAGACTCATTTTGTACCAATTATATTGAATCCATCTGGTCTAGGAACAAGATCCCAAACATCATTCCTTGTAAACTGATTCAGTTCTTCTTGCATAGTAATTATCCAGTCTGGATCTTCTAGAGCATGATCAACAGAAGTTGGCTTGATCAAAGATACAAGACCTAATTGACAATCTGCATTGTTCTTAAGGAATGCTCTTGTTTTGATTGGATCATCCTTCTTTCCAAGAATGACATCTTCTGAATGACCAGAGATGAGTCTGGATGATCTTCTGACAGATGGTTCTTCAGAAATGCCTAGATTTTCCAGAGAAGCTGATACTTGATCTTCAGATTCTTTGCTTCTGAGAAGCTCTGCTTCTGATGCGTTGCTTCTTGGCTCAACAACTTCTGATATATCAATATCACAATCTGCAAAATTATCAAACTGCTTTGGTTTTTCAGAACCAAGCTTATCATCAAACCTGATATTGATTGATTCTTCTACAATCAATGTTTCAGTATTGTATACTCTATAGCCTTTTGAGCGATCGAATATCCAAGAAGGAAACATTTTTGAGCTTTGGAATCAAACTTACCAAGATGATCTTTAGTGTTCAGAATAAAGCATACACATCCAAAAGGATGGAAATATGAAATGTTAGGCTTTCTATTCTTCCACAATTCATAAGGAGTCTTATTTAGAATAGGTCTGATAGAGATTCTATTCTGAATATAGCATGCAGTGTTTATTGCTTCTGCCCAGAAATGCTTAGCCATATTGGTTTCATTGATCATGGTTCTGGCCATTTCTTGCAGAGTCCTATTCTTTCGTTCTACAACTCCATTTTGCTGTGGAGTTCTAGGACAAGAGAAATCATGGGCAATACCATTTTCTTTGAAGAATTCTTCAAAGGATCTGTTCTCAAATTCACCACCATGATCACTTCTGACCTTTATGATTTTACACTCTTTTTCAGATTGAATCTGAATGCAGAAATCAAAGAACACTGAATGAGTCTCATCCTTGTGTTTCAAGAATTTTACCCATGTCCAGCGGCTATAATCATCTACGATGACTAATCCATATTTCTTCCCTCTGACAGATGCTGTTTTGACTGGGCCAAACAGATCAATGTGCAAGAGTTCTAATGGCCTTGAGGTAGAAACAACATTCTTGGACTTGAATGCAGGTTTGGAGAACTTGCCCTTCTGACATGCTTCACAAAGAGCATCTGATTTGAATTTCAGATTAGGGAGTCCTCTGACAAGATTCAGTTTGTTAATCTGAGAAATCTTTCTCAAACTAGCATGACCTAATCTTCTGTGCCAGACCCACTGCTCTTCAGAAACAGACATAAGACAAGTCACCTTCTGACTCATAAGATCTTGCAGATCTGTCTTATAAATGTTGTTCTTCCTCTTGCCTGTAAATAGGATTGAGCCATCCTTCTGATTTACAGCCTTGCAAGACTCTTGATTAAAGATTATATCATAACCATTGTCACTCAATTGACTGATAGATAAGAGGTTATGTGTTAATCCTTCTACAAGAAGAACATTAGAAATGTGTAACTCGGTGAACTGACTTTTTAATAATCGGAATGTGCGGTAAAGCAAGAGTCGCCACCGACTTTTATTTTATCCAATTAGGAAAGGCTAAAAGAACAGGAAAAGACCACTTGAAAAGATTTTGAGTTCGGGGGGTAAGTTATACAAAGGGAAGGTGTAAGGCACCCTTTGCATCCATGGTTATCCATGGGCTCTTAATTGCTTAGCTCACTTTGTTTAAAATGTTTGAATTGTTTGAAAAATTTTTTGAAGAAGAACTTTAGCTTGTAAATAAGCGTAGTCTTTTTGAATTTGATTTGGGAAAAGAGTGGGAAAAAAGATTTTTGAATTTAGAGCAAGCAATTAGTAGCAACTACCCTAAGTTAGAAAAGTTGTTCTTTTAGTCTTTCGAGTGAAAGGATCTATCCATACCATAAGAGGGCAGGAAGTCTTTCAATTGGATGTGTGAAGGGTCATCGAGAAATTATCATTCGCCACAAGACTGTCCCTTGCCATAAAGAAGGCAGGTAGTCTAAGGGAAGGACATAATAGTCATTTAAGGCATCATGCGAGGATACCTTAGCAATTGGGACAATCATCTTATAAGGCAACATCGAGGGAGTTTCAATAACTCTGAAGGCGACAGGCAACATTGCTTTAGGTATCCTCGGAATCGAGGGACTTTGACTATTAATACGTTTAGAGGCAACAGGCAACAATAAGGCAACAAGGCAACCAGAGGGATTACCCTAAAGGTGAGTGTGTGGCACAATCAGGTGGTTCAATTCAGATATATTATCTTATAATTAGTGATCTATGTTAATTCAAGGCTTGCACTCCCTAAGATTACTAACCACGCAGTTTAAAATTGCAGGAAAATAAAAATCCTACGCTATTACAATAAACACCTGCGGGGATGGGGGAATTAAAAGGAAAAAGAAAACCCTTATAAGGTAACAAAAAATTAAAGGCAAAAATTAATCTCCAATCTTCTTTGCCTTGATCTTCTTTGAATCTTTGATTGACTCTGATCATCTGAGAATTAAACGAAAAATGATAGTGGTGAGTGTAAAACAAATTCATTAATTAGTGAGGCAAACCGCAAAAATAAAAACAAAAATAAAAATATTATTAAACAAGCAAAGGATTAGAAACTTAGCTTTTGATTGGTAGGGCGCGTGGTCGGAAGATCTTGAGGTAACCCTGAAAGGTAGATGCGGAGAAGAGAAACGTTAGTGCATTTAAAGATCGACCCTAATTGGTGAAAACAAACCAAATAAAATAGTTAAAAATAAAAAGAAGAGGGTTTCTGAAAATATCCAGGGCAAACCCTGATTTTTTAGGGAATGAGGTTTTAGGAGAAAAGATACTAAGTTGATGGATGACATCTACCTAACAGTGATTAGTGGTCATGATGAAAATGTTTAACATAAAATCAGGGTTTAAAGCCACAGATTAAACATGTAAAGTGAATAAATTAATATATATATAAAAAATACATATAATCGAGAGTTCGATTAAATAAATTAAAGCCATGAAAATATAAGTTTATAAGCATAAATAATAAGTTTAAATAAAATAAAATTCTTTGAAAGTAATAAAGAAAATAAATAAAGAGGAATTATGTAATAAAAATAAATAAATAAAAAGTTAGAAAAACTCAGCTCTGATCTTGTGTGATAGGCTGGTGAAGGAGTATGGTGTGCCTTCGTGTTCTAGGGCGTTGGACTTGACTGGGTGAAGATCTAACGGTTGCTGGCGAAGGTGTAGCATAGGCTTTGCGTGGATGTGTTGCATTGGATCTACTGACAGGCTGATGCAAATATTTGTTAAAATATAATTGACGTGCGTGGGTTTCGAACCCAGGCTGTATGGGACACCAACATGCTAACTCTGCCACCTGTGCTATGAAGCTTAGCTGATAGCAAATTCCCAAGCAACCACTATATATAAAAGTAAAAGCAAAAAACGTGAGAATAAATAATTAGTGCGCGTGGGCCCCTCACTCAGACTTTGACTGTCCAATGGGACTTTCACACGCAGACCGAGAGAGAGTCAGCTTGGCTGACCGGCGAACCACACAGCGCCACGCAGACGGCTGCTGTTCATCTTCTTCCCTAAAATCCATGCCACGATTTGCTACGATTTGGCTGCAAATTAACCGCGATTCCTGCAACACAAAGCTCCTAGCGAATTCTGCGACTTCACAAACTTGAAAAAAACGAGTCAAACACAAACACAAACAACATAGGTCGACTAGAAATCTTCTCCCGAATTCGAATATGACGTTATTTTGGCCTGTAAACGTCTATAAATACGAAACCGAAAAGAAACTTGCATTTGCCCTAGCCATGGTGTTCCTCGTCCCACACGTCCAAGATTTGTTCTAACGGTTCTATTCTTCTCTGAACATCATCATAAACTCAAACAGGCCATCAAATTACATTAAAGCACACTAACATGAGAGATACGAAATTTTGAGATGTGCATGAATATGCTAGCCATGGTTTATGAATTGCAGATACCTTAACGTGTTAGAGGTTACCTGGACTTACCTTTGGATGCCTCGGCAGTATAATGGAGCGATCCTCTTGCGTTGAGAATGCTTGGAATGCTATGTACGATTTTTTTCAACCTTGAGAAAAATTTTAACTTGGAATCCTAGCTCTCTCTTCCTTCTTTTTCGTCCCCCTTTTAGGTCTGAATGTTTAGAATATATAGTGCAGAAACTTAGGGTTTTTGATGGGCTTGGATCCTTGAGTTAGGAGAAAGAAATTTTTGAATAAAAAATGTAATTTCTTTCTAATTTAAGTTCCATATTATTTCCAATCTTTTCCAATCCCTTTTTCCACGAATTTTCATCAATATAATGATATTTAGATGATTGGGTTTGATGGGAAATCAAATCTTTTGATAAAAAATAATTTTACATATTTTATAATAATTTACTATTATTTAAATGAATTAAAATCCACATAAATAAAATAAATATTATAAAAATAAGATAATTATTTAAAAGGTATTTCCTAAGCCCATGGTTATGTTTAGAATCCAAAAATTTGGCCCAAAGGTTCAAAAATCTCAAAATCCAAACTTTCCCTTTTGTGTATTTTCTCCACATCGCCCAACTTGCGCAAGCCATAACTCACTCAATAATTATCATATGGAGATGATTTAGGACTTTTTAGAAAGCTCAAGATGTCCCCTGAAGGCTCCTTTTGGTTTCATCTCAATTGAGTCTATCATGTCCAAGTTATGAGCTTTGAGAAAAAATGGCTTTTCGCGATCCTTTAGAGGGACCTGTAATGTATTGGCTTATATCTTCCAAATGAAGAAATTTTGGACCTGACATGTGAGAGACAAAGTTGTAGAGAATCAAATTTCCTTCAAGATGAGCTTTGGATGGAAAATTTTGGATGTTCCATGTGAAAGTTATGGCTGGTCAAAGTTCAGTTGACTTTTCCTTAAAAACCCTAATTTAGAAACTCGGGTTCTTAATGATTCTGGAGCTTTTCTTGATGAACCATGATCAATTCTTGATCAAATGTTGAATGATACTTCATAATGAGGATGTTGACCAAAAATCAGAAGTTTTGACTGTGGTTTGACCATAGTTGACTTTTAGGTCAAACTGGTCGACCGTTGATTATCTGAGCAATTGACTGAGCAATCTTTTGAATCGGGGTTTGAAACTTGGCATGAGGATCATTTGAATCATATGGGAGGCCATGGAGTCCAGTGGAGGCATCAGAACCTGACTTTTCTTTGAGAAAGAGAAAACCCTAGTTGGAAGGCTGTTGTTTAGGAGAGTGTATACTCAGTCGAGTATTGATACTTTGATATTCAAATGAGCTTGAGTATGAAAATGTAATGGGAAAATTTTGGGGTATGACAGCTGCCCCTGTTCAATTTTCTTAAACCTGAAGATGTAGAGTGGTTTGTATGCCAGTCGGAATCTGAAGGTGGAAGAGGATTGAACACTAGAATACCAAGAAATTTGCCCTTGCTGAAGTAGGGACTTTTGTCGGAGATGGGCTTGAAGATGCCATCCAGGTGTTTGAGATGGGCTTAAAGATGCCACCTATCTTGATAAGTTTTTGAACGTCAGAATGAGTCTCACGTTAGACTATATCTGAACTTGAAGTGTTGAGAAGTAGTTATTTGTATGTTGATCGTGTCATTACTGTTCGTAGTAGATGAATTAGATCTTTGAGAGATGATCGTGTCTACACCGTTCGTGATGATAGAATTAGATCTCTCGTCGTGTTAGTACCGTTCGTAGTAACTGAATTAGATCTTAGAAGCAGATGATCGTGTCTACATCGTTTGTGATGATAGAATTAGATCTCTCGTCGTGTCAGCACCGTTCGTAGTAACTGAATTAGACTGAGGAGGATAATTGATTGTTTAAGGACCCTTCTGAGGTGTCGACTTAAATCTGAGGGTAGATTGTTTAAGGAACCGTCTGAGGTATCGACTTAAATCTGAGGGTAGATCTTTAAGGAACCGTCCAAGGTATCGACTTAGATCCAAAGGTAGATCATTAAGGAACCGTCCAAGGTATCAACTTAGATCCGAAGGTAGATCATTAAGGAACCGTCCGAGGTATCGACTTAGATCTGAAAGGTTTTGAAGTTGTTTATTTAACTGCAGTAGTAACTTGAAAAAGGCAAAGTTAGTTTTTTATGCCATGTCCTGATGCATGTAATGCGTTTATGTGACGGGATTCTCAAAATAAATGAGAACCTTGCATGTTATGTACGCATTTGTCGCGATGCATTATGTATGATGTATGAACATGTATGCAATTGTATGAATATGTTTATGATTTATGACGTATGACTATGATTTATGCTATTTGACACATCTTGATTGAGAAGGTGGATTTCCATGTCATTGTAATTTTGATATTTGATCTTATCTTGAAGATGCTCAGCTGGGGATTTATGATTTTTGCTTGGGGACGATCAGTAACTTGATGTACCCTGATTGGGGATTATAGATATTAATACACCATGTTGGAGAAGAGCAAAGTGTTGGAGAACCGGTAGTGTTGAAGATGTAAACTCTGTTGGGGAGTCATGTCTTTGTCGAGACGAGTATGTTTGAAGATATCTTCTTGATGATTACTATGTGGGGATTTGATCTTGTGAAATCGGAGCTGTGGGAAGGCATGGATGCCTTGAACATTGCCCCCAGTATTATAGTAACTACCATTCCTGGATTTGATTAGGACACACCGCTGAGTATTGATCAAGATGTCAAACTGGACTTGCATAGATTTGCCCCCGCTAGTAGAGACTTTGAAAAGATTCGTCTCGCGAGGACTTTATGAGACGTGCACTATGGGCGACATGCCCCTAGTAATCATAGGCCAAAGATAATATCCCATGTTGGTTGGGAAGTAGCTTCAGATCTATTTGGATGCATGCCCCTGATTGTTTTGGCGCCCTTGAGAGATTCTTCGAATCTTGACTTGATTGCCCCAGATTGATTTGGGCAAAGCGTGCCATGCCCCTTGTATACGTAGGAGACATTGCTTCTCGGAGTAATCTTGTCTGTCGGGATAACTTCCAGTCATTAGTTGTACCCTGCGCAAATTCTTTCTGATGCTAACATTTGAAATTATGTAGCAGAATATGTTTAATAATGAATTCATGAGATGCAATGCATACGTTTGTCTTGAGTTTTTTGAAAAAACATTAAAGCAAGAGATGTAAAATCGTGATATTTGTAAAAACATGCTATTTTTGTAGAAGCAAAATATCGACTCAGCATTTTAGTAAACCTTAAGGAGTCGGGATACCTTTTTAGCGACAATATGCTTTCGAACTAACCATGCTTCAATTAGGACTTTCAAGGGTTGTAACGTGGCTTGGTTCACGGTTTAAGAAACAAAGGATAAAGGCTCAAAATTTGATTGTACCCACCCCTCTTCGTGATGATCTTCAGTCCTAAGCTCAGTTAATTCAACTTATGCATTCAGGTTCCAAGAGACTTTTGGATTTGCACCTTTGATAATGATGATGGTTCACAAGCAAAGAGAACTTTTGAGATGGCAGTCACTTCTTTCTTTTGGTAGTCACAACATTGTGTTGTTCTTTATTGACTTCTCTTTTTTCATCTTTTTGATATCCCTAACTTTTGCCTGAACTGTCTATTTTGAGCTTACAGTCAGCGGGATGCCTTGATTTTTTTGCCTAAGTCTTCTTTTTGATTTTTGACTTAGCAGGCTTTTCTTTGTATATATGTTTTTTCATTTTTTTTTGTTGAAAGATATTGACTGCTTTGCTTAATGATTGACGAACCATCATTGGCTTTTGATTTACCAACACTTCTTTGATGTGTGCGGATGAACGCTTGTGATTAAAACCTTTGTTGAAAAGTGTATTGAATGATTCTCTTAAAATAGAATGCACAGTCAAATTAACTGAGAACTACCCTGCCCCAGGTTATGATCAAGGGTTTTAATTAGTACAAGAAAGAAACTTCTACTTCTTAGGCTCAAAGGGGTTGATGAGGGATTAACATCCTTATATCTCCACTGTTTAGGAATTGAAACAATGCCTGTACATCGTCAGCATAGTCCGTTCGAAAGCATATTGTATGAGGTTGCGGTATCGTTTTCGTCATCCTCCCTCAAAAGGCATACAGCTTTAGCAGGAGTCGAGTATCACAAAACATATGCAAAGTAAAGATACAGTTTAAAATGAGTGATAGCGAAATAATTTATTCAAGACAAACATATGTAATGCACTGATGATGATTATTAAAACAGATAATGTCTATCATGAGTCAAATGTTTAAACAAACAGAAAAGAAACTTGCAAATGAAAGTAGATCTAATGATCCAAAAGTTCGCCCGTCTAGACGTAAGTCATTCTTGTCATGACTAGGCATAGGAGCAGTGATCATCCCAGGAGTTTTCAGGAGGGTTGAATTTGATTTCCCCGTCATCGATCAGATCTTGAATATTTATTCTTCAATGTCCAGCAATTGTTTGTATAATGTCCAGGACTGTTGGAATGGTACGTGCAGCTCAAGTTGAGTTTATAGCCAGGAGTATAGGTGTTAGGATTCTTAGGAGGGTCCCTCAAAGTAATCAATTTGATCTTTGACAGATGTTGTAATGCTCGGGACAACGTCACGTTAATCTTGGTGAATTGACGCTTAGGTGCACCTGGCTTGAAGGAGACAAAGCTCGAGAAGAATTGTCTCATAGAAGATTAACTTGAGAAGCTCCTTGAAAGGGCAAGAGATGTCTTAGAAAAGATTGGGTAAGTGTTTTTAAGGTAAGATTACCTAAAAAGGTTGAGATGTGTCTTAAACAAGATTAGCCTAGAAAGGTATCATATGTCTTAAACAAGAATGACTTAGAAAGGCTCCTAGAAAGGTTATGATACGTCTTAAACAAGACTACCTAGAAAGGCTCCTAGAAAGGATGGAACATCTTAGAAAAGATTGCCTAGAAAGGCTCCTGGAAAGGATATGAATCATCTTAGAAAAGAATACCTAGAAAAGGTTCCTAGAAAGGAGATTACCTAGAAAGGTTCCTAGAAAGGAGGATAAATGTCTTAGAAAAGACTACCTGGAAAGGTTCCTGGAAAGGTTCCTGGAAAGGATGATAAATGTCTTAGAGAAGACTTCCTAGAAAGGTTCCTTGAAAGGATATCAAACATCTTAGAAAAGATTACCTAGAAAGGTTCCTAGAAAGGATGGGAAGTTCTTTGATTACTTCTGAATTATCTTTGAAGAAAGACCCGTAATGAAGTGTCAGAATTGTATTTGTCTTGAATGAGTATTGAGATTGAATCACTGATACGATTGTATTTGCACCGCACTTGGATGATAATATTCTTTCGACTTTGAAATGACCTGAAAAGGAGAGATTAGTTTTATGAATGCTAATGCAATCTTTTCAAGGACCTTTAAGGAATTTAGTTAGCAACATTAGAAAATTATTTGGTCGCATCTTCGTTTGAAGAACTCTAATTTTTGGATGTTCTTCTATGGGAATCAAGCTCACCATATCCAGTGGGTCATAGCCTCTGATTCGGGAACTTCTGAATTTGAAGGTACATGGCTAGAGGAAAATAAATCCTCTTGCCCCTTGATAGGTATAACGTCTCTGAATTGGAAGGTATATGGCGAGAGGAAAGTAAATCCTCTTGCCCCTTGATAAGAGTTCAGTCCTTGATAAGAGCACCTGAAATTGTGCGCCCTAAATCCCCAAGATCCTTGAAAGGGTTAGTTAAATCATGTTATGCTTATGATGTCATGAATGTTATGCGAATGCAGTTCATTAGGCACAACGTGAGATAGTAAGGACAAAAAGGTCCTTTAACAAAACCTGCAAGGAAACAAAGGTTAGTATGTTATGCGAATGCAGCTCATAGCGTGGAATAGTGAGAGCAAACAAGTCCTTTATCAAAACCTGCGAGGAAACAAAGGTTAGTATGTTATGCGAATGCAGCTCATAGCATGGAATAGTGAGGGCAAACAAGTCCTTTAACAAAACCTACGAGGAAATAAAGGTTAGTAGCAAACGCAAATAAGTCACACAAGTTCCCTTAAGTTTAAAGGCTTGCATGAAGTTCGTAGGTAAGTACCCTCCCCACTGAAGTTAAGTTGGTTCAACCTGTCCTATATAAAGATCGGGTTCTAGGGAGCTCATATCATTGACCTTTCTCGAAGGCGCTTATCTCAGTTCGGCAATCGAATCACCGACCGAGAAGGTCCTGAAAGTCCAGTCCATATGAGTGTAGCTTCGAGTATCAACCAACTTCAGTCGGAACCAAAGCCAGCCATCTCGCTACTTTCTAATAGGCCAAAGTCAAGTTCAACTAGGGTTCTAGGGGCAAATTAGTGCTTATGACACCACGCAGCAGCCAAGTGTTTCCTCGAGTCGGATCCCAAGGAACACCAGGACAAACAAATGTGTCACACTAACGATGGCCACCAGATCAACCACATCAGTATACGCTGTGCAGTCTCCTTGGTCTCATGCCATTTACCTAAGGTTCTCAGATCCGGGTTAGGATCTTTCACACAAGCAAATACCCAAAACAACCTTTGAAATATAAAGCAGACAAATCAAACAATTAAAGTGAATCCTAAACTCTAAGATAACCCCTCTTTTAATCGAAAGTATCCCCAGCAGAGTCGCCAGTTCTGTAACTCGGTGAACTGACTTTTTAATAATCGGAATGTGCGGTAAAGCAAGAGTCGCCACCGACTTTTATTTTATCCAATTAGGAAAGGCTAAAAGAACAGGAAAAGACCACTTGAAAAGATTTTGAGTTCGGGGGGTAAGTTATACAAAGGGAAGGTGTAAGGCACCCTTTGCATCCATGGTTATCCATGGGCTCTTAATTGCTTAGCTCACTTTGTTTAAAATGTTTGAATTGTTTGAAAAATTTTTTGAAGAAGAACTTTAGCTTGTAAATAAGCGTAGTCTTTTTGAATTTGATTTGGGAAAAGAGTGGGAAAAAAGATTTTTGAATTTAGAGCAAGCAATTAGTAGCAACTACCCTAAGTTAGAAAAGTTGTTCTTTTAGTCTTTCGAGTGAAAGGATCTATCCATACCATAAGAGGGCAGGAAGTCTTTCAATTGGATGTGTGAAGGGTCATCGAGAAATTATCATTCGCCACAAGACTGTCCCTTGCCATAAAGAAGGCAGGTAGTCTAAGGGAAGGACATAATAGTCATTTAAGGCATCATGCGAGGATACCTTAGCAATTGGGACAATCATCTTATAAGGCAACATCGAGGGAGTTTCAATAACTCTGAAGGCGACAGGCAACATTGCTTTAGGTATCCTCGGAATCGAGGGACTTTGACTATTAATACGTTTAGAGGCAACAGGCAACAATAAGGCAACAAGGCAACCAGAGGGATTACCCTAAAGGTGAGTGTGTGGCACAATCAGGTGGTTCAATTCAGATATATTATCTTATAATTAGTGATCTATGTTAATTCAAGGCTTGCACTCCCTAAGATTACTAACCACGCAGTTTAAAATTGCAGGAAAATAAAAATCCTACGCTATTACAATAAACACCTGCGGGGATGGGGGAATTAAAAGGAAAAAGAAAACCCTTATAAGGTAACAAAAAATTAAAGGCAAAAATTAATCTCCAATCTTCTTTGCCTTGATCTTCTTTGAATCTTTGATTGACTCTGATCATCTGAGAATTAAACGAAAAATGATAGTGGTGAGTGTAAAACAAATTCATTAATTAGTGAGGCAAACCGCAAAAATAAAAACAAAAATAAAAATATTATTAAACAAGCAAAGGATTAGAAACTTAGCTTTTGATTGGTAGGGCGCGTGGTCGGAAGATCTTGAGGTAACCCTGAAAGGTAGATGCGGAGAAGAGAAACGTTAGTGCATTTAAAGATCGACCCTAATTGGTGAAAACAAACCAAATAAAATAGTTAAAAATAAAAAGAAGAGGGTTTCTGAAAATATCCAGGGCAAACCCTGATTTTTTAGGGAATGAGGTTTTAGGAGAAAAGATACTAAGTTGATGGATGACATCTACCTAACAGTGATTAGTGGTCATGATGAAAATGTTTAACATAAAATCAGGGTTTAAAGCCACAGATTAAACATGTAAAGTGAATAAATTAATATATATATATAAAAAATACATATAATCGAGAGTTCGATTAAATAAATTAAAGCCATGAAAATATAAGTTTATAAGCATAAATAATAAGTTTAAATAAAATAAAATTCTTTGAAAGTAATAAAGAAAATAAATAAAGAGGAATTATGTAATAAAAATAAATAAATAAAAAGTTAGAAAAACTCAGCTCTGATCTTGTGTGATAGGCTGGTGAAGGAGTATGGTGTGCCTTCGTGTTCTAGGGCGTTGGACTTGACTGGGTGAAGATCTAACGGTTGCTGGCGAAGGTGTAGCATAGGCTTTGCGTGGATGTGTTGCATTGGATCTACTGACAGGCTGATGCAAATATTTGTTAAAATATAATTGACGTGCGTGGGTTTCGAACCCAGGCTGTATGGGACACCAACATGCTAACTCTGCCACCTGTGCTATGAAGCTTAGCTGATAGCAAATTCCCAAGCAACCACTATATATAAAAGTAAAAGCAAAAAACGTGAGAATAAATAATTAGTGCGCGTGGGCCCCTCACTCAGACTTTGACTGTCCAATGGGACTTTCACACGCAGACCGAGAGAGAGTCAGCTTGGCTGACCGGCGAACCACACAGCGCCACGCAGACGGCTGCTGTTCATCTTCTTCCCTAAAATCCATGCCACGATTTGCTACGATTTGGCTGCAAATTAACCGCGATTCCTGCAACACAAAGCTCCTAGCGAATTCTGCGACTTCACAAACTTGAAAAAAACGAGTCAAACACAAACACAAACAACATAGGTCGACTAGAAATCTTCTCCCGAATTCGAATATGACGTTATTTTGGCCTGTAAACGTCTATAAATACGAAACCGAAAAGAAACTTGCATTTGCCCTAGCCATGGTGTTCCTCGTCCCACACGTCCAAGATTTGTTCTAACGGTTCTATTCTTCTCTGAACATCATCATAAACTCAAACAGGCCATCAAATTACATTAAAGCACACTAACATGAGAGATACGAAATTTTGAGATGTGCATGAATATGCTAGCCATGGTTTATGAATTGCAGATACCTTAACGTGTTAGAGGTTACCTGGACTTACCTTTGGATGCCTCGGCAGTATAATGGAGCGATCCTCTTGCGTTGAGAATGCTTGGAATGCTATGTACGATTTTTTTCAACCTTGAGAAAAATTTTAACTTGGAATCCTAGCTCTCTCTTCCTTCTTTTTCGTCCCCCTTTTAGGTCTGAATGTTTAGAATATATAGTGCAGAAACTTAGGGTTTTTGATGGGCTTGGATCCTTGAGTTAGGAGAAAGAAATTTTTGAATAAAAAATGTAATTTCTTTCTAATTTAAGTTCCATATTATTTCCAATCTTTTCCAATCCCTTTTTCCACGAATTTTCATCAATATAATGATATTTAGATGATTGGGTTTGATGGGAAATCAAATCTTTTGATAAAAAATAATTTTACATATTTTATAATAATTTACTATTATTTAAATGAATTAAAATCCACATAAATAAAATAAATATTATAAAAATAAGATAATTATTTAAAAGGTATTTCCTAAGCCCATGGTTATGTTTAGAATCCAAAAATTTGGCCCAAAGGTTCAAAAATCTCAAAATCCAAACTTTCCCTTTTGTGTATTTTCTCCAAATCGCCCAACTTGCGCAAGCCATAACTCACTCAATAATTATCATATGGAGATGATTTAGGACTTTTTAGAAAGCTCAAGATGTCCCCTGAAGGCTCCTTTTGGTTTCATCTCAATTGAGTCTATCATGTCCAAGTTATGAGCTTTGAGAAAAAATGGCTTTTCGCGATCCTTTAGAGGGACCTGTAATGTATTGGCTTATATCTTCCAAATGAAGAAATTTTGGACCTGACATGTGAGAGACAAAGTTGTAGAGAATCAAATTTCCTTCAAGATGAGCTTTGGATGGAAAATTTTGGATGTTCCATGTGAAAGTTATGGCTGGTCAAAGTTCAGTTGACTTTTCCTTAAAAACCCTAATTTAGAAACTCGGGTTCTTAATGATTCTGGAGCTTTTCTTGATGAACCATGATCAATTCTTGATCAAATGTTGAATGATACTTCATAATGAGGATGTTGACCAAAAATCAGAAGTTTTGACTGTGGTTTGACCATAGTTGACTTTTAGGTCAAACTGGTCGACCGTTGATTATCTGAGCAATTGACTGAGCAATCTTTTGAATCGGGGTTTGAAACTTGGCATGAGGATCATTTGAATCATATGGGAGGCCATGGAGTCCAGTGGAGGCATCAGAACCTGACTTTTCTTTGAGAAAGAGAAAACCCTAGTTGGAAGGCTGTTGTTTAGGAGAGTGTATACTCAGTCGAGTATTGATACTTTGATATTCAAATGAGCTTGAGTATGAAAATGTAATGGGCAAATTTTGGGGTATGACAGCTGCCCCTGTTCAAT
This sequence comes from Vicia villosa, assembly GCF_029867415.1. NCBI lineage: Eukaryota > Viridiplantae > Streptophyta > Magnoliopsida > Fabales > Fabaceae > Vicia > Vicia villosa. The sequence goes on along the minus strand of NW_026706004.1, from coordinate 257,634 downwards.
TTTCTTAAACCTGAAGATGTAGAGTGGTTTGTATGCCAGTCGGAATCTGAAGGTGGAAGAGGATTGAACACTAGAATACCAAGAAATTTGCCCTTGCTGAAGTAGGGACTTTTGTCGGAGATGGGCTTGAAGATGCCATCCAGGTGTTTGAGATGGGCTTAAAGATGCCACCTATCTTGATAAGTTTTTGAACGTCAGAATGAGTCTCACGTTAGACTATATCTGAACTTGAAGTGTTGAGAAGTAGTTATTTGTATGTTGATCGTGTCATTACTGTTCGTAGTAGATGAATTAGATCTTTGAGAGATGATCGTGTCTACACCGTTCGTGATGATAGAATTAGATCTCTCGTCGTGTTAGTACCGTTCGTAGTAACTGAATTAGATCTTAGAAGCAGATGATCGTGTCTACATCGTTTGTGATGATAGAATTAGATCTCTCGTCGTGTCAGCACCGTTCGTAGTAACTGAATTAGACTGAGGAGGATAATTGATTGTTTAAGGACCCTTCTGAGGTGTCGACTTAAATCTGAGGGTAGATTGTTTAAGGAACCGTCTGAGGTATCGACTTAAATCTGAGGGTAGATCTTTAAGGAACCGTCCAAGGTATCGACTTAGATCCAAAGGTAGATCATTAAGGAACCGTCCAAGGTATCAACTTAGATCCGAAGGTAGATCATTAAGGAACCGTCCGAGGTATCGACTTAGATCTGAAAGGTTTTGAAGTTGTTTATTTAACTGCAGTAGTAACTTGAAAAAGGCAAAGTTAGTTTTTTATGCCATGTCCTGATGCATGTAATGCGTTTATGTGACGGGATTCTCAAAATAAATGAGAACCTTGCATGTTATGTACGCATTTGTCGCGATGCATTATGTATGATGTATGAACATGTATGCAATTGTATGAATATGTTTATGATTTATGACGTATGACTATGATTTATGCTATTTGACACATCTTGATTGAGAAGGTGGATTTCCATGTCATTGTAATTTTGATATTTGATCTTATCTTGAAGATGCTCAGCTGGGGATTTATGATTTTTGCTTGGGGACGATCAGTAACTTGATGTACCCTGATTGGGGATTATAGATATTAATACACCATGTTGGAGAAGAGCAAAGTGTTGGAGAACCGGTAGTGTTGAAGATGTAAACTCTGTTGGGGAGTCATGTCTTTGTCGAGACGAGTATGTTTGAAGATATCTTCTTGATGATTACTATGTGGGGATTTGATCTTGTGAAATCGGAGCTGTGGGAAGGCATGGATGCCTTGAACATTGCCCCCAGTATTATAGTAACTACCATTCCTGGATTTGATTAGGACACACCGCTGAGTATTGATCAAGATGTCAAACTGGACTTGCATAGATTTGCCCCCGCTAGTAGAGACTTTGAAAAGATTCGTCTCGCGAGGACTTTATGAGACGTGCACTATGGGCGACATGCCCCTAGTAATCATAGGCCAAAGATAATATCCCATGTTGGTTGGGAAGTAGCTTCAGATCTATTTGGATGCATGCCCCTGATTGTTTTGGCGCCCTTGAGAGATTCTTCGAATCTTGACTTGATTGCCCCAGATTGATTTGGGCAAAGCGTGCCATGCCCCTTGTATACGTAGGAGACATTGCTTCTCGGAGTAATCTTGTCTGTCGGGATAACTTCCAGTCATTAGTTGTACCCTGCGCAAATTCTTTCTGATGCTAACATTTGAAATTATGTAGCAGAATATGTTTAATAATGAATTCATGAGATGCAATGCATACGTTTGTCTTGAGTTTTTTGAAAAAACATTAAAGCAAGAGATGTAAAATCGTGATATTTGTAAAAACATGCTATTTTTGTAGAAGCAAAATATCGACTCAGCATTTTAGTAAACCTTAAGGAGTCGGGATACCTTTTTAGCGACAATATGCTTTCGAACTAACCATGCTTCAATTAGGACTTTCAAGGGTTGTAACGTGGCTTGGTTCACGGTTTAAGAAACAAAGGATAAAGGCTCAAAATTTGATTGTACCCACCCCTCTTCGTGATGATCTTCAGTCCTAAGCTCAGTTAATTCAACTTATGCATTCAGGTTCCAAGAGACTTTTGGATTTGCACCTTTGATAATGATGATGGTTCACAAGCAAAGAGAACTTTTGAGATGGCAGTCACTTCTTTCTTTTGGTAGTCACAACATTGTGTTGTTCTTTATTGACTTCTCTTTTTTCATCTTTTTGATATCCCTAACTTTTGCCTGAACTGTCTATTTTGAGCTTACAGTCAGCGGGATGCCTTGATTTTTTTGCCTAAGTCTTCTTTTTGATTTTTGACTTAGCAGGCTTTTCTTTGTATATATGTTTTTTCATTTTTTTTTGTTGAAAGATATTGACTGCTTTGCTTAATGATTGACGAACCATCATTGGCTTTTGATTTACCAACACTTCTTTGATGTGTGCGGATGAACGCTTGTGATTAAAACCTTTGTTGAAAAGTGTATTGAATGATTCTCTTAAAATAGAATGCACAGTCAAATTAACTGAGAACTACCCTGCCCCAGGTTATGATCAAGGGTTTTAATTAGTACAAGAAAGAAACTTCTACTTCTTAGGCTCAAAGGGGTTGATGAGGGATTAACATCCTTATATCTCCACTGTTTAGGAATTGAAACAATGCCTGTACATCGTCAGCATAGTCCGTTCGAAAGCATATTGTATGAGGTTGCGGTATCGTTTTCGTCATCCTCCCTCAAAAGGCATACAGCTTTAGCAGGAGTCGAGTATCACAAAACATATGCAAAGTAAAGATACAGTTTAAAATGAGTGATAGCGAAATAATTTATTCAAGACAAACATATGTAATGCACTGATGATGATTATTAAAACAGATAATGTCTATCATGAGTCAAATGTTTAAACAAACAGAAAAGAAACTTGCAAATGAAAGTAGATCTAATGATCCAAAAGTTCGCCCGTCTAGACGTAAGTCATTCTTGTCATGACTAGGCATAGGAGCAGTGATCATCCCAGGAGTTTTCAGGAGGGTTGAATTTGATTTCCCCGTCATCGATCAGATCTTGAATATTTATTCTTCAATGTCCAGCAATTGTTTGTATAATGTCCAGGACTGTTGGAATGGTACGTGCAGCTCAAGTTGAGTTTATAGCCAGGAGTATAGGTGTTAGGATTCTTAGGAGGGTCCCTCAAAGTAATCAATTTGATCTTTGACAGATGTTGTAATGCTCGGGACAACGTCACGTTAATCTTGGTGAATTGACGCTTAGGTGCACCTGGCTTGAAGGAGACAAAGCTCGAGAAGAATTGTCTCATAGAAGATTAACTTGAGAAGCTCCTTGAAAGGGCAAGAGATGTCTTAGAAAAGATTGGGTAAGTGTTTTTAAGGTAAGATTACCTAAAAAGGTTGAGATGTGTCTTAAACAAGATTAGCCTAGAAAGGTATCATATGTCTTAAACAAGAATGACTTAGAAAGGCTCCTAGAAAGGTTATGATACGTCTTAAACAAGACTACCTAGAAAGGCTCCTAGAAAGGATGGAACATCTTAGAAAAGATTGCCTAGAAAGGCTCCTGGAAAGGATATGAATCATCTTAGAAAAGAATACCTAGAAAAGGTTCCTAGAAAGGAGATTACCTAGAAAGGTTCCTAGAAAGGAGGATAAATGTCTTAGAAAAGACTACCTGGAAAGGTTCCTGGAAAGGTTCCTGGAAAGGATGATAAATGTCTTAGAGAAGACTTCCTAGAAAGGTTCCTTGAAAGGATATCAAACATCTTAGAAAAGATTACCTAGAAAGGTTCCTAGAAAGGATGGGAAGTTCTTTGATTACTTCTGAATTATCTTTGAAGAAAGACCCGTAATGAAGTGTCAGAATTGTATTTGTCTTGAATGAGTATTGAGATTGAATCACTGATACGATTGTATTTGCACCGCACTTGGATGATAATATTCTTTCGACTTTGAAATGACCTGAAAAGGAGAGATTAGTTTTATGAATGCTAATGCAATCTTTTCAAGGACCTTTAAGGAATTTAGTTAGCAACATTAGAAAATTATTTGGTCGCATCTTCGTTTGAAGAACTCTAATTTTTGGATGTTCTTCTATGGGAATCAAGCTCACCATATCCAGTGGGTCATAGCCTCTGATTCGGGAACTTCTGAATTTGAAGGTACATGGCTAGAGGAAAATAAATCCTCTTGCCCCTTGATAGGTATAACGTCTCTGAATTGGAAGGTATATGGCGAGAGGAAAGTAAATCCTCTTGCCCCTTGATAAGAGTTCAGTCCTTGATAAGAGCACCTGAAATTGTGCGCCCTAAATCCCCAAGATCCTTGAAAGGGTTAGTTAAATCATGTTATGCTTATGATGTCATGAATGTTATGCGAATGCAGTTCATTAGGCACAACGTGAGATAGTAAGGACAAAAAGGTCCTTTAACAAAACCTGCAAGGAAACAAAGGTTAGTATGTTATGCGAATGCAGCTCATAGCGTGGAATAGTGAGAGCAAACAAGTCCTTTATCAAAACCTGCGAGGAAACAAAGGTTAGTATGTTATGCGAATGCAGCTCATAGCATGGAATAGTGAGGGCAAACAAGTCCTTTAACAAAACCTACGAGGAAATAAAGGTTAGTAGCAAACGCAAATAAGTCACACAAGTTCCCTTAAGTTTAAAGGCTTGCATGAAGTTCGTAGGTAAGTACCCTCCCCACTGAAGTTAAGTTGGTTCAACCTGTCCTATATAAAGATCGGGTTCTAGGGAGCTCATATCATTGACCTTTCTCGAAGGCGCTTATCTCAGTTCGGCAATCGAATCACCGACCGAGAAGGTCCTGAAAGTCCAGTCCATATGAGTGTAGCTTCGAGTATCAACCAACTTCAGTCGGAACCAAAGCCAGCCATCTCGCTACTTTCTAATAGGCCAAAGTCAAGTTCAACTAGGGTTCTAGGGGCAAATTAGTGCTTATGACACCACGCAGCAGCCAAGTGTTTCCTCGAGTCGGATCCCAAGGAACACCAGGACAAACAAATGTGTCACACTAACGATGGCCACCAGATCAACCACATCAGTATACGCTGTGCAGTCTCCTTGGTCTCATGCCATTTACCTAAGGTTCTCAGATCCGGGTTAGGATCTTTCACACAAGCAAATACCCAAAACAACCTTTGAAATATAAAGCAGACAAATCAAACAATTAAAGTGAATCCTAAACTCTAAGATAACCCCTCTTTTAATCGAAAGTATCCCCAGCAGAGTCGCCAGTTCTGTAACTCGGTGAACTGACTTTTTAATAATCGGAATGTGCGGTAAAGCAAGAGTCGCCACCGACTTTTATTTTATCCAATTAGGAAAGGCTAAAAGAACAGGAAAAGACCACTTGAAAAGATTTTGAGTTCGGGGGGTAAGTTATACAAAGGGAAGGTGTAAGGCACCCTTTGCATCCATGGTTATCCATGGGCTCTTAATTGCTTAGCTCACTTTGTTTAAAATGTTTGAATTGTTTGAAAAATTTTTTGAAGAAGAACTTTAGCTTGTAAATAAGCGTAGTCTTTTTGAATTTGATTTGGGAAAAGAGTGGGAAAAAAGATTTTTGAATTTAGAGCAAGCAATTAGTAGCAACTACCCTAAGTTAGAAAAGTTGTTCTTTTAGTCTTTCGAGTGAAAGGATCTATCCATACCATAAGAGGGCAGGAAGTCTTTCAATTGGATGTGTGAAGGGTCATCGAGAAATTATCATTCGCCACAAGACTGTCCCTTGCCATAAAGAAGGCAGGTAGTCTAAGGGAAGGACATAATAGTCATTTAAGGCATCATGCGAGGATACCTTAGCAATTGGGACAATCATCTTATAAGGCAACATCGAGGGAGTTTCAATAACTCTGAAGGCGACAGGCAACATTGCTTTAGGTATCCTCGGAATCGAGGGACTTTGACTATTAATACGTTTAGAGGCAACAGGCAACAATAAGGCAACAAGGCAACCAGAGGGATTACCCTAAAGGTGAGTGTGTGGCACAATCAGGTGGTTCAATTCAGATATATTATCTTATAATTAGTGATCTATGTTAATTCAAGGCTTGCACTCCCTAAGATTACTAACCACGCAGTTTAAAATTGCAGGAAAATAAAAATCCTACGCTATTACAATAAACACCTGCGGGGATGGGGGAATTAAAAGGAAAAAGAAAACCCTTATAAGGTAACAAAAAATTAAAGGCAAAAATTAATCTCCAATCTTCTTTGCCTTGATCTTCTTTGAATCTTTGATTGACTCTGATCATCTGAGAATTAAACGAAAAATGATAGTGGTGAGTGTAAAACAAATTCATTAATTAGTGAGGCAAACCGCAAAAATAAAAACAAAAATAAAAATATTATTAAACAAGCAAAGGATTAGAAACTTAGCTTTTGATTGGTAGGGCGCGTGGTCGGAAGATCTTGAGGTAACCCTGAAAGGTAGATGCGGAGAAGAGAAACGTTAGTGCATTTAAAGATCGACCCTAATTGGTGAAAACAAACCAAATAAAATAGTTAAAAATAAAAAGAAGAGGGTTTCTGAAAATATCCAGGGCAAACCCTGATTTTTTAGGGAATGAGGTTTTAGGAGAAAAGATACTAAGTTGATGGATGACATCTACCTAACAGTGATTAGTGGTCATGATGAAAATGTTTAACATAAAATCAGGGTTTAAAGCCACAGATTAAACATGTAAAGTGAATAAATTAATATATATATATAAAAAATACATATAATCGAGAGTTCGATTAAATAAATTAAAGCCATGAAAATATAAGTTTATAAGCATAAATAATAAGTTTAAATAAAATAAAATTCTTTGAAAGTAATAAAGAAAATAAATAAAGAGGAATTATGTAATAAAAATAAATAAATAAAAAGTTAGAAAAACTCAGCTCTGATCTTGTGTGATAGGCTGGTGAAGGAGTATGGTGTGCCTTCGTGTTCTAGGGCGTTGGACTTGACTGGGTGAAGATCTAACGGTTGCTGGCGAAGGTGTAGCATAGGCTTTGCGTGGATGTGTTGCATTGGATCTACTGACAGGCTGATGCAAATATTTGTTAAAATATAATTGACGTGCGTGGGTTTCGAACCCAGGCTGTATGGGACACCAACATGCTAACTCTGCCACCTGTGCTATGAAGCTTAGCTGATAGCAAATTCCCAAGCAACCACTATATATAAAAGTAAAAGCAAAAAACGTGAGAATAAATAATTAGTGCGCGTGGGCCCCTCACTCAGACTTTGACTGTCCAATGGGACTTTCACACGCAGACCGAGAGAGAGTCAGCTTGGCTGACCGGCGAACCACACAGCGCCACGCAGACGGCTGCTGTTCATCTTCTTCCCTAAAATCCATGCCACGATTTGCTACGATTTGGCTGCAAATTAACCGCGATTCCTGCAACACAAAGCTCCTAGCGAATTCTGCGACTTCACAAACTTGAAAAAAACGAGTCAAACACAAACACAAACAACATAGGTCGACTAGAAATCTTCTCCCGAATTCGAATATGACGTTATTTTGGCCTGTAAACGTCTATAAATACGAAACCGAAAAGAAACTTGCATTTGCCCTAGCCATGGTGTTCCTCGTCCCACACGTCCAAGATTTGTTCTAACGGTTCTATTCTTCTCTGAACATCATCATAAACTCAAACAGGCCATCAAATTACATTAAAGCACACTAACATGAGAGATACGAAATTTTGAGATGTGCATGAATATGCTAGCCATGGTTTATGAATTGCAGATACCTTAACGTGTTAGAGGTTACCTGGACTTACCTTTGGATGCCTCGGCAGTATAATGGAGCGATCCTCTTGCGTTGAGAATGCTTGGAATGCTATGTACGATTTTTTTCAACCTTGAGAAAAATTTTAACTTGGAATCCTAGCTCTCTCTTCCTTCTTTTTCGTCCCCCTTTTAGGTCTGAATGTTTAGAATATATAGTGCAGAAACTTAGGGTTTTTGATGGGCTTGGATCCTTGAGTTAGGAGAAAGAAATTTTTGAATAAAAAATGTAATTTCTTTCTAATTTAAGTTCCATATTATTTCCAATCTTTTCCAATCCCTTTTTCCACGAATTTTCATCAATATAATGATATTTAGATGATTGGGTTTGATGGGAAATCAAATCTTTTGATAAAAAATAATTTTACATATTTTATAATAATTTACTATTATTTAAATGAATTAAAATCCACATAAATAAAATAAATATTATAAAAATAAGATAATTATTTAAAAGGTATTTCCTAAGCCCATGGTTATGTTTAGAATCCAAAAATTTGGCCCAAAGGTTCAAAAATCTCAAAATCCAAACTTTCCCTTTTGTGTATTTTCTCCAAATCGCCCAACTTGCGCAAGCCATAACTCACTCAATAATTATCATATGGAGATGATTTAGGACTTTTTAGAAAGCTCAAGATGTCCCCTGAAGGCTCCTTTTGGTTTCATCTCAATTGAGTCTATCATGTCCAAGTTATGAGCTTTGAGAAAAAATGGCTTTTCGCGATCCTTTAGAGGGACCTGTAATGTATTGGCTTATATCTTCCAAATGAAGAAATTTTGGACCTGACATGTGAGAGACAAAGTTGTAGAGAATCAAATTTCCTTCAAGATGAGCTTTGGATGGAAAATTTTGGATGTTCCATGTGAAAGTTATGGCTGGTCAAAGTTCAGTTGACTTTTCCTTAAAAACCCTAATTTAGAAACTCGGGTTCTTAATGATTCTGGAGCTTTTCTTGATGAACCATGATCAATTCTTGATCAAATGTTGAATGATACTTCATAATGAGGATGTTGACCAAAAATCAGAAGTTTTGACTGTGGTTTGACCATAGTTGACTTTTAGGTCAAACTGGTCGACCGTTGATTATCTGAGCAATTGACTGAGCAATCTTTTGAATCGGGGTTTGAAACTTGGCATGAGGATCATTTGAATCATATGGGAGGCCATGGAGTCCAGTGGAGGCATCAGAACCTGACTTTTCTTTGAGAAAGAGAAAACCCTAGTTGGAAGGCTGTTGTTTAGGAGAGTGTATACTCAGTCGAGTATTGATACTTTGATATTCAAATGAGCTTGAGTATGAAAATGTAATGGGCAAATTTTGGGGTATGACAAAATGGAAGGAGAGTTACCAGACTTTATAGTTCCAGAGCCAATTATCTTGCCCTTCTGATCTCCTCCGAACTTGACTTCTCCTCCAGACTTAAGCACCAGGTCTTGGAACATAGACCTTCTTCCTGTCATGTGTCGTAAGCATCCAGAGTCCAGGTACCATGACATGTTGTGCTTTGTCCTTTTTGCAGTCAAGGATATCTGCAATAGGAATAATCTTATCCTTAGGTACCCATATCTTTTTGGGTCCTTTCTTGTTAGATTTTCTCAAGTTCTGATTGAACTTGGGTTTAACATTGTAAGCAATAGGAGGAACAACATGATAATTTTTAATGTGAGTTTCATGATATTTCCTAGGTTGTGTCACATGCTTTTTGGTGTGTGTTATGTGAAAACTTTGAGCATGTGAAGTGTGTCTAATATCATGGGAGTGGCCATACTTGAACTGATCATACAATGGCTTGTATGTGAGTTTCATTTCATCAACAGGTTCAAGTTTGTATGGGGTTTCGCCCTCAAAACCAATGCCAACTCTTTTGTTTCCAGACACAGCATATATCATAGAAGCTAGCTGACTTCTGCCAATACTTCTAGATAAGAACTTCCTGAAACTTAAATCATATTCTTTCAGAATATGGTTTAGACTAGGAGTGGATTTTTCTGAATCAGAAGGAGATCCAACATTATTGGATAATTTTAAAAGTTTTTCTTTTAATTCAGAATTCTCCAACTCAAGCTTCTTTGTTTCAAATTCAAATAGCTTTTTCAGCTTTTTGTATTTGAGACTAATCTGAGACTTGAGTTCCAAAAGTTCAGTTAGACCGGAAACTAACTCATCTCTAGTAAGTTCAGAAAATACCTCTTCAGAATCTGATTCTGATGTAGATTCTGATTCGTCATCTTCTGTCGCCATCAGCGCACAGTTGGCCTGCTCATCTTCAGAGTCTGAATCATCTTCTGACTCATCCCAGGTTGCCATAAGACCTTTCTTCTTATGAAACTTCTTCTTGGGATTTTCCTTCTGAAGATTTGGACATTCATTCTTGAAGTGTCCAGGCTCATTGCATTCATAGCACATGACCTTCTTCTTGTCAAATCTTCTGTCATCAGAAGATTCTCCACGTTCAAATTTCTTTGAACTTCTGAAGCCTCTGAACTTCCTTTGCTTGGTCTTCCAGAGTTGATTTAGCCTTCTGGAGATCAAAGACAGTTCATCTTCTTCTTCAGATTCTGATTCTTCAGGATCTTCTTCTCTAGCCTGAAAAGCGTTAGTGCATTTCTTGATATTTGATTTTAATGCAATAGACTTACCTTTCTTTTGAGGCTCATTTGCGTCCAGCTCTATTTCATGACTTCTCAAGGCACTGATAAGCTCTTCCAGAGAAACTTCATTCAGATTCTTTGCAATCTTGAATGCAGTCACCATAGGACCCCATCTTCTGGGTAAGCTTCTGATGATCTTCTTTACATGATCAGCTTTGGTGTATCCCTTGTCAAGAACTCTCAATCCAGCAGTAAGAGTTTGAAATCTTGAAAACATCTTTTCAATGTCTTCATCATCCTCCATCTTGAAGGCTTCATACTTCTGGATTAAAGCTAGAGCTTTAGTCTCCTTGACTTGAGCATTTCCTTCATGAGTCATTTTCAAGGACTCATATATGTCATAGGCCGTTTCCCTGTTAGATATCTTCTCATACTCAGCATGAGAGATAGCATTCAGCAAAACAGTTCTGCATTTATGATGATTCCTGAAAAGCTTTTTCTGATCATCATTCATTTCTTGCCTTGTCAGCTTTACACCTCTGGCATTTACTGGATGTTTGTAACCATCCATCAGAAGATCCCATAGATCACCATCTAGACCAAGAAAGTAACTTTCCAGTTTATCTTTCCAGTATTCAAAGTTTTCACCATCAAATACCGGCGGTCTAGTATAACCATTGTTACCGTTGTATTGCTCAGCAGAGCCAGATGTAGATGCAGGTGTAGGTGTAGACTTTTCACTTTCATCAACCATCTTTTACTGAAGCGTTTTTCTCTTCCTGAATCTTTTCTAAACACGGTTAAGTGCTTGCACCTTAGAACCGGCGCTCTGATGCCAATTGAAGGATAGAAAAACACTTAGAAAGGGGGGGGGTTTGAATAAGTGTAGCTTTAAAAACTTGACAGATAAAAATAAATTGCACAGTTATTTTTATCCTGGTTCGTTGTTAACTAAACTACTCCAGTCCACCCCCGCAGAGATGATTTACCTCAACTGAGGATTTAATCCACTAATCGCACGGATTACAATGGTTTTCCACTTAGTCAGCAACTAAGTCTTCCAGAGTCTTCTGATCACACACTGATCACTCCAGGAACAACTGCTTAGATACCCTCTAAGACTTTTCTAGAGTCTACTGATCCACACGATCACTCTAGTTACAACCTGCTTAGATAACCTCTAAGACTTCCTAGAGTATTCTGATCCACACGATCACTCTAGTTCCTTACAACTTAATGTAATCAATTCTAAGAGTATTACAAATTCTTCTTAAAAGCGGTAATCACAAACTGTGATATTTCTCTTAACGTTTAAGCTTAATCTCACTAATATATTACAACAGCAATGTAGTGAGCTTTGATGAAGATGAAGATTCTGAGCTTTGAATTTGAGCAGAGTTTCAGCAAGTTAATTTGAGTTGTTTTTGTTCAGGATCGTTAACCTTGCTTCTCATCAGAACTTCATATTTATAGGCGTTGGAGAAGATGACCGTTGAGTGCATTTAATGCTTTGCGTGTTCCGTACAGCATCGCATTTAATGTTATACGCTTTTGTCAACTACCTCGAGCCTTGTTCACGCTGTGTCTACTGACGTAGCCTAGAATAGCTTTTAACGTTCCTTTTGTCAGTCAGCGTAGCTTGCCACTTGTACTTTCTTCTGATCTGATGTTTGTGAATACAACGTTTGAATATCATCAGAGTCAAACAGCTTGGTGCATAGCATCTTCTGATCTTCTGACCTTGAAGTGCTTCTGAGCGTGATACCATCAGAACTTCAGTGCTTCTGTTCTCTTGTTCTTCTGATGCTTCCATAGACCCATGTTCTGATTCTGCTTCGACCATCTTCTGATGTCTTGCCAGACCATGTTCTGATGTTGCATGCTGAACCCTTTGAGACAAAGCTTCTGAGCGCTGAATTATGCGTACTCTTTATATATTTCCTGAAAAGGAAATTGCATTGGATTAGAGTACCATATTATCTTAAGCAAAATTCATATTATTGTTATCATCAAAACTAAGATAATTGATCAGAACAAATCTTGTTCTAACACTATAAGGTGCCATCGACACAGGATTGGTTCCAGGAACCAACTCAATAGCAAACTCTACTTCCCTTTCAGGTGGTAGCTCCCTAACATCTTCTGGAAAAATTTCTGGAAATTCTCGTACCACTGGTAATTCATTACTCACTACTCTTCTTTCATTTCCATCGATGCAATTATCATAAACACGGCTGCCCCGTCTTGAATTGCTTCACTCACTTGTCTTGCAGTCATTGCCAACTCATCGACATTAACTTCTTCAGGAAAGATGACCGTCTTCGTAAAACAATTAATATGAACTCGGTTAAATTACAACCAGTTCATCCCCAAAATAATGTCAAGTTGTTCAAGTGGAAGGCACACTAAGTCCATTCCAAACTTTCTACCAAATATATCAACAGGACAGTCAAACATGCAGATGAAGTGGTCACTGAACCTGACGCAGGAGTGTCAATAACCATACTTCCATTAATCTTTGATATCTCTAAATTTAACCTCTTAGCACAATCCAATGAAATAAACGAGTGAGTCGCACCAGTATCAATAATCGCAATTAAAGGTGTGTTATGTATGAAACACGTACCTTTAATCAGTCTATCCGCCGAAGTAGTTTCTGATCCAGACAAAGCAAAGACTTTCCCTCCAGACTGGTTCTTCTTTGGCTTGGTGCACTGCGGACTGATATGACCCTCTTCGCCACAGTTATAGCAAGTTACAGTTCTCATTTTGCAGTCAGCAGCAATATGACCCATTCTATTACACTTGAAGCATTTCCTTTCCTCGCGATTACACTCGTTCCTCTTATGCCCTGGCTCACCACAGTTATAGCACCTAACGGAAGAGCCAGAATCTCCCCCACTAGGCCTTTTCCAATCACCAGCTCCTGGGTTTCCTCTATGATTGCGACTTTACGTGTCTATTAATCTTATGACTGCAAGTGCACAGTCGTGTCGTGTAGTTTTAAAAGATATCGAATCCACAGGGACTATGAATCGATCTACCGTTATCTAAGGTTACTATGTAAAGCTAGGCTACTAATATTTTGATTGTTCCTAAGGGAAAGTGATTGTGAATATTAAGAAATATAATAATAGACGGATATCAGTATGTATTTCGTTTAACTTAAGGTGATCCGAAGGTCCATTGGCTAATGCATAATTCGATTAAAAATCTTTATTAATTCAATTGATTAAAAATCCTCCTCTCAAACTTTCGCTCTGTTGATTTAGATTACTATCCTAACTCGTAATGTACGCTTTCGCCATCCCATTAGATTTTAGTAAAGCTTTTTGGAAACAACGTAATTAATAAAATGCTCGTTTTATGAAGTCGTTATCTATTTAAATCCCCTAATCTCAAACTTTCGCTCTGTTGACTCGGAACATGCTAATATCCCTAACGTACGCTTTCGCCATCCCGCTCGGGTGTAAAAACATTTTTTTGAAAATAAATAAGTTCTAATTAGTTTTAATACGCTTTCGCCATCCTTAAAACTAATGTCCTATGTCTACTATCAAGTTAAAGATCTCAAACTTCCACTCTATTGATTTTAACCTTTGACCGTCTTAACCCCTCAAACTTTCGCTCTATTGGTTTTAAGACTTACTAATTAAATTAGACATACAAACCAAAAACAAGTGATATTTAATAAAATAATATTAAGCCAATTTATTTTGGATCCCACGGTTAACTTACTTTACATACCGATATCTTAGTTAACTAGCTAGACATATTAATACGGTTAAGCATGCATAAATTAATTTGGTTTATAATAAAAGGCATGTTAAATGGCATACAATATATCATGCAATAAAAATAATAAATAAAGCGGTAAATGATAAACCTGAATTAAAATAAATCTGAATTGAATCTTGAAGTATCGAACTTCCACCACAGGTCGGCTGGATCGTTCTTCGGAATTACACGGAAAGAAATTTAAAACAAGGAATAAAAAGGATAAATCTAACGTAAGGCTAGATTTATAAAAGGTTCACAACAATTTCCGGTGTAGAAATTGCTGTGAGAAAATAAGACTGTTTAATTGAAAGCAGGAAGAAAATAGCAATCGCGAAACAATTTCGGCAGCACTTCGTTAGCAAAAAATCGGACCGGTTGAAGTGAAGTATCTGCCTCTATTTATAGGCGAGCCTTTGCAGTTGGAATCCGTGAAATGAGGGACTTTCTCTGACCGGGACTTGGAGACGTGCGTCTCCACTTTTTTAGGGGCTCCTTTGAACGACTTGAGACGTGCGTCTCAAGTGGAGAAGATTTAGAAGGATTGGAGACGTGCATCTCCACTTGGTGACATGGCAGGAAGTTGCTGGAGACGTGCGTCTCCTCTTGCTTGTGTGATTTGGGCCACGTGCAGATTTGTATCTTCGTGGGCTGGACTTGAACTTTGCACATTTGGGCCTTATTTGCACCTCCTTTTCACTTCAGCACCCATTTTTCATCTTTTAGGCACAAATAGTAGTCATCTTAGCTCCTTTTCACAAATAGTCTCAATAAGAGAGTAAAACCTGAAACAAAGCAAATACTCGCATAATATCATAATAAAACAATATAATAAACGGAAAATGCTATAAATATTTATGGATTTCGAGCTAAATATACGATATAAAATCGTGTTATCACTCTACCGTATGGTTTACCTTTGTCCATAGGCTTCTTACCCTTCTTATCAACTAACTCGCGAGAGTAAGATGATTTCAGCTTAAGACTATCTTCCTCAAAGATCCTGCTACAGTCCACCAAATCAGCAAATCGGCGAATTCTTTGATACCTGATACCCTGTTTGATCTCGTCACGAAGACCATTCTCAAACTTGATACACTTAGAGAATTCTCCAGCTGCATCGTTGGTGTAGTGTATGTAGTACTTAGCCAATTCCACAAATTTGGAAGCATATTCCGGCACTGTCATACTACTCTGTTTCAGCTCCAAGAACTCGATTTCCTTCCTTCCCCGCACATCTTCAGGAAAGTACTTCCTCAGAAATTCACTCTTGAATATGGCCCAAGTGATTGCGATTCCATCTGAATCCAACTCAGTCCTAGTAGTAACCCACCAATCAGCAGCTTCTTCTGATAGCATGTGAGTACCGTACCTCACCTTCAGATTTTCTGCACAATCGATCACTCGGAAGATCCTCTCGATCTCTTTCAACCATTTCTGAGCACCATCAGGGTCATGGGTGCCTTTGAATAGTGGAGGGTTGTTCCTCTGGAAGCTGTTCAACTGCCTGTCAGCACCAATCGCAGCTCCATTAGCATTCCCTCCTAGTACACCAGCAATCATGCCTAGAGCCTCTGCAATAGCGTCATCGTTCCTTCCACCTCTTCCAGCCATTGTTCTGCTCAAACACAAAACAATCTCGTTAGGATAAAGGTATCGACAATGTTTACCTTACACTAGTCGCATACAAGGGAATACTGACACTAAGACTCTGACTCTAACGACCGACTATGCTCTGATACCACTATTGTAACACCCTTCTAAACCCCCGCGGAAATATAACAAAAATCAGAGTAAATTTTCAGCAAGGATGCTACAATTAATAAAATAAACAAAATACCAAGTCGTTTGTCATGCTTTATTAGAATTAAACCAAATATCAAACATGTGTTTAGCACAGCGGAAACTCATTTTAACAATGTTAAGGAACATGTCCAAACAAATCAACAATACATAATCCATAACCAATAATGGAAACAATGTATATCAAGTAACGCTAAGACTATCAATCCCAGTGTTACAATCAAAGCATGACTCGACACGAACTACGGGCTAGCCTACGAGCTATCCTCACCAAGTGAAGCCGCTACATCCTTAATCTGGAATCATCAAAGTAAGGGTGAGTTTCATTCGAATTAATAAGCATTATACAGTCATAAGCAATAAAATCTCATAGTAATTATCATCCACTCAATCATGTATGCAATCGGAATTTATTACAACAAACAAGCATCAGTACATAAGCATCATCTATCACACCACACAAACATTCAGTTATATCAGACTATAATGCAATGAATGGACTGACACTAATGCATGTGGTACCAAAATTCGTGAATCACATTCACAGGACTTCTCTCTTTGATACTGCCCTTTAGTCGCTCACACCCCACATGGGCACACGACTAACCTCATCGCTCACACCCCACATGGGCACACGATGACTGCCTGCTAATCTCCGCACAATAGGAATTAGCCGTCAAGGATCCGTTCACCAACGAGTCCAATGCAAATGATTTATGAATGAATGCACACATGTCACATACTTATATCATCATCAATCCGATGCTTAACATCGCTTTATCACATCTTACCAATAATGTCACAACAAGTATGTACATGTACAAGCGTCATTCAATCATTTATATACGTACACCACAACAACATAATAACATATACATCATGTTAATGTTAATATTTACCATAATTCAATTCATCAACAATTTAATCGAATAAATAAAATAAAGTCGGCCACTGCCCGTTTTATCACTTTATCAGATAAAGCATCTAATTAGCTTCGCAACACCCAAAACGGCACATAAATCGAATACTCGGATCAAAAGTTATGGGTTTTTAAAAATAAAACATTTTTAGAAAAATATGCAGTAGAACCCGATTCGTCCCACATGGGAACCGGTTCCTGGCTGTTTCCCAAAACATGCTTCAGGTTTTTACTATGGGGAACCGGGTTGTCCCTATCTGGGAACCGGTTCCCAGCAATCCAGAATCCTCACGTCTCTGTTTTTATAAGGGGGAACCGGTTCGTCCCACATGGGAACCGGTTCCTACGTACCTGCACAGCCAAATTCACCATTTTGACAGCAAATCCCCTACCCCATTTCCCCAAATCATGTACGTACGAACATAACACACAAATATCATCAATTTTTTACACCATCACACATTTCAAACAAGTTTCAGACATATATTAACAGCATATATCGTGGGTATTATCAAAATCATGCTAAATCATACAAGTTCATCAAAACCTAACAAAAGTTCCCAAACCCGACACGTACGATTGAACTAAACAACAATCTTAATCAATCCTACTACTTACAATCGCATAAGGTTTACTAACCCGAAGAATCCCCCCTTACCTCAGAGTCGAATCTTCGAAGGTCTTCTTCTCCTTTGGCTCTTCTCTCTTTCACGTGTTCTTCAGTTCTCAGACTCTGTCCCTTTTGCTTCTCCTCCTCTTTTCCCAATTTCCTTTATTTTATGAAAAATAAAATATCTTAATGGGCTTGCTTAGTTAACACTCCCCCTTCGCTAACTACCACACTAAGCCCAATGCCAATATTTCATCATTTTCCACATAATTCCCAGAAATAATTAATTCTAATAATTTAATTAAAAAGAATAATTAAATTAATAAACAAGAATTAACGGGGTGTTACAGACAGTGGAACACGTTGCTAGGTTTCAAACTGAAGCAGGCGATATATCCAATAATGAGAACTTAAAAATGAAATATTTTCCAAGTTCTTTGACAAAAAAATCCTTTACTTGGTTCACCACTCTGTCGCCACAGTCTTTACATTCTTGGAGTCAATTAGAGAAAGTATTTCATGAAAAGTTCTACATGGGACAGTAAAAAATTAGCCTCAAAGAATTGTCGAGTGTAAGGCGAAAAGTAGTTGAGTCGATTGATGAATATTTGAATCGTTTTAGATTAATGAAAGCACAATGTTTTACACAAGTCCCTAAGCATGAGATAGTCGAAATGGCTGCCGGAGATCTAGATTATTCTATTAGGAAAAAGTTAGACACACAATACCTTAGGGATATGGCAAAATTGGCGGATAGAGTTCGCCAAGTCGAACGTTTGAAAGCTGAAAAGGTGAGAGCGAATAAATATCACAGAAAAGAAAAAGTTGCATATATTGCAGCTATTGAAACTGACTCTAATGTCGATAGTGTTGTTAACGAGAGTGAGGTTAATGTGGCAGAGTTAAAATTTAGACCTCCTTATGTGTGTAAATTACTCAAGCTGTCGAACGGAAAAAATCCCATAGAAAATAATAAGAATGAAAAATTTGTCAACAAAACATATACATTTGATATCACCAAATGTGACGAAATTTTCGACCTGTTAGTGTCTGATGGTCAAATAATAGTGCCCCCAGGATAAAAAAATCCTCCTTTGGAACAAAAGAAAAAAAGGGGATTTTGTAAATTTCATAATTTTTTGGGTCATAAAACATCTCAACGTGTGCTTTTCATAGATTTGGTGCGAAAGGCTTTGAAGGAAGGCATGCTGCAATTTGAAGAAAAACCAAAGTCTTCGATGCAATTTGATGTTGATCCATTGCTGGTTGGAGAAGCCAACTATGCTGAGACTTTCGACATAATGATGGTCGAAGCTACTGAATGTTTCAACAGAGGAAAAAGTGTTGCTACTGATGGCAAATTGTTGAGTCTGGTTTATCCCAGGCCTAACGAAAGTTTGTTGAAGTTTCTGGAGAGGTGTCACCAGAATAACTCTCAAGTAGGTCTTTGACCAAGGTGTGACGCTGTGTATGACGTGGATGCTACCAAGAAAAAAAGGTTTGATCCTCGTCGAAGTCAGGATCGCCAGTTTTTGTTCGAAGGAGAAATTAGTGTTCGTCGTAATGAAGTTTACAGGAAAATGTTTGAGAGACCTAAGACTTTTTGTCCTCCCTCTGATGTCTCACGAAAAATGGGTGAAGCCCATTAACTTTCACGGTGGAAAGCATCCATAATGGAGAATACATGATTCTGGAGCAAGTGCTGAGGGTTCCAAGAGTGGCAGTAGGTCGAGAAGACATGATTAAGTGTCTCCAAGTTATAAAGGAAAAAATCCTATGTCAAGGACCCAGTGGAGACGTTATCAAAGGAACCAAAAGTCCAAAATAGAAGGCTCGACTCCAGTTCAAGGAAAGTTTGATAGGTATCAGCCAAAACCTTATTATAGGAAGATGACTGAGGAGCAGACAAGGATAGCGAACAAGCGGTTGTCGACAGGTGTGGTTCTAGAAAAGAAAAATGTTGCTGATGGGATAATGTTAGGAAGGAGCCTGAGTATACTCCCGGGTCAGACGAGGAACTAGTCGATGATAATTTCGATGTTGAGTCGGATGAGTTGCTGATCAACTGTGGCATTGTCTCTGTGCTTCCTGCGGAATATGATAGAATTTCGGAAGTGTCAAAAATGGTGATGATTTCGTTCAAGATGAAGCTGCGGATGAAAAACCTGTGTGTTATTATGTGATGGGAAATGGTGTGGTCGAAGAACAAAAAGCTGTGGTTGAGAAGCCAGATCATGGGATGATGTATCACCTTAAGCCATTGTTCATAAAGGCTAAGGTTGTGGTGTCCCAATAAATAAGGTCTTTGTCGATGGTGGGGCTGCTGTGAATTTGATGCTTCATTCTTTACTTTAGAAGTTAGGTAAATCTGACAAGGATTTACGGCCACACAATATGGTCCTTTCTAATTATGAAGGAAATACTAGTTGTATACTTGGAGTGATACAAGTAGATTTGGCTGTTGGTTCGACTACCAGGCCAACAATGTTTATGGTGATTGCTTCTCAGGCTAACTTCAAATTGTTGTTAGGACGAGAATGGATACATGGAGTGGGTGTCGTACCATCTACTTTAAACATCAGAGAGTTGCTATTTGGAGGCAAGATGGGATTGTGGAGAATGTTGAGGATGATCAAAGCTATTATAAAGCTGATATGATTAAAGTCAGTCGAAAACACTTCGACCAACATTTGGCCAATGTAGCTCATTGTTATAAGGCAGAAGAAGTCTATTCATCAGATGAAAGTGTGTCTAAGTATTTAAACTTGGACCCCAATTATGGCTTCATATGGAACAATGAAGATCCAAATGAACCATTAAATGAAGAGAATCCACCCTCTGGGTGGACAGGTGTCGACAATAATGACAGCTGAGTTAACATACTTGGATCGAATTTCGTCCTATTTGGCCGAACATAAAATGAAAACGGCTTTAGATGCCAAGTTGGAACAAGAAATGGCTTTGGAAGCCGTTGTTGAAAATAGTGAAGGTGGCTCACTCAGCCAGAACAAAGATTCACAAGACAGGTTCGACTGTATATATGACGACGAACCATTAGGATTTGAAAAGGATCCAAATAGCCTGGTTCAAAGAATGCAAGCTCAAGATCCACTTGAAGAAATAAATCTTAGGTATGATAACAATAAAAGACCTACCTATGTGAGTGCTAACATTGGGTCAGAGATGAAGGCGAAGCTTGTGCAACTTTTGAAGGAATTTAAGGACTGTTTCGCCTGGGATTATGGTAGATGCCAGGTTTGAGTCGAAATGTAGTTGAGCATCAATTGCCAATGAAACCTGGTAAGAAGCCTATTAAACAACAACCTAGGAGGTTCTCCCCTGAAATCATGACGAAGATTAAAATGGAAATAGAACGGCTGTTGAAAAGCAAGTTCATTCGAACTGCAAGGTATGTCGAATGGTTAGCTAATATTGTGCCTGTAATTAAGAAAATGGCACTCTTCGAGTATGCATTGACTTTAGAGACCTAAATAATGCTACACCTAAGGATGAATATCTAATGCCTGTGGCTGAGATGTTGATTGACTCCGCTGCTAGTTTTGACTACCTAAGTATGCTAGATGGTTACTCTGGCTATAACCAAATTTTTATAGCCGAAGAGGATGTGCCTAAGACGGCACTTCGATGCCCAGGTGCTTTAGGTACATATGAATGGGTAGTAATGCCATTTGGTCTCAAAAACGCAGGGGCTATGTATCAAAGGGCTATGAATTCTTTATTTCATGACTTTATTGAAAATTTCATGCAAATTTATATTGACGATATAGTTGTGAAATCTTCCTCAGAAAATGGTCATTTAGATCATCTTCGACAATCCTTTGAAAGGATGAGGAAATATGGTTTAAAAATGAATCCTTTGAAATGTGCTTTTGATGTTCATGCAGGTTATTTTCTTGGTTTCGTTGTACACAAAAAAGGAATCAAGATTAATCAAAATAAAACTAAAGGCATTCTGGAGCTAAAAGCGCCAACAACAAAAAAGCAGCTTCAATCTTTATTAGGGAAGATCAATTTCTTGAGGAGATTCATATCAAATCTAAGTGGCAAGACGAAGATATTCTCACCACTACTCAAACTCAAGAATAATAGTGATTTCCATTGGGAGGAGGCACATCAACAGGTGTTTGATCAAACCAAAGAGTATCTAGTGAAGCCTCCCATACTATTGCCTCCCAGTAGAAACAAATGTATGAAGCTGTATATAGCTGCGTCTGACTTGACGATAGGGAGTTTGTTAGCCCAAGAGGATGATAATGGTGTCGAAAGATCCATATATTATCTTAGTGGAGTTTTAGTCGATGCAGAGACTAGATATAATGATATAGAAAAGTTATGTCTATGTTTGTATTTTTCATGTACTAAATTAAACCAATATATAAAGCCAGTTAATGTGTATGTTTCGTCTCATTATGATGTTATCAGACATATGTTATCTAAACCAATTTTGCATAGTCGAATTAGGAAATGGGCTTTAACATTGACTGAATTTTCTTTGACGTATGTCCATTCGAAAGCTATGAAAGGACAAGTTGTTGCTGATTTTATAGTCGATCATGGTATAGTTAATGTGCCACTTAATATGGTCTAAACACGCCCTTGGCGTTTGTACTTTGATGGTTCTAGCCATAAGGATGGCGCTGGGGTTGGGTTTTAATAATTTCTCCTCAAGGAATTCCAACGACTTTCAAGCGTCGAATGAGTAAGTCTTGTTCAAATAATGAAGTCGAATATGAAGCTTTTATCACTGGTCTAAAAGCCTTAATAGATTTGGGGGCAACCTAAATCGAAATCAGAGGTGACTCTCAATTAGTAATAAGGCAAATTAAGAAAGAATATAAGTGGATTAAAGAAATTTTAATTACTTATTATGCTTTAGTAACTAGGTTGTTAGAGAATTTCGACTATGTCAATGTAGTCCATGTCCCTCATGGCGAAAATCATGAAGCAAATGAGTTAGCTCATATTGCTTCAGGTTACAGAATTTCTAAGGACAAATTAGAGGAGTTAATTGAGATAAAAGATAAATAGGATTCAACTTTATTTCCTTCTGAACATTTGTCTATAGAAAAACTTGGGGGGGGAGGGGAGATGAAGGCATAACTCTCGACGTATTACAAAAAATAGAAATTGGTGAAATTTTTGCCATAGACAATATGTCAGAAGTGGATTAGCAAAAATTGATAGTTCAATATTTAAAAAACCCAGTCGGATTAACTGATAGAAAAATTAAATATAGAGCTTTGAGTTATGTAATTCTGGGAAATGAACTATACAAGAAGACTTCAGAGGGTGTATTATGGAAATGTCTAAGCGAAGGTGAAGCATATTTAGCAATATCAGAAGTCCATAGTGGATCTTGTGGGGCTTATCAATCAGGTTACGAGATGAAATGGCTTTTGTTTCGACAAGGTTTATATTGGCCAACCATGTTGAAAGATTGCATTGAATTCGCAAAAGGTCGTCAGGAGTGTAAAAAATATTCAGGTATTCAATATGTACCAGCCAGTGAGTTACATGCTATAGTTAAACCTTGGCCGTTTCGAGGATGAGCTTTGGACTTAATCGGGGAAATTAAACCTTCGTCGTCTAAACAACAGAAGTATATCTTGGTTGGAATAGATTATTTCACAAAATGGATAGAAGCAATTCCTCTAGTTAATGTTGATCAGGAAGCTGTAAGTAGTTTCATACAGAAATATATTATTTATAGGTATGGGATACCTGAGACTGTCACTACTGATCAAGGATCAGTTTTTACTGTTCGAAAAATGCAAGAATTTACAGTCGAAACAGGATTTAAGTTATAAACATCGATGCCATATTACACTCAGGATAATGGCCAAGTCAAAGCTGCTAATAAAGTCATCATAAATTTAATTAAGAAACATGTGGGAAGAAAACCAAAAAATTGGCA
The DNA here is from genome assembly GCF_029867415.1 of Vicia villosa. NCBI lineage: Eukaryota > Viridiplantae > Streptophyta > Magnoliopsida > Fabales > Fabaceae > Vicia > Vicia villosa. The sequence goes on along the minus strand of NW_026706004.1, from coordinate 234,190 downwards.
TCAGACTCTCGATCAAATTTTATGGGCATGTGGAACTTCCCCAAAAGAAGCAACAAACACTACACCTTTTCGTCTGACTTATGGACACGATGTTGTATTACCTGTGGAAATATATTTACAGTCGACAAGAATTCAAAGACAAGTTGATATTCCATCAGATCATTATTGGAACATGATGATTGATGAATTAGTCGACTTATACGAAGAGAGGTTAATAGCTCTGGATATATTAATTAGGCAAAAACAAAGAGTGGGTAAGGCTTATAACAAAAGGGTAAAGGCAAAAGTGTTTGCAGTAAATGACTATGCTTGGAAAGTGATTTTGCCTATGGATCAGAAAGATAAATCATTAGGCAAATGGTCACCAAATTGGGAGGGACCATTTAGAATATTGCGAATATTCACAGATAATGCTTACGAGATTGAAGAATTAGCTTCAGATCATCGAATTATGAAAGTATTTGAAAAAATATAAACCTATACTTTAGGAAATTGACATAGCAAGAACATAAAAAATAATAATATTAGAGCAATGGCCAGAAGGCTAGGAGGTACAAAAAAGGTGTTGTTTAAAACACCAGATATAAAAAAGATAGTTCTTATTCTAAAAAGTTGGGAATCTATTCTTAAAATCGACTAACTTAGGCTTTTCTAAAGATAGCTTGGACTCAAGTCGAGCTAATCCAGTCTTGAGAGCTTGAATATTTTCTTTAAGCTCAAGGGCTCTTTCACTATGATCGATTCCTTTCAAAGCCTCTTCATTGATGGCTTCATAAGAAGGGAGTCCTTCGATCTGGGCCAAAGCAGTCTTTTCTTTCTCAAGTTCGGCTACTTTCTTGTTAAGCTCGATGATTTGGGCTTGATAGTCAGAAATCTTGCTGTTGATCGTGTCTCTTTTTCACAAAACTGTTGGACTTTCTCTTGAAGTTCTTTGACCTTTTTAGTAGAAGCAGCACTGAAGTCCCATTCTCTATCCATTTCAAGAACTTTGTTCTTCGTTTGAAGATTAGTGTTCCTACTCAGCATCAAATCTCGCCAAAGTTGGTCAAAATAGGCCTCGAAGTCGAAGAAATACTGGGATATTGGTGCAGGAAGTGACGCCTTGATGATTTGGTCAAGCATTTTCCGTATTTCTCCTCCAAGAGAATCTGATTCTTCAAGGACCAGTAGAAATTCAGGTTCATGGAGATGGTCATGAAGTTGACAAATTAGAGACACAATGGGAGCTTCGATTTCATCTTCTAGAGTCCTCGACTGCGTAGGAGTTTTCTCTATAAGAGAATTCTCCCTAAGCTTTTGCAAGCGTAATAAGGCCTCTAAAGGGTCAATCTTCTTCAGATTCAGGATTTCTGATTGATCAAGAGAGCTGTTAGAGTTGTTATCTTCAATCACGGTTTTGAGTTGAGTTTGGGGTTCAACTATAGGAATGCTTGTCTCGACAAAAGGTTGAGGGTTATTCTCTTTGTGAACTGGAGAGGGAGCTAATTTCTTGTCATTGGTGGAAGTCATGTGAATCGTCTCAGGATGTTTTTGAGTTGGAGAAGTGATAATGTTGGATTTTTGAGGTTGACCAGGAGGGGTATTGGTTGAATCAACATCACTCCCAAAAGCATATGTCCTCTGTGGACTAAGGAGGCTAGTAGTTTATGGGTTTGGTTCGACAGTTGCCTCAGTATTTTTGTGGATCTCATCGACATTGTCCAAAATTATTAGGGGTTCCTACAAACAAAATTGTCACACTCTGTTAAAAAAAAGACTTAGTTGAGAAAAGACGAAGTGGAAATAAAGCTTTACCTCAATTTGGGTTTTTGATGATGATGCTTCTGTTTGTTTATTCACAACAATTTTGGGAGGAGGAGGTTGTTTCTTGGTAATTTGTTTCTTATTCTTTGCTGGAGTCGGAGCAGGAGGTCGAGAAAAGATTTCACCTTCGTCATCTTTTGGTGAAGTAGTTTCTTCAGAATCATCACTCACAATTAACTAAGAAAAATGGTGATACGCATGCTATCATATAAAGATTTCTTAGGAGTCGAATAAGATAAACGAAAAGGAACTACCTTTCTCACAGTGTTTGTTTTTTATTTTTTGATGATATTGGTGGTGTTTGAGCTACCCTGACGCTTTCGACCCTGAGAAATTGAATTGAGTTAAATTCAAGATAGGAGCTAAAGACAATCATACACCAAGATAGTCATACCTGTCTAGTCGTAGGACCTTCAACTTCGACAGCAGGGTCGTTACCTCCAAGACCTGAAAAGTTGAAAGTTAAGAAATTTTGTTCTTTGCATAAAGGAAATGGCGAAATTACTAGGAGCTTACTTATGTTCAGTCGGTCTTCCAAAATATCAAAGGCAGTTTTCAATTTGTTGACGAAGAAGGGGGCATCGAACAGTTGGTAGTATTGGCACCACCAGTCTTCAAACTCTTTAGTTGTCAAGTAGGAGTTTTGGAAGGTAAACTTGGGAAGTTCTAGAAACTGTTTATTATGGAACTTTAAACAGTCGACATGGTTTCGAGAGGTGAATGGTCTTCCCGACCAACAAATGCCAGTCTCATGAGTGTATAGACTTTTGGGTAACATTTGGCTAAGGCCAAATTATCGAGACACCAGGTTAGGTTGATAACCTATAAACCCATAACATTTGCCAGTGGATTCAATTCGATATGATAAAAGAGTTGGAATTAAAAATGCTGCCTAAATAGCATTCAGGTGAGCATGTGTTATAGGAGTTCTTCTGGGGAAGATAGCCCTAAACCAACTAGGCCCAAAGCACCTGTTGGAAAAAGGAGCCGTGGACGAAAGGAAGAATTTACATTCTGGGAACAGTTTAGTGAACTTCATGAAGTTCGTCTTGTTGGACTCACATTGGGGAGTCTGCAGAGCAAGCTTAATGCCTTCGACACGACGGTCATGCATGACTTCCAAAATAGTTGGTGATACTGTGAAACCAAGATATGATTCGAAAGTGGCATTTAGCCAGTGTTGAAGTAGCCAGTAAGGGCCTGATAAGGAGAGTGGTTTTGGAGTTTCGTGAAGGTGTTTCAGTCTTAAAGAAGCTAAGCCTAAGTTTTGATAAAGATAGGCTAACAACAGCTTACCTAAGGAAATCTTTTGACCCTCATGCACTTGAATGGCTGATAACGCGAAAACGTATCGCATATTTAGCTTAATTTACATGCATTATTATTCTATTTTATTTTGATTTTATTATTTTATTTTGTATTATGCCGGTATTTCTATTTGTTTTCAGGAATTTATTTAATCGGAGCTCGCAAATGAAATAGTCGGAAAAAGGACTTAAAATGGAGAAGAATTGCTTAAAATGCCAATTAAATAAGGAGGTGCAAATAACAAGAAGCAAAGGCCCAGAACACACGCAAGCCCAACACGCACAGGAAGTGGAGCACGTGACGTGGGGCACTTTGAAGTGCCTGCCGGTCGGCATACACCCCCTCCTACCGGTCCGCACCCCCTTGAATATTAGTGTGTGACGTTAGTGTCGCGGGGAAAAATCGTTATCTTTTTTTTCTGGATGAGACACCTGATGCCTTCTTTGGGCTCGAGTGCTCAAAAAAATGATTTTTCTTTTGTACCGACCAAACTTTTTATTGTTTCCAAAGTAGGAAAAGGAAAAAAGCTGCAATAACCTAAAAAGTGGGGGAGAGATTCCGGGTAAGAGGGTTGGTTATACGAAGGGAAGGTATTAGCACCCAACGTATCTATAGTACTCTATAGGTTTCTTTGTTTTGTTTATTCCATTCTTGTTGTGGTGGAGGTTCTTGTGAGAAAGAGGTGGGACCTAAGGTGTTTGTTTGATTATGCTCGCAAAGATCATCGCGATCCTCTGCATACATATCCCTTAGAGGGAATCAGAGCATCTGTAGCTCGGGGTCTACGGGTGCTAAGGTTTGAGTGGTTTGAGAGAGAAGTTTTGCTCGCCAAGGATACGACCTTGTGCCTACGTATTCTCAAAGGGATGTTGAGAAAGTCAGAGCAATCGTAGTTCCCACTTATGCTAGTGGAAGCAAAGGAAAAGAGACAAATGTCATCTAAATGTTCGATGTATCTAATCTATATCATCACATACATCTGTTTGATTTTTGTTTGAAAATCTTTTCATTATAAGCCCTGGGCTGTGCCACTTATGGCGCTTAGAATGATAAAGATGTTTTTGTTGTTTAACCAGCCTTGTGGCAAAAACTTTCAATGAAGTCAGCCTTGTGACAAAAAGTTTTGATTAATCAGCCAGCCTTGTGGCAAAAGTTTCAATGAAGTCAGCCTTGTGACAAAAACTTTGATTAATCATCCAGTACGGTGGTAAAACAGTTTGATTGATTAGCCAGCCTTGTGGCAAAAAAGTTTGATTGATTGATTGATTGTTTGTGATGATATAAAAGAGATACTCCTATCATAGAGATGAAAAATGTCTAATCTCCTAGGGTATTTGTTTTGGATATTGGGGATGCTTATAAGAAGCCCGTGGGTCCTTGTACGAAGCCCAAGAGGAGGCTATCCAAGGGTCCTTGCATTGTAAGCCCAAGAGGAGGCTATGGGAGGGACAATCCAGGGTCCTTGCATTGTAAGCCCAAGAGGAGGCTATGGGAGGGTCACTCGTTTGTACAAAGCCCAAGGGGAGGCGTGGTATAGTTGGTTTGAGCTCTTAGAGCGATTTCACCGGGAAACCATACTCTATGTCCTAACCTAAACTAGGGGAGATTCTTTGCACGAAGCCCAATAGGAGGCTATGGGGAACCTAGTGTTGTACTAAGTTGAACAAGTATATATAACACAATCACAAATATGAACAAGTACGAACAAATATGAACAAGTACATAAACAAATATGAACAGTTATACATATATGACAAAGTGTGTGTGTATATAATGGAGTTTATGAAGGAAATATACCTGTAAGCATGATCCATTTGTATACACAGGGGCTCGGGACTCATACTCGGGGAGAGGTCCACTTGAATTTATTCAAAAGCTATGTAAACAAGTATTTACAAAGGGGCTTGGGACTTATACCTACATGGAGGCCCATGGTATTTTTTGGGAAGATTTAAAGAAAACCTTCATTTTTGGTTTGTTATTCAAAGTTAAAAAGACAGATTGAGATATGTACAAAAATGTGTGTGTACAATGAAATACCTAATTTCATGTACTGGAATGGGTATGTACAAAAGGGGCTTGGGACTTATACCTACGTGGAGGCCCGTGTTTTATTTTATAAAACATGGTTGATTGTTTATTTACAAACGCGTCGTTTCGTCGTTTTGAAAACAGTTTGAAAAGTATTGTTTTGAAAGAGTTTTCTGTACAAAGAAAAACTGTGAAAAGAAAGAGGAAAGGGACTTATACTCTCTAATATTCGAGAGGCCCATATCGCTTTGAAAATCAATTGATCAAATAAAAAGATTTAATCAATAGTTTCTTTTGAAATCAAAAAGAGATGGTTTATCGTTTTTTTGAAAAGAATTGCGATCGCTTGTTTTAAAACGATTTGAAATTGAAAGAAAACAAATTAATCAAGATAAACAAAAAGATTATGCTTAATTAACACCTAAATGATTAGGGTTTGATCACAAAATATTTATAAGTGATTAGGTTTGAAAATTAAATGAAAAAACAATATTTAAAGTATTTAAAAACATTTAAAATGTATCATTTTAAACCTAATTAAAAACATATTAAATAAATCTTTTTTTTTGTGATTTTTTTTGATATTCATAAAATATATATATTAAATAAGTGGTGTGTAAAAAATGAATGAAAAATGAATTAATTTGGTTAGTTAAATAATTAATTGAAGTTGTGAAGAAAATGAAAGAAAATAGGTACTAAAAAATTGGTTTTGTCTCTACAAGGGTTTGAACCCACGACCTCACGCTCACCACTCAAAAACATAACCAACTGGACCACGCGCGTGGTCCGATTATCAAAGGCAAGGATTAGGTTATATTTTGAGTCAAGTTACTAAATTCAGCTTCAAAAATATGGCGCCAAGAACATGAATCCCAATTGAATTTGAAAATTCTGGAAACTGGATCAAATTGATCAAGTGAAGGGTCTAATTCACTCGTTTTTTCACAAGGATCACGATGGTGGTCTTTAATTCCATTTATTTTCACTCTAAGGGGGTCAATTCTCTGATGAACACGAAGAACCCTAATTCTATGATTCATTCTAAAATCGTGTATGTGCAAGTTAAGATGCAATTGATTGAGGGTTAATGATCCTCATAGGTGCAGAAACAAGATGGTATGCTCACATTTCATTTATGATGCGTGCAAGTATGAGTTTGAAGTTCATGAGGCATACCTTCAAAAACGGCCAAAGTGGAGATTGAATTCTTCAGTAGAGGTGTTACAGATGCTTTGCAATAATCTGGATAGCTTCAATGATGATTATGGAACATGTTTGGATGCTTGGAGTGAACTGAATTCATCTGAGCATAGCCATGGGACCCGATCTGCAGTTGCTTGGAGTGAGGATCGAATTTGAAGATTATGAGGTTACAGGTCATATGTGAGTGTTTGGATCATTCATATGAAGTATATGGAGGGTGTTAGAAGTGATAGTTTGGGCAGATATGGCTTGATGTGAGAATTGGCATGTTAAGGTTCACTTTATGCAAACATGGAGGTGAGATGGTGATTCTGAGTTTTAAGGTGTTTTTGGGTGTGTGGATGGATCAAACACATCACATTTGATGTTTATGGGATGTTAGAACCCTCACTTTGCTCAGAAATTGCAAGGAATGGAAATTGCAATTCTCCCTCTTTGAAACTCATGAAACTTGTAACTTAAGAAAGAAGAGAGAAAACCTATGATTATGAGGTTTTGGTGTGAGTTTGAAGATGATTTGAACCTCTATTTATAGGCCAAGGATTCTGAATGCAAAGCTCTTGCAAGTTGATCAAGAAGTGATGATTTGGCTTAAGAGATAAAATGGAATCTTTCACATTAAATGCAAATGGTTAAAAGTGACTTAACCATGGTTATTTCTCTAGCTTCTTATCCTCTTCCATTCTGATCTTCAAATCAGAAAATATCATTCAATTATTGCTTCTATGCATCATTGCTTGGATTATAGGTCATGTAGTCTTGAAACTTAGTGAAAAATGGTGCAAATCCAAGTGAAAATGATCACTAATGTCAAAATTCAAAACCATGGCTACACTCCATATTTTTTCATGCTCTTGGTCATTTTGGAAAGCTCATATTACACACTTCAAAACCCTAGTTGAAAGTTTCTTCAAGACCTTTAAGGAAATGGGTGAAAAAGATCCATGAACTTTGAAGAAAATGAAGTCTTAAGTGAAATTTTCAAAAGATACCAACTTTGAAGCTCCATATCTCTTAAATGGTTGATCTTTTGGAAAAAAATTATATGTGACAAAGTTGTTCATTGGATCAAAATCTACAACTTTCATGTTGGAAGTTTTTTTCAGTTTGTAGGTGAAATTTTGAGTTATTCCCTTCCAAAGTTTGAAAAAAAACCATGAAAAACACTTAGAAATTTTTCTAAGTATGGAAAGTCAAACTTTTGACTTTTTGATTCTTGATTGATTTTCTTGATTTTTCTTGATCAAATGACTTCATATATCATACATTGATGATTAAAAACTTCAAAAGTCATGGTTGACCAAAATTCTCCAAAAGTCAATGGTGATCTTGTACAGTTGACTTTTTCAAACGAATCGCGTTTCTGGAGATTTCAAATGAAACAGGCTATCCTCACCAAATGAATGGTATGAATGGATCATATTGAGGCATTAGAGGATATTGAGCCATGGTTTGAGTTGTGGCACCATGTCCTGATTAAAAAGTCAGTGGTTCAGTGAATTAGGTCAAAAACCCTAATTGTCGACCTGATGAAATTGATGACTGTGGATCTTGAATTGAGATGTAATTTCCATTGTATATTGTCATAGGGATTATTTGAGGATGATTGAAATCTTTGATTGGATTCCTGGGGGTTTTTAGGGTTTCCCAAATGTGATCCCTGATTTCAGTCCCTGATAGTTCAAAAACCCTAATTCTGATGACTTGAAATTTCACTGTTGATCAATCCTTGTGTAGGAGATGTATTGAGCCAATAGATTAGGCTAAAATGATGTACTTGGGATGTGAGGTCATGTCCCCAAGTCATTATGTCAAATTCTGAGCAAAAGTCAGGAGTATGCTATCTTCAGTCAAAACCCTAATTTGGTTGATTCAGAGCCTTTGAGCTTGTTGAAATGAATCTCTGAGGACCAAATGTTGATTGTTGATGAAGATGATTCATTTGAGATGAAGGGGGAACAAAACCCTAATTGATTGTTACTTGTACTGATGAGTGATTTCCTGATTAAATCCTGCTGAGTCACAAGTAGCAAACACAAGCTATGCAATTTGTTAGGGATGCAAATGATGCATATGCAATGATATGAGGTGGTATCTTAGGTCAAAAATTGGGGTATGACAGATGCCCCTATTTAAGTTTCTTCAACCTGAGACATGAAGATTGAAAATCTTCGTTTTGATAGGGTGGAAGAGACTTAAATATCAGAAGACGCGAATTTTGGACCTAAGATACCAAAATTGCGAAATAATGCAAGGATGCCTTTACCGAGGGGATATCAAAAACTGACTCCACTGAGGACAAGAGATCGGGAAGGATGTCTCAATCCGTTTTAGGAAGAGAATCCATTTTTCCCTGTTCGGGAAAGCAAGTGTATGCTTCACCGGGGAATGATAGCTTTGTAAGAAAAGCTTACCTACCGACATTATCGACTATCAGCACGGGGATAGACTTGTTTAATAATGCGAAGGTGAAAGGTATGAAACTGTATTACCGACTACCAACATTGTGATAGACTTGACAAGGTAAAAAGAGTTTCAAAGGTTCGGTTAATATTACCGACTATCAGCCTTGTGATAGACATGTTTAATAATATAACCAGAACAAAAGGGTTACCGACTATCAGCCTTGTGACAGCGGTTTTGAAGACATGATCAATTATCAGCCGAGTGATAAAATGATCTTGGAGACTTTGCTAGGGAAATTACTGGTTATTCAGCCTTGTGAACAGTAATAAGGCCCTGATTTGTCAAATGGTCTTCATGATTGATTTCCTGGAGAGGAAAAATCTTTTGAAAGAGAAATAAACCGCTCAGATGATGAGGCTATTGCTTATTGTCTGTTTTCAACGACTCTGTTTGGTGGAATCGGAATTTGAATTTCTGGCAAAGACAAGGTTCTAACCAAGAATGAATTGGAAAGAAACGGTCAAACAAGACTTTGTACCCAATGAGGAATGAACTCAAATGGGATTTTCTCCTTCGTTTTGAGAGGAGAAAACTAAAGCAACCTTCTTCCACGAGGAATGATCTCAGTGGGGAATTGGAGAAAGAAGATGTTCTTTCTGCTTATGGGTGACAACCTGTTAGAGAGATGACACGCCCATACCTGCTTCTTTTTTTTCTTTTTTTTTTAATTTTTTTGCTTTTTCTCTTTTTTGGGATAGATATATCCTGAACAAGTGATTTTAGGCAGACATTTGAAAAATGCAATGATGCATAAATGATGCAAATATGTATGAATGATGAATGTCATGAATGTCGCATGCATGCTGACGAAACTGACAGACAATGAAGTATATACTGGAGATGGACCAACGCCGCAATACAACCAGATACTTGGCAAATGTTTTTCAACATGTGGTAGATAGCACGGGTGATGAATGGTGTTGCATGCTTTCAACTTCTTTGGGGAAGATAAGCATCTTTTTCTCACTGAGATGGAAAAATCTTCTTTACTGGAGATGGAAAATCTTCGACACTGGGGATAGAAGACCTTCTTCACTGGGGATAGAAGAGCTTTTCCTATCATAATCCTTGATTCGTCCTATGGAGATAGCTGTTGATGTTCCTTCTGTTGTTCACAACTCAAAGGAAAGTTTCGCTTTTATTTTGAAAAAGTGAAGTAAAATTCATTTAAAACTTTTTTTTCTTTTCTTTCAAAAACGAATAACACAATTAAAGCGTCATTTTGCAAGCTAAAAGAAATTAGAGATTGCAAACAAGTGGGCACAAGACTCAAATTTATTTAATAGGATGGTAATCAGCTAAAGGCGTGATTCCATGGAGTATTTACAAAAGTTGGAAATGGTAATTATGCGGAAAAGGCTACATTGAAAGCAATAACCACTATTCCCCCTAACAAATTTGAGTTCCAACTGTGCTTGTCGCTTCAGATTGACAATGATTTGTTTGAAGATCCTTTGATGAAAATGACTCCTCAGATGACGAAGTACGGACTGATGCAGTTACTTTGTCATAATTCCTTAATTTTTGCCTAGATTGCCCTTTCAGGTTTTCAATCTACCAGGATGAATTTTTCTGTTTATTGTCTCTAATTTTTGCCTGGACCGCCCTTTCAGGTTTTCAGTCCACCGAGACGCTCATTTTTGCCTAAGTCGCCCTTTGCGGGTTTTTGACTTACCGAGCTGTTCTTTTGTTCTTTTTTAGACAAAGTATTTCTTGACTGCATCAGCATTCACAGGATGTGGGAGTTCATCACCATCCATGGTTGTAAGAATCATGGCGCCGCCAGAAAATGTTCTTTTGACAACATACGGGCCTTCATAATTAGGAGACCATTTGCCCCTAGAATCTGGTTGAAAAGACAAGATCTTTTTAAGCACGAGGTCGCCTTCTCGAAATTCACGAGGTCGAACCTTTTTGTTGAAGGCTTGTTTCATCCTTGCTTGGTATAACTGTCCATGGCATAGAGCAGTCATACGTTTTTCTTCGATTAAGTTCAACTGATCGTATCTGCTTTGACACCATTCAGCCTCTGATAACTTGGTCTCCATGAGGACTCTCATTGATGGAATTTCAACTTCTACGGGGAGCACAGCTTCCATGCCGTATACTAGAGAAAAGGGAGTTGCCCCTGTTGAAGTACGCATTGAAGTACGGTACCCATGTAAAGCAAATGGCAGCATTTCGTGCCAGTCTTTGTAAGTGACGACCATTTTCTGGACAATCTTCTTTATGTTCTTGTTGGCGGCTTCGACGGCGCCGTTCATTTTTGGTCTATAAGGAGAAGAGTTATGATGCTCAATCTTGAATTCCTCACACAATTCTTTCATCATTTTGTTGTTCAAGTTTGAACCATTGTCAGTAATGATCTTGCTGGGAATACCATATCGGCAAATGATGTTATTCTTGATAAACCTCACAACCACTTGTCTTGTAACATTGGCGTAAGATGCTGCTTCGACCCATTTGGTGAAGTAATCAATGGCTACCAAGATGAAACGATGACCGTTTGAAGCTTTCGGTTCGATCATTCCAATCATGTCAATACCCCACATGGAGAAAGGCCATGGAGATGAGAGAACGTTGAGTAGAGTCGGTGGCACATGGATCTTATCTGCGTAGATCTGGCACTTGTGACATCTCTTCACGTGTTTACAACAATCAGATTCCATTGTCAACCAATAGTATCCTGCTCTTAAGATCTTTTTGGACATTGCATGCCCATTTGAATGAGTTCCAAAGGACCCTTCATGCACTTCATGCATTAACATGTCTGCTTCGTGTCTATCCACGCATCTGAGCAAAACCATGTCAAAATTTCTTTTGTATAGTACGTCTCCGTTCAGGAAGAAACTGCCAGAAAGCCTCCTTAGAGTTTTCTTATCTTTGTTTGATGCCCCAAGCGGGTACTCTTGAGTTTGAAGGAAGCGTTTGATGTCGTGGAACCACGGTTTATCATCGATGACTGCTTCAGTTGCAAACACATAGGCAGGCCTTTCAAGGCGTGTAATTCTGACTTTAGGCATATCATTACAATGATTGACTTTGAACATGGAAGATAGAGTAGCCAAGGCATCTGCCATTCGATTCTGATCTCGAGGTATATGATGCAATTCAACCTTGTTGAAGAAAGTCAACAGACGTCTTGCATAATCTCTGTAAGGAATCAAGCCAGGGTGGAAAGTTTCCCATTTGTCTTTGATTTGGTTGATCACGAGGGCTGAATCTCCATATATGTCAAGGATCTTGATCCTTAAGTCAATGGCTTCTTCGAGACCCATGATACAAGCTTCGTATTCTGCGATGTTGTTGGTACAATCAAATAGCAGTCTGGCGGAGAATGGGATATGAGTACCCTTGGGAGTGATGATGATTGCCCCAATTCCATTGCCAAAAGCGTTTACTGCTCCATCGAAAATTAGGCCCCATCTTGATCCAGGCTCAGGACCTTCTTCAGGTAACGGTTCGTCACAATCTTTCATCTTCAAGTACAAGACATCTTCATCAGGAAAGTCAAACTTGAGAGATTGATATTCATTAATTGGTTGATGCGCCAAGTGATCGGCGAGAATGCTTCCTTTGACTGCTTTTTGAGCACGGTATTCAATGTCATATTCGGATAACAACATTTGCCATCGGGCAATCCTTCCTGTTAAGGCAGGCTTTTCAAAGACATACTTGATCGGATCCATTTTGGAGATTAACCAAGTAGTATTGTTGATCATGTACTGGCGGAGACGTTTTGAAGCCCAGGCCAAAGCACAACATGTTTTTTCGAGCATGGAGTAACGAGACTCACAATCTGTGAATTTCTTACTCAGGTAATAGATGGCATGCTCCTTCTTACCGGTTTCATCTTGCTGTCCGAGCATACAACCCATGGATTCTTCCAACACAGTAAGGTACATGATTAATGGTCTTCCTTCAACTGGAGGAATCAATATTGGTGGTTCTAACAGGTACTCTTTGATACTGTCGAACGCTTTCTGGCAATCTTCAGTCCATACAACCCCTTGATCTTTGCGGAGAAGCTTGAAAATTGGCCCACATGTAGCAGTCATTTGAGAGATAAATCTGGAGATGTAGTTCAATCGTCCGAGAAATCCTCTTACTTGCTTTTCAGTTTTTGGTGCAGGCATCTCTTGAATAGCTCTGACTTTGTCGGGATCTACTTCGATACCTCTTTGGCTGACAATGAAACCTAAGAGTTTTCCAGATCTAACCCCAAAAGTACATTTGTTAGGATTCAAGCGAAGCTGATATTTCCTTAGTCGTTGAAACAACTTCAAAAGGTATTCAATGTGTTCTTCTTCTGTGCTGGACTTGGCTATCATGTCGTCCACATAAACTTCAATTTCTTTATGCATCATGTCATGAAAGAGAGTAGTCATTGCTCTTTGGTAAGTTGCGCCTGCATTCTTTAATCCAAATGGCATCACTTTGTAGCAAAATGTACCCCATGGGGTGATGAAAGATGTCTTCTCCATGTCTTCAGGAGCCATCTTGATCTGATTATAACCGGAGAACCCGTCCATGAAGGAAAAGACGTTGAACTTAGCAGTGTTATCAACCAGCATGTCAATATGTGGTAATGGAAAGTCATCTTTTGGACTGGCCTTGTTCAAGTCACGGTAGTCAACACACATTCTGACTTTACCATCTTTCTTTGGAACTGGCACTATGTTGGCCAACCATTGAGGATACTCAGAGGTGACAAGAAAACCTGCGTCGAGCTGCTTTTGAACTTCTGTTTTGATCTTGTTAGCCATATCAGGGTGAGTCCTTCGCAATTTCTGCTTAACTGGCGGACATTCTGGCTTCAATGGCAAGTAATGCTGAACAATATTGGTATCCAACCCAGGCATATCTTGGTAGGACCAGGCAAACACGTCAACATATTCTTTGAGAAGGTCTGTCAACTTACTCTTGATATCAGCATCAAGCAGCGATCCAATGGTAACTTCTTTTTTGTCTTCTTCAGAACCCAAATTGATCTTTTCTAAAGGCTCTTTGTGAGGCAGAATGGCTCTTTCCTCGTGCTTAAGTAATCGAGAGATCTCGTCCGGAATCTCCTCTTCTTCCTCTTCCTCGGCTTCGAACACAGGAAACTCAAAGTTGGGAGAGGGCATAGGGTTATTGCATTCAATGGGTTTATCAATAGTAAATCTGCACATGTGATTTATATTTATTTCAGAAAATTTATGAATGCAAGAGTGTATGCAGATTTTTTTTGAAAAAGTTTTTTTTTTATTTTGGTTTTTTAGGATTACCATTTCCAGAAAAAGCAAAAATAAAACATATAATGTAGGGAATTCAAAATGACACTTTATTTATGATTCATTTTTGAAACAAAGCCCTAAACACAAACTCATTTGCCTTGGGCAGGACAAAGAGGGAAACTTTTAAAACAAAGCCCTATACACAAAGTTATTTGGGCGGAATATTTAAAAGCTAAGCCCTATAAAACATCTCTCTGCTTTGGGCAAGGCAGGAGGTCAAAATAACAACGAGGTGATTACTTTGAGCGGCGAACAACATTCGGAACGTCGACAGCCTTCCAGTAGCAACGAACTCCTCTGTGCATTATGTATTCAGGAAAATTCTCCCCAGAATTATCTTCAGCTTTGACATTGACCGCTGGTCGAGCAGGATTTGAAGGTCCTGGTTTGTCAACCTTGTTCTTTGTAGAGTTGAAACGGTCTTCTTCTACTTTTTGAAGAGCATAAGACGAGTCACAATCTTCAGAATTTTCAGGGTGTTCTTCCCAGTCTTCAGGATGAAGAGACTCATTGTCAGCGACACTTTCTGAGTCAACTGCGGGACCATTTTCCCCTTCATCTTCAAAAATGGCATTTATGTGATAATAACCATCTTCAGGATTATAAACCTTGGCAGATGCATTGAAGCTGAAACCTTCAGTAATTTCAAGCTGCTGAGGAAATTGACAGGGCTGATAAGCCTCTTCTGGTTGACTATTATATTCGAAGGAATCTCCCCATCCAGTTGGTTGGATATCCTTAATCGCAATCTTGTAACTTTCAGGTGCAGTGTATTTCACCATATAATCAAATTTTCCACTTGGTTGTCCCAAGGTGTCCCAAACCTCTGCAGGAATAGGCGGAATTTCTTTAGCACTTGTTTTCTCTGAAGGAGGATATGGTTCTTCCTGAGATATGTATCCCGAGTCATTGAGATAACATTTCCATTCTTCTTCAGGATCAGGTAGACCTTCTTCAATGCATTCTTCAATAAGGACATTAACCTCTTGAGGAATTGGGTTAAGGAATCCTCCACTAATGAATGTTTCTTTGATCGGTCGAAGGGTTTCATCCTTCTTGGTGCAGTTTGAGAATGTTGGTGAACATCCGAGACCTGCTCTAGTTTCATTCTTGGTAGGGATCACAACTTGCCCCCAGCTAGTGGTAGTTCCATCTTTCACTACTTTCACTGCCTCTTTGTAAGAAGAGATCGATGCTTTCTTCTTGGAAGACTCGTCTTCTAAAGAGAGACCTTGGAACTGAGTTCCTTCCACATCATCAGCACTGATGAAAGAGAAATTGGATAAATGGCTCACCATCAAGGCTT
Source organism: Vicia villosa (assembly GCF_029867415.1). Classification (NCBI taxonomy): domain Eukaryota; kingdom Viridiplantae; phylum Streptophyta; class Magnoliopsida; order Fabales; family Fabaceae; genus Vicia; species Vicia villosa. The sequence goes on along the minus strand of NW_026706004.1, from coordinate 218,794 downwards.
GTTCTCCACTTATTATTACCAATTTTCCATTTGTTACAAATTTTAACTTTTGATGGAGCGTAGAAGTTACTGCCCCTGCTTCGTGGATCCATGGTCGTCCTAACAGACAGCTATAAGCAGCTTGAATGTCCATGACCTGGAAAGTGATTTGAAATGTATGTGGACCAATTGTCATGGGAAGGTTGACTTCGCCGATAACAGACTTTCGCGATCCATCAAATGCTTTGACAACTACACCACTGAACTTCATAGGCATTCCTTGGTAAGACAAGCGAGCAAGAGTCGTCTTTGGCATCACATTCAAGGAAGATCCGGTGTCTACCAACACATTGGACAAAGAGTCTGACTGACAGTTCATAGAAATGTGCAAAGCAAGATTGTGATTTTTACCCTCCTCGGGGAGTTCTTCATCACAGAAGCTTAAATTGTTGCAAGCAGTTATGTTGGCTATTATCCCATCAAAATGGTCAACAGTCACATCATGATCTACAAAAGCCTGATCCAAGACCTTCATCAGGGCTTCCCTGTGGGCTTCTGAGTTTAACAGCAATGAAAGTATTGAGATCTTTGAAGGAGTCTGCATAAGCTGATCCACAATCTTGTATTCACTTCTTTTGATAAGCTTCAAAATTTCGTCAAAGTCAGGATTGACATTGGTTCCACTGGACTGACCAACATCAGTGTTTGTATTACTGACAGGAGTTTCCACAGGATTCCCCACTGGTGTATTAACAGGATTTTGCCCAGTTACAGGAGCAACAGGCTGCTTTGGAGGTAGTGGAGTATACACACGTCCACTTCTTGTTACTCGACTCACATCAGCGATGTTTACGATAGATGAGAGAGTTGGTAAAGGAACTTCTTGTCCATCCTTTATCATTGTTGCATTGTAGTTGTATGGAACTGCCTTGTCAGAGTCATAAGGAACAGGTCCAGGTAGACAAATGATCAAAGGAGCAATAGGAACCTTTGGCTTGTTGTAAGTAACTTCTATGCGCTCAGGCATGTTGAAATGAGGAACGATGACGTTAACTGTAGGCATTTCCGAGTTGATATCTGAGACTAAAAGCTCATGCGGATAACATCCTATCATGTTAACTTCATTTTCATCCCTATTTCTGTAGATCTGAATAGTACCATTATCTAGCAAAACTTGGAGATCTCTTCTCACAATCGAACACCCGTGAGGATCCACACAACATATTCTACAGGAACCGTATTGATGCTGGCGAAAATTCTGCCCCCGACAAAGAGTAGCGTGCATTTGTACCAAATCTGCTCTTGAGAAGTTGATATTATAGACTCGGTATTGGCCAGGACATCCATATACCATGTTTACAACATGCCCTCCATGATTGGGCAGCGGATTTGCTTGCACATTAGGGTTCAAATTTCTGAAAGAGAGAAGATTAGATCTAACCAACCTCTGAACTTCATATTTCAAAGCTATGCAATGCTCAAGATCATGGCCAGGTGCTCCTTGATGATAAGGGCATGAGACCTCAGCTTTGTACCACCATGGGAGTCTCTCAGGTACTGGTGGTGGTGCTCTAGTTTGAACGAGACCTTTTTCAATTAAAGCAGGGTACAATTCTGTATAGGTCATTGGAATCGGATCAAATTGTGGAGCTCTTTGCACACGATTCTGATTGTTGTTAAGTTGTTGAGCCTGTTGTCGAGGCTGTTGTTGTTGAAACTGCGGGGTAAATCCCGGATTTGGCGTTGTATTAACGACTGGCGCAATAGCAGAAACCTGTTGTTGACGACTGACATTTCCTCTTGGCCTCCCTTGGGATACCATGTCAACACTTTGTTCTTTCTTCTTTGGGAAACCACTTCCGAACTTTTTGGTTCCGCTTGAAGATCCACCTTCTTTAGTTAGACGTCCAGTTCGAACTCCTTCTTCTAGACGCATCCCCATGTTTACCATTTCGGTGAAATCACTTGGAGCACTAGCAATCATGCGTTCATAATAAAACGGACTTAGAGTATTCAAGAAGATCTTTGTCATCTCCTTCTCTTTTAACGGTGGATTAATCTGAGCAGCAGTTTCTCTCCATCGTTGGGCATATTCTTTGAAAGCTTCATGATCTTTTTGAGCCATGGATCGGAGCTGATCTCTGTCTGGAGCCATATCCGAGTTATACTTGTATTGTCGGACAAAGGCCTCACCTAGGTCATTGAATGTTCGAATATTAGTGCTATCCAAACCTGTGTACCACTTCAGTGCGGCACCAGTCAAATTGTCTTGAAAGTAATGGATAAGCAACTGATGATTATCTGCATAAGTAGACATCTTTCTGGCATACATCACGAGATGACTTTGTGGACAAGAACTACCTTTGTACTTCTCAAAGTCTGGGACCTTGAATTTAGCTGGTATTTGTACACTGGGAACCAAACATAGCTCCTGGGCATTCTTTCCAAACAAATCTTTGCCACGAATAGCTTTGACTTCCAGTTGAATCTTGTTGAACTGTTCTTGGAGATCTTCCACAAGGTTACGCTGATTTGTGCTATCACCTTGATCATGATAAATCTCATTGCCATCATAAGGAACAGTGTGAACCGTAGGGGTCGGAACTATCATAGTGGGTTGAGAAAGTGCCATAGTGATTTGGGAAAAAGTTACCCCTGAATGTGGAATAAATGCTGAACCTTGTGCAGCAGGTGCTTCAGTTGTAGCTGTTTGAACCCCAGAGAAATTATGGCGGAAACCTGTACCAAAACTGAAAGGCGGGCCCCAACCTTCTGGCATGGAGAAAGATGGAATGTTGAATGCAACTGTAGAAACTGGAGTAGTGACTTCAGATGTTACTGTTGCTTGACTGTTGGGTGGCGGCGGCTGATTCTGTGCGGCCATTAAGGAGTCAACCAGAGTAGTGAGACTTTCCAACTTTTCCTGAAGGGTGGTCACCGTACCACGGAGCTCAACATTCTCTTGTTCAGAGTGTTCCATTACTCTTCTTCTGCTTGAACGAGTATTGTATCTGTGATCTGATTGCGAGCGTGGTCGAGAAACTTTGAGACGCGACAGCTTGACGATCTATTGGAGAAAGATCCAAAAGATAAGACTCTATACAACAGACTCGATATGCAGAATGATGTATGCAAAAAGAAATTTATGATTTTTCCAAACATTTTAAAGATTATTTCCTTGCAAACATTTGAACACAAACAATTCTTTTATTGAAATAATGGGAAATGTTACAACATTGGAGCGTAGCTCCTTACAGAATCAAATGATACATGAAAATCTAAACAAATCCTAAACATCTTCATCAGACGAAGAACCAAATGCGTTGTGCAGCTTGAGCTTCATGATTTCTTTCCCATAGTAAGCTTTCAACTCGGCCTTTTCAGCCCTCAGCTTGTCAACAACATTCTTCCAATTGTCAGGCATCGGAGCGTTGCTTGTCGAGGCTTCAGGATTTTTCTTGCTTTCTTTGATGTATCTTCTGATTGCGGCGTCTTTCCGACGGATCTTCTCATCTTTGCTCATGAGCCATCCATCTTGATAATAGAGAGTTTCTTCGTGATCTTTCACTCTTTTCTTCAACTTTCTATTTTCCTCATCAGTTTTACGAAACTTTTCTTCCCAAGAGTCCTTTTCTAATCTCATCTTGGCTAAAATCTCCTGGTATTCTTCCACAGTGTTAATGGGAACATTGGGTAGTTGAGACACCACAGGGAACATGGGTTTTTCATAATCATAAGGCATTCGAAACTCCTTTGCTCTTTTCTTCACCCAGCTGGTGTAGGCGTTCGTAGCAATGCAGTTCCTTATCTCACCTTTTCCTTTCCATCGGACGTCGTACCAAGCTCTCACCATTCTTGTTTTCAACCCTTGAGGATCCTCCCCTTCTTGGTAGAAGTAGCTTTCCACTGCGAGACCAACAGGTTTAACTGAATTTGCATACCCGAGTTGTCGTCGGGCTAGGACCGGATTGTAGTTAATTCCTCCTTGTGTACCAATGAGGGGTACATTGGCGAATTCTCCACAACTATCAATGATTTCTGTGCCGCAGCGAGCCAGAGCATACCAATGGATATCATTATTAGTAAGGGACATAAGTCTTCGAGGCCAATGCAAACCTTCTCGGTTTTCCGTGAAAATAGGAGACTTAGGTAAGTGTGAAACAATCCATTTGTACAAAAGAGGTGCACAACATACAATGATTCCACCACCTTGGCGATTTTTGTGATGAATAGAGAAATACATGTCACCAAGCAAAGTCGGAACAGGATTTCCATTCAGAAAGATCTTTATGGCGTTGATATCAACAAAGTCGTTGATGTTGGGAAACAGAACCAACCCATAGATGAGCAAGGCTAATACAGCTTCAAAAGCTATCATGCTACCAGTGTCAATGAAATCAAAAGCTTTCTTTATTAGAAACTGCGAAGTCAAACCCGGAAGGTTTCCTTTGGTAGTCCAATTACTTTCTATTTCAGATTTCTTTAAGTGGATACTTGCTGCAATGACTGGTGACTTAGGAATGGCTTCCAAACCATTGAAAGGTATTTTGTCAGACACAGGAATACCCAAAAGATTGGCATATTCTTCCAAGGTTGGTACCAACTGATAGTCTGGAAAGGTGAAACACCGGTAGACGGGATCATAGAACTGAACCAGAGTTTTGAGAAGTCCTTCATCAACATGAGTGTTCAAGATAGGCAAAAGCTTTCCATGGCTTTTCCTAAAATCGGAAGGATCTTGTACAAAAGATGCTAATTCTTTCAGTCTTTCCACATTAGGAGCTTTGAAACCGTACTTCTTGGTATGCCTTTTTACCCACTCCATAACTTAACCCTATAATGTTTGCAAGGAAAATTTCTAAATTTTTTTTTTTGGAAAAATCATGTTTTTATGGAAAAAGATGGGTTTTTTAATGAATGTATGAATGCATGGATGCATGGATGCCACATATTCAAACATGGTAAAGCAAACATGGTAGTTCAAACATGGTAACGCAAACATGGTACTACAAACATGGTAACACAAACATGGTACACACAAGTTCAACGGTCCAGCGTCACGAGCATGAGGTCAGAGAACCAAACATGGGATAGTACTAGGGTTTATCACCTGCAAAACATGTTCTACTGATACGTCAGAGTCCACATTTTTCTTTCGGATATTACCAGCTTGCACAACTGAACTTGTGAGCCAGCAATATTCTCAAGAAAAACTCGTCTGAGTGTGGTTCTCCGCATGACAACTAATCCAAGTCTACACCTGAATAGTTTCTGCACCACAACCTAATAAGGCCAGGATGGGTTGGGGTTCTACAGCCAACTCAGCTTCTACAGTTCAATGAAAGCAATAATGTCTTCGCAACTGAACTTGCTAAACATATACTACCAACAAGGAACCTCCACTGAGCGGAAGGATTCTCATGCTGACTTTTTAAGGACTGAACTCCTTGTATGCCATACATGACTATACCCTCCACCTAATTCTTATGTGTACTTAATCCGGGTTAGGATTTGTCCATAATGTATCACTTGTAACAGAATCACACAAGTAACAGGACCAAGGAACCACACATGTAAATAAAATAAAAACAAAACAAATAGAAATAACCCTTTCTTTGGAAACAACACAAAGTTTATATCCCCAGTGAAGTCGCCATTTTTCTGTCGCGGGGAAAAATCGTTATCTTTTTTTTCTGGATGAGACACCTGATGCCTTCTTTGGGCTCGAGTGCTCAAAAAAATGATTTTTCTTTTGTACCGACCAAACTTTTTATTGTTTCCAAAGTAGGAAAAGGAAAAAAGCTGCAATAACCTAAAAAGTGGGGGAGAGATTCCGGGTAAGAGGGTTGGTTATACGAAGGGAAGGTATTAGCACCCAACGTATCTATAGTACTCTATAGGTTTCTTTGTTTTGTTTATTCCATTCTTGTTGTGGTGGAGGTTCTTGTGAGAAAGAGGTGGGACCTAAGGTGTTTGTTTGATTATGCTCGCAAAGATCATCGCGATCCTCTGCATACATATCCCTTAGAGGGAATCAGAGCATCTGTAGCTCGGGGTCTACGGGTGCTAAGGTTTGAGTGGTTTGAGAGAGAAGTTTTGCTCGCCAAGGATACGACCTTGTGCCTACGTATTCTCAAAGGGATGTTGAGAAAGTCAGAGCAATCGTAGTTCCCACTTATGCTAGTGGAAGCAAAGGAAAAGAGACAAATGTCATCTAAATGTTCGATGTATCTAATCTATATCATCACATACATCTGTTTGATTTTTGTTTGAAAATCTTTTCATTATAAGCCCTGGGCTGTGCCACTTATGGCGCTTAGAATGATAAAGATGTTTTTGTTGTTTAACCAGCCTTGTGGCAAAAACTTTCAATGAAGTCAGCCTTGTGACAAAAAGTTTTGATTAATCAGCCAGCCTTGTGGCAAAAGTTTCAATGAAGTCAGCCTTGTGACAAAAACTTTGATTAATCATCCAGTACGGTGGTAAAACAGTTTGATTGATTAGCCAGCCTTGTGGCAAAAAAGTTTGATTGATTGATTGATTGTTTGTGATGATATAAAAGAGATACTCCTATCATAGAGATGAAAAATGTCTAATCTCCTAGGGTATTTGTTTTGGATATTGGGGATGCTTATAAGAAGCCCGTGGGTCCTTGTACGAAGCCCAAGAGGAGGCTATCCAAGGGTCCTTGCATTGTAAGCCCAAGAGGAGGCTATGGGAGGGACAATCCAGGGTCCTTGCATTGTAAGCCCAAGAGGAGGCTATGGGAGGGTCACTCGTTTGTACAAAGCCCAAGGGGAGGCGTGGTATAGTTGGTTTGAGCTCTTAGAGCGATTTCACCGGGAAACCATACTCTATGTCCTAACCTAAACTAGGGGAGATTCTTTGCACGAAGCCCAATAGGAGGCTATGGGGAACCTAGTGTTGTACTAAGTTGAACAAGTATATATAACACAATCACAAATATGAACAAGTACGAACAAATATGAACAAGTACATGAACAAATATGAACAGTTATACATATATGACAAAGTGTGTGTGTATATAATGGAGTTTATGAAGGAAATATACCTGTAAGCATGATCCATTTGTATACACAGGGGCTCGGGACTCATACTCGGGGAGAGGTCCACTTGAATTTATTCAAAAGCTATGTAAACAAGTATTTACAAAGGGGCTTGGGACTTATACCTACATGGAGGCCCATGGTATTTTTTGGGAAGATTTAAAGAAAACCTTCATTTTTGATTTGTTATTCAAAGTTAAAAAGACAGATTGAGATATGTACAAAAATGTGTGTGTACAATGAAATACCTAATTTCATGTACTGGAATGGGTATGTACAAAAGGGGCTTGGGACTTATACCTACGTGGAGGCCCGTGTTTTATTTTATAAAACATGGTTGATTGTTTATTTACAAACGCGTCGTTTCGTCGTTTTGAAAACAGTTTGAAAAGTATTGTTTTGAAAGAGTTTTCTGTACAAAGAAAAACTGTGAAAAGAAAGAGGAAAGGGACTTATACTCTCTAATATTCGAGAGGCCCATATCGCTTTGAAAATCAATTGATCAAATAAAAAGATTTAATCAATAGTTTCTTTTGAAATCAAAAAGAGATGGTTTATCGTTTTTTTGAAAAGAATTGCGATCGCTTGTTTTAAAACGATTTGAAATTGAAAGAAAACAAATTAATCAAGATAAACAAAAAGATTATGCTTAATTAACACCTAAATGATTAGGGTTTGATCACAAAATATTTATAAGTGATTAGGTTTGAAAATTAAATGAAAAAACAATATTTAAAGTATTTAAAAACATTTAAAATGTATCATTTTAAACCTAATTAAAAACATATTAAATAAATCTTTTTTTTTGTGATTTTTTTTGATATTCATAAAATATATATATTAAATAAGTGGTGTGTAAAAAATGAATGAAAAATGAATTAATTTGGTTAGTTAAATAATTAATTGAAGTTGTGAAGAAAATGAAAGAAAATAGGTACTAAAAAATTGGTTTTGTCTCTACAAGGGTTTGAACCCACGACCTCACGCTCACCACTCAAAAACATAACCAACTGGACCACGCGCGTGGTCCGATTATCAAAGGCAAGGATTAGGTTATATTTTGAGTCAAGTTACTAAATTCAGCTTCAAAAATATGGCGCCAAGAACATGAATCCCAATTGAATTTGAAAATTCTGGAAACTGGATCAAATTGATCAAGTGAAGGGTCTAATTCACTCGTTTTTTCACAAGGATCACGATGGTGGTCTTTAATTCCATTTATTTTCACTCTAAGGGGGTCAATTCTCTGATGAACACGAAGAACCCTAATTCTATGATTCATTCTAAAATCGTGTATGTGCAAGTTAAGATGCAATTGATTGAGGGTTAATGATCCTCATAGGTGCAGAAACAAGATGGTATGCTCACATTTCATTTATGATGCGTGCAAGTATGAGTTTGAAGTTCATGAGGCTTACCTTCAAAAACGGCCAAAGTGGAGATTGAATTCTTCAGTAGAGGTGTTACAGATGCTTTGCAATGATCTGGATAGCTTCAATGATGATTATGGAACATGTTTGGATGCTTGGAGTGAACTGAATTCATCTGAGCATAGCCATGGGACCCGATCTGCAGTTGCTTGGAGTGAGGATCGAATTTGAAGATTATGAGGTTACAGGTCATATGTGAGTGTTTGGATCATTCATATGAAGTATATGGAGGGTGTTAGAAGTGATAGTTTGGGCAGATATGGCTTGATGTGAGAATTGGCATGTTAAGGTTCACTTAATGCAAACATGGAGGTGAGATGGTGATTCTGAGTTTTAAGGTGTTTTTGGGTGTGTGGATGGATCAAACACATCACATTTGATGTTTATGGGATGTTAGAACCCTCACTTTGCTCAGAAATTGCAAGGAATGGAAATTGCAATTCTCCCTCTTTGAAACTCATGAAACTTGTAACTTAAGAAAGAAGAGAGAAAACCTATGATTATGAGGTTTTGGTGTGAGTTTGAAGATGATTTGAACCTCTATTTATAGGCCAAGGATTCTGAATGCAAAGCTCTTGCAAGTTGATCAAGAAGTGATGATTTGGCTTAAGAGATAAAATGGAATCTTTCACATTAAATGCAAATGGTTAAAAGTGACTTAACCATGGTTATTTCTCTAGCTTCTTATCCTCTTCCATTCTGATCTTCAAATCAGAAAATATCATTCAATTATTGCTTCTATGCATCATTGCTTGGATTGTAGGTCATGTAGTCTTGAAACTTAGTGAAAAATGGTGCAAATCCAAGTGAAAATGATCACTAATGTCAAAATTCAAAACCATGGCTACACTCCATATTTTTTCATGCTCTTGGTCATTTTGGAAAGCTCATATTACACACTTCAAAACCCTAGTTGAAAGTTTCTTCAAGACCTTTAAGGAAATGGGTGAAAAAGATCCATGAACTTTGAAGAAAATGAAGTCTTAAGTGAAATTTTCAAAAGATACCAACTTTGAAGCTCCATATCTCTTAAATGGTTGATCTTTTGGAAAAAAATTATATGTGACAAAGTTGTTCATTGGATCAAAATCTACAACTTTCATGTTGGAAGTTTTTTTCAGTTTGTAGGTGAAATTTTGAGTTATTCCCTTCCAAAGTTTGAAAAAAAACCATGAAAAACACTTAGAAATTTTTCTAAGTATGGAAAGTCAAACTTTTGACTTTTTGATTCTTGATTGATTTTCTTGATTTTTCTTGATCAAATGACTTCATATATCATACATTGATGATTAAAAACTTCAAAAGTCATGGTTGACCAAAATTCTCCAAAAGTCAATGGTGATCTTGTACAGTTGACTTTTTCAAACGAATCGCGTTTCTGGAGATTTCAAATGAAACAGGCTATCCTCACCAAATGAATGGTATGAATGGATCATATTGAGGCATTAGAGGATATTGAGCCATGGTTTGAGTTGTGGCACCATGTCCTGATTAAAAAGTCAGTGGTTCAGTGAATTAGGTCAAAAACCCTAATTGTCGACCTGATGAAATTGATGACTGTGGATCTTGAATTGAGATGTAATTTCCATTGTATATTGTCATAGGGATTATTTGAGGATGATTGAAATCTTTGATTGGATTCCTGGGGGTTTTTAGGGTTTCCCAAATGTGATCCCTGATTTCAGTCCCTGATAGTTCAAAACCCTAATTCTGATGACTTGAAATTTCACTGTTGATCAATCCTTGTGTAGGAGATGTATTGAGCCAATAGATTAGGCTAAAATGATGTACTTGGGATGTGAGGTCATGTCCCCAAGTCATTATGTCAAATTCTGAGCAAAAGTCAGGAGTATGCTATCTTCAGTCAAAACCCTAATTTGGTTGATTCAGGGCCTTTGAGCTTGTTGAAATGAATCTCTGAGGACCAAATGTTGATTGTTGATGAAGATGATTCATTTGAGATGAAGGGGGAACAAAACCCTAATTGATTGTTACTTGTACTGATGAGTGATTTCCTGATTAAATCCTGCTGAGTCACAAGTAGCAAACACAAGCTATGCAATTTGTTAGGGATGCAAATGATGCATATGCAATGATATGAGGTGGTATCTTAGGTCAAAAATTGGGGTATGACAGTTAGTCACACACCCAGGCCGAGAAGACGCTGTTTTCAGTTTCCGCCATTTTCGCCTCCGAAAGAATAGCAACAGACGGAAACAAACTCCACATCAAGACTCTGCACATACTCTATAAATACCCTTCAAGAATTATTGAGAGGGTGACGAACCTTGACCTAGTGCCGTATTATTTTTCTTCTGCAATTTTATTCTCCCCCGAACCAATACTCTGCAATAGTTTTCCACCCCGGAACACTATTGCGTTTCAATTTCTTTCAAGCTCCAGATTTTAGTTTTAGATTCAGTTTATTTTCTGTAATTGATTTTGTTCCGGATCCAAGGATTGATACTTCAAGATTATTCATTACAGTCTAGCATTTTAATTCAGGTTCATTTAATAGCTTTAATTATTATTCTCTGTTTATGTTAATTTATCGAATTATGCCCGGAATATTATTTATTTGCTATGCTTATTCTGTTCCGTCTATTAAAATAATGTCCGGCTAAATACTTTTTATCGGTATGTAAGGTCACATAATCGAGGGAATCGAGTAACTCTATCGACGTATTTTATTAATTAAATTTATTTATCTGGTATTAATTTCTAATGCTTATTTTAACTGTTTTGTAATGAGAGTTAAAAAGAATAGAAGTTAGGATCAATAAAAACGAGAGTTTGAGATTTTAACTGGACAGTAGAAATTAAACATTAACTTTAAATACAGCGAGAGCGCTTTAAGATTAATTAGACTTCATCGATTTTCAAAAATCATCTTTAAACTTTATTTGATACAGCGAGAACGCTCACTTAGGTTTAATAATGAGATCGTAATCAATAAACATGAGAGTGTGAGAGGAAGGTTTTTAAACAAGTGATTTCTATAGAAAGAATATTTTAAATCACGATTCACGTCGATAGTTTACTAGATCCCCTACGTCCGACCATTACATACCGATAATATTACCGCTTATTTAATTTAATTATATTTCTTTTAATTCCCCGTCCGATCATAATAATCAAATATTAGCCTTAGGTTTACGTAGTAACGATTAACTACACTAGGTCGATTCTTAGTCCCTGTGGGTTCGATATCTTTTAAAACTACGCGATAGACTGTGCACTTGCAGTCATAATCACAGACATACCCCATTGCCGCGATCAAGTTTTTGGCGCCGTTGCCAGGGAGTAATTTAGTTGACAATCGTAATTAACTGTTACGTTATAGAGACTAAGGCAACTTAATTATTCTAATTCCCTTTGTGCATGCTAAGTACTCGCTCTCGAAGTGAAGACTTAATGCTGTCAATTCCCGAACCGGAGCGTTCTATATCTGTATCACGTCGATTACAATGTACTCGCACTCTTTTTCCTACTCCTACTTCTGAACCAGTTGAAGAATCAATCATGGGAGAACAACCGCGTCCTCTCAAATCTTACGCTATTCCTTCGCAAGCTGAACCACACAACAGCATTGCTGCTCCTGCTATTGAGGCAAACAATTTCGAGCTAAAACCATCATTGTTGTCAACTGTACAACAAAACCAAATTTCTGGAAATGCGACGGAAGATCCTAATCTTCATTTGTCAGTGTTCTTGCAATACGCAGACACTGTAAAGGCGAATAATGTCAGTGCGGAAGCTATCCGACTGCGCCTTTTTCCTTTTTCACTGAGGGATAGAGCTAGAGCTTGCCTCTAGTCTTTACCCTCCAATTCTGTCACGACCTGGAATGAACTTAGGAAAGTCTTCCTGGCACGTTATTTTCCACCTAGTAAGACCGCCATGCTAAGAGCCCAAATCAATGGGTTTAGACAAAAAGACAACGAATCGCTATTCGAAGCGTGGGAGAGATACAAAGACATGCTTAGACTCTGTCCACATCACGGATTAGAAGAATGGTTAATTATCCATACCTTCTACAATGGTCTCCTCTATAATACGAGACTTACAATCGACGCCACCTCAGGTGGCACACTGATGGACAAAGCGTATGCTGATGCCTATGCACTTATCGAGAGTATGGCTCAGAATCATTATCAATGGGGAAGCGAGAGAGCTCAATCATAGAAAACTTCTGGAGGCAAATCTTCAATGAAGAGTGGGATGTACGAGATAACTAGCCTCAACCGTGTTAACGCCAAAGTCAATGCCCTAACTCAGAAGATCGAAAACCTCACTGTAGCACCTGTAGCCGCCGTGGCTGCTGTTTCCCCAAATTGCGAAATATGCGGGATGTCTAGACATGCTGCCCCCGAGTGCCATCTTTTGGCAGGAGTTTCCCCTGAACCAGTAAACTATGCTCAAGGAAACCCCTACTCAAACACGTATAACCCAGGATGGAAGAATCAACCTAATTTCTCGTACAAGAACAATAATGCTTTGTACGCACCTGGTCAAGCACACCGTGTACCGCCTGGGTATCAAAAGGCACCATTCGCTGCTCTTAACGTCCCTAGGAAGTCTAACTTAGAAATAATGATGGAAAATTTCATAGCCACTCAAACTCAGACTAATAAGGATTTCATAAACCAGAACATGCACACTAATGAGCAAATCAAACAGTTAGCGACTAAAGTAGACGCGTTGGCCACTCACAACAAGATGCTCGAGACACAAATCTCTCAAGTGGCACAACAACAAGCACCTACTGCCACACCTGCTAGGACATTTCCAGGACAGCCACAACCAAACCCAAAAGAACATGCTCATGCTATTATTCTGCGAAGTGGTAGAGAGATGGACGAACCGATTGATCCTAGGCTTAAAAACCCTGCTATGTTCCAAAGCCCTAGTAAGACAACTGAGGAGGAAAGTAGACCCAAGGATAAACCAAGCAACCCGAAAGAGAAAGAGGACAAGGAAGGCGAGACGGAGGAGAAAGAAGCGCCATACATACCTCCACCACCTTATAAACCACCCATCCCGTACCCTCAAAGACTCGAGAAATCTAAAAACATAGGGCAGTTTAAGAAATTTGTCGAACTTCTTAAACAATTGAACATCATGATAACACGATTTTATATCGTATATTTAGCCTGAAATCCATAGATATTTATAGCATTTTCCGTTTATTATATTGATTTATTATGATATTACGCGAGTTTTTGCTTTGTTTCAGGTTTTACACTCTTATTATGACTATTTGTGAAAAGGAGAAGAAATGGAGCTAAAACGACCTCTATTTATGCCTGAATGATGAAAAATGGGTGCTGAAGTAAAAAGGGAGTGCAAATAAGGCCCAAATATGCTAAAGATGACCCAAAGCCCACAAAGGAACAAATCTGCACGTGGCCCAAACCATCCCAGCAGTTGGAGACGCACGTCTCCAACGTTCTCTATGCCACATCAGCAAAAGGGAGACGCACGTCTCCATGCCCCTATTTTTGCTCCACTTGAGACGCACGTCTCAAGTCGTTCAAAGCACTTCTTGAAGAAGCGGAGACGCACGTCTCCAAGTCTCAGTCAGAAAAGCTCCCTCAATTCACGGATTCCAACTGCAAAGCCTCGCCTATAAATAGAGGCAGATATTTCACTTCAATCTGTCCGATTTCCTGCTAACGAAGTGCTGCCGAAATTGTACCATGCATTATATTTTCTGCCTTCCTTTAATTCAAACAGTTATTTTCTCACAACGATTTCTACACCGGAAATTGTTGTGAACCTTTTATAAATCTAGCCTTACGTTAGATTTATCGCCTTTTATTTTCCTTGTTTTATTTTCCGTCCGTTTAAATTCCGAAGAACGATCCAGCCAACCTGTGGTGGAAGTTCAGTACTCGAAGATTCAGTTTCAATTTATTTAATTCAGGTTTAATATTTACTGCCTTTATTCATATATTTATTTGCATGATATATTATATGCCAATTAACATGCCTTTTATTATAAGCCAAATTAATTCATGCATGCTTAACTGTATTAATATGTCTGGCTAAATTACTAAGGTATCGGTATGTAAAGTAAGTTAACCGTAGGGATCCGAAATAAATTGGCTTAATTATGTTTTGTTAATTATCACCTGTTTTTGGTTCGTATGTCTAATTTAATTAGTAAGTCTTAAGAACAATAGAGCGAAAGTTTGAGATCTTAAGACAGTCAAAGGTTAAAATCAATAGAGCGAAAGTTTGAGATCTTTAACTGGATAGTAGACATAGGACATTAGTTTTAAGGATGGCGAAAGCGTATTAAAACTAATTAGAACTTATTTATTTTCAAAAATTGTTTTTACACCTGAGCGGGATGGCGAAAGCGTACGTTAGGGATATTAGCATGTTCCGAGTCAACAGAGCGAAAGTTTGAGATTAGGAGATTTAAATAGATAACAACTTCATAAAACAGGCATTTTATTAATTACGTTGTTTCCAAAAAGCTTTTCTAAAATCTAATGGGATGGCGAAAGCGTACATTAGGATTAGGATAGTAATCTAAATCAACAGAGCGAAAGTTTGAGACGAGGATTTTTAACCATTTGAATTAGTAAAGATTTTTAATCGAATTATGCAAAAGCCAATGGACCTTCGGATCACCTTAAGTTAAACGAAATACATGCTGATATCTGTCTTTTATTATATTCTTTATTTCTCACAATCACTTTCCCTTAGGAACAATCGAAAAATTAGTAGCCCTAGCTTTACATAGTAACCTTAGATAACGGTAGATCGATTCATAGTCCCTGTGGATTCGATATCTTTTAAAACTACACGACACGACTGTGCACTTGCAGTCATCAGATTAATAGACACGTAAAGTCGCGATCACATCACAATTCCGTTTACAGAAGCTATTACCCAAATGCCCTCATATGCTAAGTTCCTAAAAGAAATCCTATCGAATAAGAATAAATTAGAAGACAACGAGATTGTAACACTCACTGCCGAATGTAGCGCTATAATTCAAAATAAAATGCCACCTAAGCTGAAAGACCCAGGAAGTTTCTCCATACCTTGCAATATAGGGAAATTTGTCATAGACCAAGCTTTGTGCGACTTAGGAGCTAGTATTAGCCTAATGCATTTGTCCATTTGCGAGAAACTAAACATGGGAGATCTAAGACCAACCAAGATGTTAGTACAACTTGCAGACCGATCTGTCAAGTATCCTGTAGGTGTTCTTGAAAATGTACCCGTCCGCATCGGACAATTCTACATCCCTACGGATTTCATAATTATGGACATAAAGGAAGACGTCAATACTCCTATAATCTTAGGAAGACCTTTCCTAGCTACCGCTGGAGCCATTATAGACGTAAAGAAAGGAAAGTTGACATTCGAAGTAGGTGACGAGAAGGTCGAGTTTATTTTAACACAGTTCCTTCAAGCCCCAGCTATAGAGGACACATGTTATTTGGTGGATGTTATTGATGAATGTGTAAGAGAGATAGGATTATCAGAAGAATCTTACTCTGAGGTTATAAAGATTCCGATGCCCCTGATTTTCGAAGATGACAATTGGCATTCGGAATATCGAGACGATAGTTTAAGCGAATGCTTAGCATTAACACCCAACCCTATGTCGTTCCCTAAGAAACCAACCTTGTACCTTAAACCATTACCCAAGACTCTTAAGTATGAAGATCTAGACAATAAGCTCAAAAGACCAGTAATAGTCAACGCAGAGCTAGGAGCCACAGAGACCGAGAAACTATTACAAGTTTTAAGAAAGTATCCATCTGCGTTGGGATATAACATTGCTGATCTGAAAGGAATAAGTCCTTCCATATGTATGCATCGCATCATGTTGGAAGAAGATTGCAAAACCTCTAGGGAGCATTAAAGAAGGATTAACCCTATCCTGAGCACAGCAGTTAAAGATGAAGTTACCAAACTTCTTAATGCTGGAATTATATATCCAATCTCTGATAGTCAGTGGTTAAGTCCGGTCCATTGTGTACCAAAAAAGGGAGGCATAACTGTTGCACCCCAAAATTTGCCCATCTAATTTTATTTTTAATTGGCTTATTGCTTTGACATCAATTGCACCTTAGGCAAACAATAAAACCATGCATCTCATTGAACACATAATTAAAGGATCAAGGATCCTGGATTAGGGCTTTCTCTTATTTATATCATCAACTTTTGGCATCAAGAATTGGTTCATTATCTCTAAGTACGATATAAGCATCTTGGATTGAGTTACTTCCTAAGATTGGACTTGTTTAAAAGGGCTTTTATTATCATTTGAATTATTGGATCACGAGATTACATGGATTACGAGATATCATAGCCCAACATTCTTTGTTTATATCTCTTCA
This sequence comes from Vicia villosa, assembly GCF_029867415.1. NCBI lineage: Eukaryota > Viridiplantae > Streptophyta > Magnoliopsida > Fabales > Fabaceae > Vicia > Vicia villosa. Next base: position 201,952 of record NW_026706004.1, on the reverse strand, counting down.
AGACGATAAAAAAAAGATTCAATTGGGACAAGAGGATTAATTTAAATATTTGGAACTTGTCGTTTGGATCCAAGCAATAATTTGAACATAATTCACTCAGTGTTCAAGAGTCGACATCGGAAAGGTCAATTACTTAAATTCTACTACAAAAAAAAAGATCCACTACAATATGCTCCAAAGTTTCATTGCACAGTAAACTATACAAAATAAATAATAGCCTATTGTTTCCAATCTCATGCTTCATCCTAAGTGACAATTGCTGATCTTCAAGCTTCCATATCCCCACAATGCTTCATGTAAAAATCTCCATGCTGAAATTATCTTCATGTCCATGCTAGACTCAGTTTTTCTTTTATAACCCATCAGCCTCCAAGAGTCAGCTAACGATCCATACCAGCATTCATCCAACATCATCCCAATACAAAGCTCACGAAGACTTGCAGCCATATTAAACCTTCACATCTGGAAAAGTTCAGCAAACCAAAGAAAATAAACCAGTTAGCAGCAATACTTAACCAAACAAGACCAGTCCCTAGAAAAAAATACAACATCAGCATATAACTAACTATCCATTTACTTTTTTAAGCTGACAGTTGCAACTAAATTTAACTATTTTTAAAGTAACTGTCAAACCAATTCCCTAACTATTTCACTCAACACTTAACCACCTCATAACAGAATTGAGAACTTGCAACTAACTGTCAAACAAAAGTTCTCTAACAGCTTCCTAACCGATTTTATAACAAACTTTCCTAACCTAACAGATTGGTAACCATTGGTAACTGAGATTCAATAGAGAAACCAGAATTTGTAACTAACCTTGGATACCCCTATATAACACCATCTTCATCATTCTTCAAGCTCTCCCACCACTTTTCCGCAAATCATCACAATCATTCTCAATCTTCTTCTTCAATTCACCATTCTCCTCCACAATCCTTCCATCACCATTTTCCACTTTCACCTTCATCTTCATCCACTCTTATCCTTCAATCGACCTCCATTGCATCATCTCCTTCACTCTTGAATCTTCTTCTTTCTCTCTTCATCTTCTTTACCTCTGAACCAAGCTCCAACCTCCATAATCGATCAACCTTCATCTTCTTCACCTGGATTCATCACCTTTAATCCGCAATCTCAATTAACAAAAACTTCCATCGATCCCTCTTCATTCATTCTACAGAAGAAGCAATAGAAAAGATAAAAAGAGGAAGCTGACATCGAAAAGAAAATCAGAGAGGAAAGAGTAACAAAAAAAATGAACCTGCACAATCTGAGAGAATCGTCACAGCAACTTTCATCATCAATCTTGCTCTTCTTCAATAATCTTCAAGAATAACTCCACTTCACGATAATCTTCACGGCAACTCCAAGAAATCATCAAACTCTATTCTTTTCTTCAGATCCTGCATCTTAACGCTTCAAATTAATCATCACCAACGCAGATACGAAAAGAAGAAGACGCGAAATCTGAAGGTGCGCAAGCAACGAAGGATACCTAATTGGAAGTTTTCCGTCACGTTTATTTCGTCAATTCGAGCTCTGAAGAAGCAGCGGACGTTTCTCCGACAAGTAATCCGATCCTTTTCATTCACCTCTATTGCTTGTCGTTGGTATTCGTGATTATTACTTTCAAGCAAAATCGGAGACGAGATTGAGTCGGAGAGGACGGCAAGGTTAAGACGTCCATCGCGCCGTCGTCGTCGTCGGTTCAGGAGAGGATCTCCGGCCGCCGCTCTGTAAGTTCTAAGTTCGTAAGAGTTAATTCGTCGCATCCCGAACCCTAATTCCCCCTTTTGTTTATTTTTATTTTTATTCTTAATTCTTAATTAAACCAGTAATTAGTTCTGAATGAATGATAATTGGATCTGAATCAATCCCTCTTGGGCCATGAAATTGCTCTTCACACCATCCCATAGGCCCGTCCTCTTTTTGGCCATAGAATCTGAATATGAAAACATCTCTTGGGCCTGATCCCAGTTCGCACCCCCTCTGGGTCCATATAACCTATTGGCAACAAAAAGCTCTGTAAACAAAAAATGCCTTTGGGCCAGACTTGGGCCCTGCGCCCAGATTCACTTATGCTCCATAATTTCAACATGCACCCCCTGGATTCACATAAAAAAAATTAACTAGCAATTTAGTATTTTACTTAGATTTTGTTATTTCTTTTAGATGATAAAAATACTAATTTTTCTACTATCATTTTTAGACTTTAATCCAATTTTTTGACATATAAAAATAATCACTAAAAATATTAGTTTTTAGGCTATTTGTTTTTTAGCCTTTTTTTCTTGACTTGTAATTCAATTTCTCTCATAAAAATCAACATAAAAATAATAGTACTTTTAATTCACTTTTGTGCTATATTTTGACTTGTTCAATTTCATGCTCTTGTACTATTTTCATATATCCTACTTATGACTTATAATCGTGACCTTATTTTCATGTCTCCTTTAATCCTAACCTTAGGTAGAAATCCCATTTCATATTAGGCTAGTTTTCACTTAGGCTAGTTTCTTTTCCTTTTCATATTTGACTTGTATTTTTTATGGGATTTAATTCAAGTATTTGTTAGATGTTTTAACTCTTCCTTATTAGATGTTTCACTTAGGCTAGTTTCTTTTCCTTTTCAACTTTAAAACATCTAATAAGGAAGAGTTAAAACATCTAACAAATACTTGAATTAAATCCCATAAAAAATACAAGTCAAATATGAAAAGGAAAAGAAACTAGCCTAAGTGAAAACTAGCCTAATATGAAATGGGATTTCTACCTAAGGTTAGGATTAAAGGAGACATGAAAATAAGGTCACGATTATAAGTCATAAGTAGGATATATGAAAATAGTACAAGAGCATGAAATTGAACAAGTCAAAATATAGCACAAAAGTGAATTAAAAGTACTATTATTTTTATGTTGATTTTTATGAGAGAAATTGAATTACAAGTCAAGAAAAAAAGGCTAAAAAACAAATAGCCTAAAAACTAATATTTTTAGTGATTATTTTTATATGTCAAAAAATTGGATTAAAGTCTAAAAATGATAGTAGAAAAATTAGTATTTTTATCATCTAAAAGAAATAACAAAATCTAAGTAAAATACTAAATTGCTAGTTAATTTTTTTTATGTGAATCCAGGGGGTGCATGTTGAAATTATGGAGCATAAGTGAATCTGGGCGCAGGGCCCAAGTCTGGCCCAAAGGCATTTTTTGTTTACAGAGCTTTTTGTTGCCAATAGGTTATATGGACCCAGAGGGGGTGCGAACTGGGATCAGGCCCAAGAGATGTTTTCATATTCAGATTCTATGGCCAAAAAGAGGACGGGCCTATGGGATGGTGTGAAGAGCAATTTCATGGCCCAAGAGGGATTGATTCAGATCCAATTATCATTCATTCAGAACTAATTACTGGTTTAATTAAGAATTAAGAATAAAAATAAAAATAAACAAAAGGGGGAATTAGGGTTCGGGATGCGACGAATTAACTCTTACGAACTTAGAACTTACAGAGCGGCGGCCGGAGATCCTCTCCTGAACCGACGACGACGACGGCGCGATGGACGTCTTAACCTTGCCGTCCTCTCCGACTCAATCTCGTCTCCGATTTTGCTTGAAAGTAATAATCACGAATACCAACGACAAGCAATAGAGGTGAATGAAAAGGATCGGATTACTTGTCGGAGAAACGTCCGCTGCTTCTTCAGAGCTCGAATTGACGAAATAAACGTGACGGAAAACTTCCAATTAGGTATCCTTCGTTGCTTGCGCACCTTCAGATTTCGCGTCTTCTTCTTTTCGTATCTGCGTTGGTGATGATTAATTTGAAGCGTTAAGATGCAGGATCTGAAGAAAAGAATAGAGTTTGATGATTTCTTGGAGTTGCCGTGAAGATTATCGTGAAGTGGAGTTATTCTTGAAGATTATTGAAGAAGAGCAAGATTGATGATGAAAGTTGCTGTGACGATTCTCTCAGATTGTGCAGGTTCATTTTTTTTGTTACTCTTTCCTCTCTGATTTTCTTTTCGATGTCAGCTTCCTCTTTTTATCTTTTCTATTGCTTCTTCTGCAGAATGAATGAAGAGGGATCGATGGAAGTTTTTGTTAATTGAGATTGCGGATTAAAGGTGATGAATCCAGGTGAAGAAGATGAAGGTTGATCGATTATGGAGGTTGGAGCTTGGTTCAGAGGTAAAGAAGATGAAGAGAGAAAGAAGAAGATTCAAGAGTGAAGGAGATGATGCAATGGAGGTCGATTGAAGGATAAGAGTGGATGAAGATGAAGGTGAAAGTGGAAAATGGTGATGGAAGGATTGTGGAGGAGAATGATGAATTGAAGAAGAAGATTGAGAATGATTGTGATGATTTGCGGAAAAGTGGTGGGAGAGCTTGAAGAATGATGAAGATGGTGTTATATAGGGGTATCCAAGGTTAGTTACAAATTCTGGTTTCTCTATTGAATCTCAGTTACCAATGGTTACCAATCTGTTAGGTTAGGAAAGTTTGTTATAAAATCGGTTAGGAAGCTGTTAGAGAACTTTTGTTTGACAGTTAGTTGCAAGTTCTCAATTCTGTTATGAGGTGGTTAAGTGTTGAGTGAAATAGTTAGGGAATTGGTTTGACAGTTACTTTAAAAATAGTTAAATTTAGTTGCAACTGTCAGCTTAAAAAAGTAAATGGATAGTTAGTTATATGCTGATGTTGTATTTTTTTCTAGGGACTGGTCTTGTTTGGTTAAGTATTGCTGCTAACTGGTTTATTTTCTTTGGTTTGCTGAACTTTTCCAGATGTGAAGGTTTAATATGGCTGCAAGTCTTCGTGAGCTTTGTATTGGGATGATGTTGGATGAATGCTGGTATGGATCGTTAGCTGACTCTTGGAGGCTGATGGGTTATAAAAGAAAAACTGAGTCTAGCATGGACATGAAGATAATTTCAGCATGGAGATTTTTACATGAAGCATTGTGGGGATATGGAAGCTTGAAGATCAGCAATTGTCACTTAGGATGAAGCATGAGATTGGAAACAATAGGCTATTATTTATTTTGTATAGTTTACTGTGCAATGAAACTTTGGAGCATATTGTAGTGGATCTTTTTTTTTGTAGTAGAATTTAAGCAATTGACCTTTCCGATGTCGACTCTTGAACACTGAGTGAATTATGTTCAAATTATTGCTTGGATCCAAACGACAAGTTCCAAATATTTAAATTAATCCTCTTGTCCCAATTGAATCTTTTTTTTTATCGTCTTGAAGAGATATAAACAAAGAATGTTGGGCTATGATATCTCGTAATCCATGTAATCTCGTGATCCAATAATTCAAATGATAATAAAAGCCCTTTTGAACAAGTCCAATCTTAGGAAGTAACTCAATCCAAGATGCTTATATCGTACTTAGAGATAATGAACCAATTCTTGATGCCAAAAGTTGATGATATAAATAAGAGAAAGCCCTAATCCAGGATCCTTGATCCTTTAATTATGTGTTCAATGAGATGCATGGTTTTATTGTTGGCCTAAGGTGCAAATGATGTCAAAGCAATAAGCCAATTAAAAATAAAATTAGATGGGCAAATTTTGGGGTGCAACAGCTGCCCCTATTTAATCATCTTAAACCTGAAGGTGAGATTGGCGCTAGCCTTTTGAACATTCAAGATAGAAGAAGATTAAATATCAATGGAACCTGAAAAATTTGCCTGATGAAAGATAGGATCCACCGGGGAAAAGGAATGGTGTCAACTCTACTGAGGAAGAACGTATCAACTCTGGATTGAACAAATTAACTCTGAGTTAGAAATGAAATATAACTCAACTCTGGGTTGAAGAAGAAAAGTGAGTCAACTTTGGGTCCAAGAATAAAGGGAATTCAACTCAGGGTTGGATAAGAGGTAAACATCAATTCTGGATTGAGAACGGAAATGGAACTCAGTATTAGTGGGACGGGTATCAACTCTGGGTTGAGACAAGGTAAGAACATCAACTCTGGGTTGAAAACAAGAGATAGACATCAACTCTGGGTTGAGAGAAAGCAATTCAACTCTGGGTTGAAAGGGGAAGGATGAACAATTAGAAATAACCGTCAACTCTGGGTTGAGTGGGAAAGAGAAATCAATTCTGGATTGAACAAGGGACAACCGTCAACTCTGGGTTGAGTGGGAAAAGCAAAAGATAACCGTCAACTCTGGGTTGAGTGGGAAAGGAGAAAAGATAACCGTCAACTCTGGGTTGAGTGGGAAAGGAGAAAAGATAACCGTCAACTCTGGGTTGAGTGGGAAAAAGAATCAATAAGAAATATCCGTCAACTCTGGATTGAAAGACAAAGAAACTAGAAACATCCGTCAACTCTGGGTTGAGAGGGAAAAGACAAGAGACAACCGTCAACTCTGGGTTGAGCGGGAAAGGAGAGGTCAATTCTGGATTGAACAAGGGATAACCACCAACTCTGGGTTGAGAGGGAAAGGAATCAATTCTGGATTGAATAAAGGGTAACCGTCAACTCTGGGTTGAGTGGGAAAAGGATAAAGGACAACCGTCAACTCTGGGTTGAGTGGGAAAAGACAAAAGATAACCGTCAACTCTGGGTTGAGTGGGAAAGAGAATAAAAGATAACCGTCAACTCTGGGTTGAGTGGGAAAGATAAAAGATAACCGTCAACTCTGGGTTGAGTGGGAAAAGACAAGAGATAACCGTCAACTCTGGGTGAGAGGGAAAGAGAATAAAAGATAACCGTCAACTCTAGGTTGAGTGGGAAAGAGAATAAAAGATAACCGTCAACTCTGGGTTGAGTGGGAAAAGACAAAAGATAACCATCAACTCTGGGTCGAGTGGGAAGATATAATTAACTCGGGGTTAAAAGATGAAAGGAGAATCAACTCTGGGTTGAACACAAAAAACGTCAACTCTGGGTTGAAGAAAGATGAACGTGATTGACTTTAGAAGATGACACCACAATGGTAACTCTGAGTAATCCAGTGGAATATCAATTGAATACTTTGTAGATACCTCATCTGATGAGTAACTTGGCTTATGCTTCGTATGCAATATTTAATTTGTTTGTGCACTTCTGGAGATGCAATGCTATGAGTTCTATATGCAGTGTACTAATGGGATGGTCAGGGTTTCTGCTTTTGTGGGAAATAGATTATAGATTCTAAAATATTAAAACAAATAGACAATAACAAACATTTTTATATTTACAACTATAAAACATAAACACAATAACAAACACATAGATCACAAAATTACAAATCAAACCATACTATGACTACAAATAACTATTGATCATCTTAGTAATAAGGAGACAATTAATAGGAAGTCCAAAATCAAGGACATCAAAACATTCACACATAATTCAAAGCAAGCGTCACACACTCATCCCAACCCAAAATATTTGTCCGAGGATTATTGCTCTGATACCAATTGTAACGTCCCAGATTTTCATCCAAGATATGACTTAGAAATTATCAATTATACTTGTTTGAACGAAAGTAAAATGGTTTAAAATGAAATACATTCAACTTCAATCCAAATTCCTAAGCGGAAAACCGCGCTTCTAATTAAATAAAAAAAATAATAAATAAATAACTTCAAAATTTAATGCGGACGATTTAATTACTACATAATATTGCTTAAAAGAAAATCTCTTTTTCCCCACGATCACACATAAGACAACATCACTCACTTTGAAGTCCTGCATCCATACCTAAAATATTGTTGTAAGGGTCAGTCACTCATGGCAAACTAAACCAAACAAGAATTAAAAATCAGACAAATATAAATACATATGTCATGTTCAAGAAAATTTAATAAGAGTACTCATCAACGATTACTAACAACAACACGGTCAACTTGAGACGGGATACACGTTCAAGAAAATCATAACTATCAACCATCCACGTTATGTCGGTCATATGCAAAATATGAATGCTCTTAAACTATATGATCCGGATATTTCAGCCCGCCACTAAGGCACCACAAAGAATTCATCTCATATCAATGAGGAAAATAACCTGCCACTAAGGCACCACACAGAATGCATATGCCATGTCATGCATGATGACAAATATAATTATAATTACCCGCCACTAAGGCATCCACACAGAAATTCTACCCGCCACTGAGGCAACAAAAATATAACACAATATTCATTCATGTGTATGTAGGATTTTCCTTTTCCGCCATAATATTTCACTATGTCATAGACATTTATCCTGATGATACTTCACATTACAACATATGTATTTATTGATCATTGACTTACAATAGCCACACACACAATAATTATGTACCACATTTGTATATTAATACACATGCATTCAAAAGCATCTAGCTACAACAATAGGTATACACTAAATTATTTACACTATCAGACATACATTTCAAGTAACTAGCAAGACAAATTTTAATAACGACCGATGTCACTTAATTTACTAACTTTAGATATATTACACTAATTTAATTTTAAAAAAACTTGCTTTAGTAATATTTACTTTCAAAGGACATAACTTTCCATTCTAGTTGAAATTTCTAGAACAAAATGTTAATTTCTAACATGCATATTCATTTCAATTTAGCTAACCAAATGACTATATATAAATCACGTGAAACCTATAATATTTACAACCACACAATATAAATCGAGTGAAATCTATAATATTTACAACCACACAATTGTACTATCCTCTCTTATTACTATCCTAGAACTATTTGATTAGCCTATGATGTTTAGCAACACATACAAAAATGCACCTATATGTTTCAAAACACAAAATTAATTAAACAAAGATCCATATCTATTTTTCGATTAGAGTTTTAATTTTAAATCTCTAAAACATTGAAATATATATATATAATATCTACCTAAGATCTAACTCAAGTCTAATTTAGAGTTACATGATAAAAAACCCTTACCTTAATGTTTTCATTGACACCACTTCAATTGATATTCTCACAGCAGCCACAAAACGAGATAAGCAAAATGTTGATGATGAACAACAAGGATAAAAATATTTTAACGCCAAATATACATTTCTTTTTGTTCGGTAAAAGGTTTATATGTGAACTCTATGGAGGTTTAGAGATGGAAGTTGAGAAAAAAATGAAACATCCGTGTAATTCTAAAAATTAGGAGTCAAGAGTATTGAGTTAGTGGAAGGACTTATTCAACTTGTAAATAGGAAGAGAGAGAGAGAGAGAAATTTGACCTAATCTAATTTCATAATAATAATAATAATAATAATAATATTATTATTATTATTGTTATTATTATTATTATTATTATTATTATTATTATTATGGATTAATATTTAAAAACTATTACCAATAAGTAATTTTTCTTAACTCCTCACGTCTCATTCTTCTATATTTTTTTATTCGTTTTATTTTTTTTCTTTCTTTTTAAAACTCCACCTTATCATTTTATTTTTTTAATTAAAAAAAATTCACATTAAAATTCTTTAATTATAAAAACAATAGAATAATAAATATAATAATATTAATTATTAAATATAATCAATATATTTATAAAATTAACTAAATAAAGGAGGTATAAGAATAATAATTTTAATATTATCGAATTATCAAAATAATTATATTAGAAGGGTTGAAACAAATAGCTAGAATAAATTGATAATAATAATACTTAATTAAGATATAGATATACACATAAAATAAATTATTCACTAAATTTTTTTTTGTAAAATGATAAATATGTATCGCGTATAAAATATCGGGATGTTACAGAAGTTTTGTTCCGAATGCTATGTATCTTTATTAGATGCAATATAAGTATGTTTGTTTGGTTAAGTCAAATTGTGACATCCCATCCTTTTGGTGAATAATTTTAAATGCACTCTGATTTTCGCTTATAATTGCGGGGTAGAATATGGGTGTTACACTTGACGCCTCAAAGTAAGTTTTAAGCACGAAGATCCTATTGATGTTGGTATAAAATTTCATCTTTAGATGGATCATCGAGAATACCATGCATAACCCTGTTAATATTTGTCTCCCCACGATATAATTGTAAATAAATTTGTACCCAATGATAAAAAATCTAACTCTGCTGATTCTCCTATGTTTGTTTTCACCAAGAGCTACCCGTAATTCTAAGTACCCCAATGATTGTATATCAGAGCCATCTAAACCTTATAGGTTTCCTTTGTTTTAAGGTGTAAAGGGTTTGTTCCACCCATCTTATTACTGTTTAACCTGGAATTTGAAAAACAAGCGCCAGTCCTCGAAAAACAACTAAGTTCTGGTTACTCGCAAGATCGACTAGATTGATCCTAGGACATGTGTTTAGTTTCAAGATTATGACATTTGTTTGGTATACATTATTTCAATTGTTTGTGGCTAACTCATGTGTAAAAGTAAAGTTTAAAGAAACAAAATAAAGACAGAAAAGTAAAGACTTTAACTTGAAGATAAGAAGAATTTAAAAGACTTTGGTAAGGATAAAACCGGTAAAAGATGGTAATTGAAATAAACTGTTGTGTATCATACATACATTCTTAGAAACTCGTTTGTCGATATATATTGGTACTTTGAGTATATTTGAGTGTTTGTACATAATTACACACTAAATCCTAACGCTAAGATTCTAATTTATAATAATTCGACCATAATGGTCTTTTCCTAACGGAATGCCACGTTTGTTGCTTGCATGCTCCTCGATCTCTAAGGCTTCCACACGTCCTTTTCAGATAAGATTGATCATTTGAATCTTCTCTCCTTTCGAGGCGCCAAACTAACCAACATGATCGTCGAAGCTATCCCTCTCGAATGCTCCAAAAATATTCTAAGTCTTTTTTTGTGTTTCGAGAATAATTCTCTTTGATTCCATTTAGCAAGATAAAAACCCTTCGTACACTTGATATTCCTAAAAAATTCCATAAGCTCCCACTACTACGGAAAAGAATTTAACAATGGTGGGGAAAGATATATAAACATGCAGGACCAGGCATTGTTATATAACGTGTGATAGTATATGCGACACTTTCAATCACAGCCCAGTGACCGTCGTAGTAAACAGGAAAGTGCACGCTCTTTAACAATGGTTATTCCTATTAAGCGTTGTGATATTATATATGAATAAATATCAATCGTATCATACCAGAATCAACACTACACCATTTTTGAATTGTTATTAAAACTTGTGTTATAAGTACACAATAAATTTGAACAGCTCGAGGTATGCAATCTTTCCAACTTCTAAAGAGAATAGAAAGCATATAGAATTAAAGAAACAATAATGAGCATCTTTAGTTTTTAATCTTCCAAGAGAAGAAGATGAAGAATCCGAAGGAACAATATAAAAGCGTAAGAACCAAAACACAAAACAACTTCATTCAAAGGAATCAACATGTGTTATCCTGCTCAAGCTACCAACAATGTTGAGAATCCAAATGTTGTTGTAAAGGATGCTGTGATGCAAAACCAGCCTGAGCCTCAAGATGTTGCTGTAGATGGTGTTGTGGTACAAAACCAGCATCAGATTCAAGATGTTGCTGAAGAAGGTGTTGTGTTTAGACTAATGAAAGCTCTCAGGGTGAGGAGAAGAAGAATAAGAAGAAGAAGAAGGTTGAGGCAAATAAATAATTTTTTCGATTCTGATGATGATGATAAGGGCGACTATTAATGGTCTAATTTTATCTCAGCGAGAGGGTTTAGATAAGATTATGGTTTTTGATTATATAATGAAGTTTTAATCTTTCTATTTAACTGTTTTAAGGTTATCAACTTAAACTATCAGCTTAAACTATCAACATAAACTACAAATTAGATAAACTAACAAACAAATAATTTTAATTGAAAATTCAACAGTTTGCGATGAACTTACTCGTAAGAAACCATCTTTTAGTTACATTCATGTCAAGTTCATCGCATCTTCAACTATTACATTTCATAACAAAGTAAATATTAAACATAAAACAAATAAGAATCAGTGTAAAATTTTCAAATTTCAAACCCTACTTCAACTATTACGTTTCATAACAAAGTAAATATTAAACATGAAGAGATAAGAAAACACAACAACTTCAAATTTCCAGAAAATCTCTGACTTCAATTTGTTCTTCAAATTTTTGTTCTTCTTCTTTGAATCTTCATACATAACCTTCAAATAGCCCACAACTTCTAACTCTGACTTCATATTACTCTGATCTTCATTTCCCAATTTTTCTCTCATGTCTTCATCCCATATGAACAAATTACATGTTTCATCACTCCTCCAAAATGGACATCTCCAAAAAAGCCTTCCTATATTATGCCCCTTCTTGCATTGGTACGAAATCATACGACTATCACAACCACATAAATTTCTAGATCTAGATTTTACAGTGGAAGAAGACATAGTAAAACCTTTGGACGAGTTTGTCTTCAAATGCAACATTTGAAACCAAATTGAACAACAACAATGAGTATGAGTGTCCCAACGATGTCGACAATGTTGGTGTTAGGGTTTGTTTATTTTTTCTGTGAAAAAATGGATACTTAGTATTTAACATATATAAAGAAGTGCCAGTGTATAACAACGATATTGAATAAGCGCGCATTAACGTAAAATGAATTAACTATTTGAGAAACCTGAGGATCGATCCCGAAAAATCTGGGTTATATCACCACGATTAGGTAGTTAACCGTAATTTTAACCTTAAATTTTTTAATAAAAAAATAAAAAACAATTGTTAGTGCATGAGTTTAGAAGTGTCACCACGGTTTTGTGGCGAACCGTAGTGATTTTGGCGTTGTTGTTTTCGTGTTTTGTAGTAGTGTCTGTTTTGAACCTTCATTCGAAGCAACTTATTTTTTCAACAATTTTCATTAATAATAATTTGAATACACCAATAACCATCAAGGAAAATTTGGTAAAATTATTTTTCTCTTTTTTATTTATCATATTTTTTTAATCTATATGAAAGTATGAAGTATAACACTTATTTTAGGATGGAGAGAGTAATTTATGATGTAAAATTATTTTATATTAACATTGGAGAGCATATCCTATTTTTTCTTTAAAAGTCGTTTTACTTGGCAAAGAAAGATAACTTCAAATTTATATAAAAAGTAGAAAAAGATAACTTCAAATTTATCCAAAAAAAACAGAAAACAATTTTTCTTTTGAGAAAGTAGCACCGGAACGAGATGAGGTCCCACACAAGATGTAGGAGGGGGCCAAGAGGGCCACACTTCAACTGATTTCTTAACCAACTCACGACGAGTGCGGAAACAGTGTAAGAACCACCACCAACACATGACGCATTACATTCCAAAGCAATATCCAAAAAGGAAATAATCGATTACCAATTTTCGATCAAATCAAAACGCGCGTTTCCGTTTTCTCACTCACCAAACAAAAACTAAAAAACGATAGAAAATCAGTGAAAAATCATTCACTATGGGAATTCCTCAAGCCATGGTCGCTCTCCGAGAAAGAGCATCGTTCGTGAAAGACTCTCTCCATCGAAGCCAAACCATCACCGATAACATGGTCTCCATTCTCGGCTCCTTCGATCACCGTCTCTCCGCCCTCGAAACCGCAATGCGTCCCACTCAGGTACTCTGACGGAAATAATGCGATAATGTGATTACGCGTGTGGTTTGAGTTGGATTGAAGTGTTTTTTTAGGTTTTCTTTTTGTTGTGTAAGGTTTGATTTGTTGTGTGATAGATAAAAACGCATTCGATTCGAAGTGCTCATGATAATATTGATAAGACTTTGAAAGCTGCGGAGGTGATTTTGACGCAGTTTGATCAGACACGCAAGGTATGTAAATCTGGTTTTGCTTCATTTTCAATTGATTTGGTGTTCCTGCAGCAGGTGGTTAAGTTTCTGTAACAAAATTTGATTGCTACTCTTTTGTGTCTTAAATTTCCATAACAATATGAAGTTCTAACCGAGAAAACGGTTCGTTACGGTAAAAACGGCTGCGACAAAATAGTATCGGAAGATGCTGATACTGATATCTTTATTCACGTTTTTGTAATAAAGAATGAAGTGTGGTTATTTCACACCACGACGGTAAAACCTTGTATGTAACAACGAACCAATAATTGTTCCAACCAACCAGAGTTCAAACTCGGTGCTTCCAGTTAATTCGACCTTAGTTGAAACACTTTAATCACATAAGTCTAACTAATTGATTAAATAGCTAGTCGTTTGTATTGTTCTAGAAGCACCGAATTGAGCTGTTTGCAAATTGTTAAACGTGAGAGAGGAATGATAACAACATACTTTATTTCCAAACTTTCACTATGAATGGATAAAATTCGGGTGGGGCCTGCTAAATCATGCCAGTCTTATTTTCCTAATTAGTGGATCAATTTTCCAAAGGAGTACAACCCACGTGAATTTTACTCAATCATGAAGAGTGTTGGAAATATATTATTAAAGAGTGTTGGTACTTGGTAGAGTTTCTTAATGTGAAAATATGAACTGGTGGAACTTTCATGTTTATGTCATATTTTCTTGTGTGTTTATTCTCTACTAGTCCAATGTCTATGTAATTCTGGTCTTGAAAACCTAAGGCACAGAAAAAAAATGTTGACTCCTTGTAATTGATAGGTTTTGAAATACTACATTTTTGTTGTTCTTCTATATGCTGCTCTAGTACACATGAAAGTGGTCTACTAAGTTTAATTTGTTTGTTAACTTTAAAACGAAATAAAATGAAAAGTTTTATCACTTAATGTAAGGAGCATGCTTGTAGACAAAATTGACACCATTGTTTTCCATATTGATGACCCTTCCACGACCTATTATACTAAATTTTGTTTTTAGGTATAAATTCAGTGTTGAACTTCAGATTAATGTTTTTACCATATTGGGCAACTGTATCTTTAATTGCATCTATAACTGAAATCTTATATACATATTGGATTTTTAATGATTATCGATCAAATTTGATTGTTAGGCGGAGGCTAAAATACTGCGAGGGCCTCATGAGGATCTAGAAAGCTATTTGGAAGCAGTTGATCAGCTTAGAGCTAATGTTCGTTTCTTCAGCAGCAAAAAGAGTTTCAAAAGCAGTGATGGTATCATCAACCATGCAAACAGCTTGCTTGCTAAAGCTATTTTAAAGCTAGAAGATGAATTTAAACATCTTTTGACAAATTACAGGTTTTTTCCAGTAGGCTTGTGTTTATGTATGCATTACATTTAACCTCTTCTTATCTTTGGATTTTCAGCCCTTTTAGACGCTATCTTAAGCATTTTATAGTCCTTCTTTCAGGTAGATTATCACTAGTGAGTTTATATGGTTTTGGATACCTAACAACTGCAACCTTAGTTTTCTCATTTAAATTATGTCTGTTGTAGTAATTTTCAAATCTTATATGTAGATAAATAGATTTTATTTGCATTTTTATATACTATTCATCGGCTCAACTTTTCCCATTTGAATTACTCCCTTGATCCAAGAGACCCGGTTGAATTCACATTTCAAGTTCATAAAATTAACTATTCTTCTCACTTTTTCAATGTTTTTTTCTTTAGCAATAATAACTAGGTTTTGCATCATATTTTTTCCTTTCTTGGAAGAACTAAATAACAAAGGGAAAGAAAGAAGTATTAAAGAAGAAAGAGTGTTGTCAAGGAATATTATAGAGTTTATTAAATGATTTTGTTTGAAGATTTTACTTCATCTATTGTACTCTTGGTGCTTTAACTTGGCCAGGAAGCCTTGAATGCAAAGGCTTGTTAACTTTCCTACCAAAGGTACAGAACATGATGGAGTTGATTAAATGATTTCATTTGAATATTTGACTTCATACATTGTACTCTTGGTGCTTTAATTTTTTCAGGAGCCTTAAATGCTTATTAACTTTTCTACTAAAAGTGCTGAACATGATTTTTTCCGCATGCAGCACAGTACAAACTTACCTATTACGAATTTTCCATTTAATGTATACTTATTAGATCTAGAACAGGAAAAACTTCTTGCATATTTGCTTTGCATTCATAAAAGTTTGCAGCTTCTTCAGATGAGTCTTGTTGTTTGTGCATATCTAATTGTAGATGCTCTCAAGGTTTCAGCAATGTTTTTCTGTCTGAAACCTTCAAATCCTCATGATATAAGTTTTAAAATATTGGCTTTTAATTTCAGCAAGCCTGTGGAACCTGATCGCCTTTTTGACTGCTTACCTAACTCTCTAAGGCCATCAGCTTCTGGGCAGCAGAGCGGTGGTGGTGGCAAAAACCATTCAGACAAACCAAGCATAGAAACTGTCACTTTCACTCTCCCAACTCTTATTCCCCCCAGAGTTATACCTCTGCTTTATGAATTAGCACAACAAATGGTTCAAGCAGGCCATCAACAACAGCTCTTTCGAATCTATACGTAACAACATTTTCTTCTCTCTTTAATATTTGATGACTAGGCTAAATTTTTTATGTACAGCTGGAGATATGAGATCAAGCGAAAGAAAATCTGCACATACATTCTTCCAAACTTACATTGATTTATGATAATTATATGTTTCATATTTATAGAGACACCCGTGCTGCAGTCCTGGAGCAAAGTCTAAGAAAGTTAGGTGTTGAGAGGTTGAGTAAGGAGGATGTTCAAAAAATGCAATGGGAGGTTTTGGAGGCAAAGATTGGAAACTGGATTCATTTCATGAGGATTTCTGTAAGGATGAATATGCATCTCCATTTTTTTTAATCTATTCTATTTCTGTGTCCTACGAATCACTATAAGTTTATTTGACCAGATCAAATTGTTGATTGTGGGGGAAAAGAAAATCTGTGATCAAATATTTGATGGTAATGAGTCTGTAAAAACTCAATGCTTTGCTGAGGCCACAGGCTGCAGTGTGGCAATGCTTCTTAGTTTTGGAGAGGCTGTTGCCAGAAGCAAGAGGTCACCTGAAAAACTATTTGTTCTTCTCGACATGTACGAGATAATGAGAGAACTTCAACCAGAGGTATTGTTCAGTTTAAACTTCTTGTCTTCGTTTCACGAGATTTACGCATATCCATTTAGCTTAGGGTTGAGATGATGCTTGTCAATTTGAAGAAGATTGTTATCTGAAGGATGCATGTCAATCCAAAGAAGCCTAAAGATAGTCTTCCTTAACTAGGCTTGGAGGCAAGGAAAAAGTTGAGGAAATAAAAACGTTTCTAAAATAATTATAGTTTTGATTGTAGGTTTGCGCTGTCACTTTTTGTATGAAAATTACAATTTTAAATAACTTCTATGCATAGCCAGCATCATTGTAGACCTGAACTTGGTTCCTTCTGTCATATGTATGCTCCATCTGTTTCTAATTATGAGGTCCTTTTAGAAATTTTGTTTTCCCTAAATATAAGACTCTTTGCAAATTTACTAGATACATTTATTATTCATTTTCCAAATATATACGTCATTAATACCACCAATTTGTAATAGTTAGACATAAAGTATAGACTTATTTTACTATTACTTTTCTTAGGATGCATAAATATATGAACAGTTCTTCAAAATAGGAACATATTATATAGATATTTACTTTGTATGTTATTATTGTACTATTTTCTTACTCTATTTTTTCTTTTTTGGGTGGGATTGGTACATGATTCAGATTCAGATACTGTTTGATAGTAAAGTTTGCGCTGAAATGCGGGAAGCTGCAATCAATTTGACCAAGCGGCTTGCTCAGACAGCCCAAGAAACCTTTGGTGACTTCGAGGAAGCAGTTGAAAAAGATGCTACCAAAACTGCTGTGCAAGATGGAACTGTCCACCCTCTAACCAGCTATGTCATCAATTACGTGAAATTTCTCTATGAGTGAGTAAAACTTATGAAGTTTCTCTGAATTTTCGTTAACTGGACTGTATTGTTTTTGTAAGTTTCTCTAAGACCATCAGCTTTAGGTTCTGAATATGGGTTCTGAATATGGTCAGTTATCAAGCAACTCTGAAGCAACTTTTTCAAGAGTTTGATCCTGGCGATCCAGAAGCTCAGTTAGCTTCTGTTACAACTAGGATTATGCAGGCTCTCCAGAATAACTTAGATGGAAAATCTAAACTATATAAGGACCCAGGACTAACCCAATTATTTCTTATGAACAATATCCATTACATAGTGAGATCTGTGAGAAGGTTGGTTGTATATTTTTTTCCTTTTCCGTAATGAAAGATCTTAAGTTGGAGATTCTATCTGGATTCAGCACAAATTTGCCTATTGTTACTTACAGGTCAGAGGCAAAGGACATGTTGGGGGATGACTGGGTACAAATACACAGAAGAATTGTGCAGCAACATGCAAATCAATATAAAAGGATCTCTTGGGCAAAGGTTAGTTTCCTTATATTTAATTCTCTATTCCCTTTTTGTGGCCGTGAAATTTTTTTCCACTTGACCCTTGCTTGATGTCTCAATGGCACATTGTTCTTAAATTGACAAGCTGCTTTTTTTGTAAATATGTACCAACTTCGGTATTGTATTTGTTATGCAATATATGGGTGTTAGTGATGTTAATCCAAATCGTATGATGAGGTTTTCATTGATAGCTAGCTGGTGTGATATGATCCTGCAGATCTTGCAGTGCCTCACTGTCCAAGGAACTAATTCATCTGGTGGAGGGGACAGCGGAATTTCAAGAACAGCAGTTAAAGACAGGTTCAAGACATTTAACGCTCAGTTTGAGGAGCTTCATCAGAGACAATCTCAGTGGACTGTTCCTGATAGTGAGTTGCGCGAATCACTTAGATTGGCTGTTGCCGAAGTTCTGTTGCCTGCCTATAGATCTTTCCTTAAACGTTTTGGGTAATATTTCTTATCTGTTTTCTAATTATCTTCTCACATATATTATTTTTATCCTCTCGTTGGTGACACATTATTTGATCTCTCAGGCCCATGATTGAGAATGGCAAAAATCCTCAAAAATACATCAGATACTCTCCTGAGAATCTTGAACAAATGCTCGGTGAATTTTTCGAAAGCAAGGCATGGAGTGAACAGAAGCGATAAAAATAGTTTCATAGATCACTGTGTGAATTTTTCAAAAGTGAGGCGTGGAGTGAACAGAAGCGGTGAAATTAGTATCATAGATCACTGTTTTGCAAATGTCTTTTTCTCCTTCCTATCTCCTTTTCTTCCTACTTGTTAGAGGGCGCTCAATTGGTAAATTGCCATCAAAAAGTTCAGGCAGGAGTTCTTTTTTACGGACTGGATCGTAGCCATGTGATATTTTGTTCATATGACATTTTTGACTGGACATATGTTCAATGATAATCACAATATAAACTGTCTTAATTGTTGATAATTCAAAATTTTCAAAAAAACAAAAAATATATTCAAAATGTATTTTATATTTTAATTAAGTCTAACTCAATTCTAAAACTTGTCAAGGAAAAAAAAAACTCAATCCTAAATATTAACCCAATGGGTGTGGGGATCGATAGAAATGGAACTTTGTAACAACTAATGGTTAGAAATATCGGAGAGATCGAATGGATCCAGGCTGAATCGCGAACGGAATCACTTTCTTTAAAAGTATTTCAAGCACACTCTCGATTGTCTTGGAGTTGGAACGGCCCGAATACCCAGGATAATTCAGCCTTACTCGAGTCTGCACAAGACCGGTGAAGAAACTCGAATGCAAGGAAGCTGTCTGGAAAATATATTAGAGGATAATGATTTTTGTGTGTTAATTCCGAAATAACAAACTGGTATTTATAGCCCATGCAAATGTTTGTTTCATAAGTTGCAACTCTTCATGAAACAATATCATTTAAATAATATTTGCAATGGTTCATAAAAATACAATGCACCACTTCATGAAATGTCATGTATTTCGAATTCAAATTCAAAAATCAAACTTTAGGCAATAATCAAAACAAATTCGCAGTATGTCGGCCGAAGGCCGGGCCGCCCGCCGGAGGCGGCCGGAGCGCCACTGGCGCCGCCTCATTAACGTCGCGAATAGCCCGATCGCTCCGATGCGACGTGCCTAAATGCTCAAGTGCCGTCTACAAGCCGCCACTAGCGCCTCTACGCCCACGCCCTCGGACCCGGTCCCGGAGCCGGAGCCGGAGCCGGTGTCGCCACCGGCGACACCGGCGAGGGTGTTTTTGGTAGAGACAAGTGGCATAAGGCTTGGGACCACCACATATGACTATGTGGCACTTTATCCTCTTTGGCTCCTTTTGGAAAGTACATTGTTCCAAGGACTTTATAAATGCTTTTAAAGTTTGCTCCACTTTCTATGTGAGACTATTTATGAAGCATTTATTGCCATTCTCACATTTGTCATTTTGGAACATAACTTGATGAAATTAATGCTCATAATTTCCAACAATCCCCCACTTGTTCTAATAATGACAAAACTAATAATTCCAGAAATTTAATATAAAGAGTGTTAATACAGTTAGGTATCTTTCGATTTAAAACTTAACCTTAGTGAGGACAACACAAAGTTTAATCGGAATATTAGGTAGCAAAGCTTTTAAACCATGAATCCATATGATTAGACCGGTGTCGCCTTACACACACTCTTTAAAGGTTCTTCCTCTGCATAACTCGCTTAGCACTTATTTATGGCCATGTGCTATCCTGTTTCATGAATTTTTCATGAGAGAAACTCCAACTCTCACTTTGAGACGACACCATCTCGAAATTCACATAGGTGAAGTTCATATTGTGTCCTTTTCCACTAGACACGTACCCTTGGTATTGAACTTCATTAAGAGTTTTAAAGTAAAACTCAACCCTCGTTTTAAAGTCAACATTATCACGAAATGTTCGACAATTATCCAAATCAACGACTTGTTGTTACCCATTGAAAATCTTGAAGTTAATGTTCTGTTAACATAAGATTGGGTTGCCGCCGTTGTCGGAACTCTTACTCAAGGAGTTTCAACCCCATGCCTCTCGAGGTTGTTTTTACTAAGTCTCTGGTCAGTGGCTTAGTAAACGGATCAGCCAAATGATAGCTTGTTCGTATATACGTGAGTGAAATGATCCTTAATCAATTTTCTCACGAACGAATGTCTAAGTCCTTTATGCCTAGACTTTCCATTATACACTTCGCTGAATGCTCATGCTAGAGTGGCCTGGCTATCGCAGTGTATCATAACCTTTGAAACATTATCCTTAGCCAATGGAACTTCCAAAAGGAGATCCCTCAACCATTCTGCTTCTTGACCAGCGGAGGCGAGAGCCACAAACTCTGATTCCATGGTCGAAAGAGTAATGCATGTTTGTTTCTTGCTCCTCCAAGAAATTGCTCCTCCAGCTAGTGTAAATATCCAACCAGTTGTAGATTTATGATCTCCAACATTTGATATCCAACTCGCATCGGTATATCCTTCTAATATGGCAGGAAACTTACCATAATGAAGGCCAAGATTTTTGGTTTTCAGTAAATAGCCTAAAATTCTCGTGATTGCCTTCCAATGTTCATTACTCGGGTTGCTAGTAAATCTACTCATTTTACTAACTGCAAAAGATATGTCAGGTCTGGTACATTGCATTAAGTACATAAGACATCCGATTGCACTTGCATATTCTAGTTGAGCCACTGCTCTTCCATCATTCTTTTCAAGCTTGACTACATGATCAAATGGAGTGGTTACTTCCTTGAATTTTAGGTGTTTGAACTTATCAAGCATTTTCTCAATATAATGTGTTTGATTAAGTTCATAACCCCCACTATTTCGCTTGACTTTTATTCCTAAAATTGTGTCAACAAGTCCAAGATCTTTCATCTTGAAAGTGGAAGTTAGAAATTTCTTTGTTTCTAAAATTCCATTCATTTTGTTGCTAATTATTAGCATGTCATCAACATAGAGACACAAAAATATTACAGTGTTGTTGTGCACTTTTGTATATAAGCACTTGTCGCAAGAATTAGGAATAAATCCATTTGACAATATTGTAGAATCAAAATTTTGATGCCATTGTTTTGGTGCTTGTTTTAATCCATATAAAGATTTGACAAGTTTGCACACCTTTAGTTCATTTCCAGGAAGTACGTAGCCTTCTGGTTGTTCCATATAGATTTCCTCATCAAGATCTCCGTTTAGGAACGCTGTTTTAACATCCATTTGATGAACTATAAGATCATTCAAAGAGGCTAAGGCAAACAACAATCGAATTGTGGTTGTCCTTGCTACTGGTGCATAGGTGTCAAAATAATCTATACCTTCCTTTTGTCTGAATCCCTTTGCCACTAATCTTGCTTTATAAGTGTTTAAGGTACCATCACTATGATATTTCCTTTTAAATACCCACTTGCATCCAATGGGCCTTGATCCCTTTGGTAAGTCGACAAGTTCCCAAGTGTGGTTGGACATAATTGAATCCATTTCATCTTTGATAGCATCCTTCCAAAAAGAGGAGTCCCTGGAAGTTATTGCTTCCTTATAAGTTTTAGGATCATCCCCTACTTGAAGTATGACCGGAATACTTTGAACGAATTTTGTACTATTTCCTTCGACCAGATAAAACGAAATGGATTGAGAATCTATTTCGTCAGGTCCTAGGTTCTTTGTTTTCCGGACTCTTTTGCTTATCCTAGGTTCGGGTTGTGATTCAATGATCCGAGGAGTGCCTTCAGGTTGTATTTCTACAATCCGAGAAGAACCTTCTTCACAAGATTCTTTATTTGTGGCCGACTCCGATTCTTTATCCTTAGTGATAAGATTTTCAAAGAATTCTACATCCCGGGATTCAACAATGATATTAGACTCTAAATTTAAAAGTCTATATGCTTTACTATTTTGTGCATATCCAACAAAAGCACATCTTATCCCTCGAGGACCCAACTTGGTTCTCTTAGGATCCATATTTTTGTAGTAAGCGACACACCCCCACACTTCGAAATAACCAATATTTGGTGCCATGTTTTTCCATACCTCATATGGAGAAATACCAGTTTTCTTCAAAGGAATTCTATTTATTATGTGACAAGCGGATAGTAAAGCTTCGCCCCACAAATTGAAAGGTAATTCTGAATGCATTAACATGGCATTCATCATCTCTTGATATGTTCGATTCTTTCTTTCGGCTATGCCATTTTGTTGCGGTGTTCTAGGCGCCGAACATTCATGTATTATGCCATGTTCTTCACAAAATGCATCAAATTCAGTAGAGAAGTATTCACCGCCCCTGTCACTCCTAAGGACTTTTATACTTCTACTTAATTGATTTTCTACTTCTGCTTTATAAATCTTAAAGGCATTAAAAGCTTCATCTTTATGCTTTAAGAGATATACATATGTGTATCTAGAAGCATCATCAATGAATGTGATGAAATATCTGTTTCGCCCACGGGTTAACATGCCATTAAATTCGCACAAATCTGAATGTATAAGATCAAGTAGATTTGTCTTTCTTTCAACACTTTTGAAAGGCTTTTTAATCATCTTTGATTTAACGCATAATTCACATTTGTTGAAATCATTGATGTTACATGATATCATTCCAGATTTAATTAGTCTTTTCATTGAACTAATACCAGTATGTGCTAATCTATTATGCCATAAAGAAACAGAATCAAGCATGTAAGCAGAATCAGAAATTTCATTAATCATATTGTTGGTAATACATAGTTTGATCATTCCCTCAGCGGAATATCCTTTTCCAACAAATACACCATTACGGGTCAATATAAGTTTGCCCGATTCATAAACAGATTTAATACCAAGTTTTCCCAATAAATCCCCACTAACAAGATTCCTATTCATGTCGGGGACATGAAGCACATTGACAAGAGTAATTTTCTTTCCGGAAGTAAAGTTGAGTTCAATTGATCCAGTTCCAACAACCTTAGATCGTACTTCATTTCCCATTTGTACCTCTTGCCCATCATTTGTCTCGGAATAGGTTTTGAATGCAGCCCTGTCATAGGAGACATGCACCGTGGCACATGTATCGTACCACCAACCTTGTACTTTGCCCTTGATTGCCATAATTTCGCTCACAGTAGCAATTATGTCATCATTTGCATGAACAACATTGATCTCATTCTTTGATTTGTTGTGCTTGCAATCTCGAGCATAGTGTCCAGGTTTTCCACAAAACAAAGCATCCAGTCTTTGGACCCTTTTGACCCCCAGGATTTTTGAACTTGTTGTGTTCCTTTTTTGGTCCTAGATGACGCTTGTTGCCATCATGCTTCTTTCTTTCTTTGTTGGTCACAGCATTGGCTTTGGAAAGACCCGCAGATTCTGATTTTTCCCTTGCCTTCGATTCCTCCTCGATTCGAAGATGTTTCTGGATTTTCTCCAAGGAAAAGTCCTCAGAACTGTGCAGCAATTTCTTTATATAGCCTTTCCACGAAAGTGGCAATTTTGCAATGATTGCACCAACTTGAAAAGTTTCTGGGATGTCTATTTTCACTGCTTTGATTTTGTTCACCAGGACTTGCAATTCGTGCACTTGGGGAAGAATTGGTTTGGCGTCTAAAAATTTAAAATCAAAGTATTTAGAAATTAAAAACTTTTTCGTACCTTCTTCTTCGGCCTTGAACTTAAACTCGAGGGCTTTCCATATCTCAACCGCGGAGGGATTGTCCGTATAGAGGTCGTAGAGACGATCAGATAATGTATTTAGGATATGTCCACGACACAACAATTCATCCTCCTTACATTTCTTGCGTTCCTTCTTGACTTCGTCAGAATTATCATCAGTTGGTTCTGGAATTGGCGTTAAGTCAGGATCTAAGACACAGTGAACCTTCAGGGCAGTCAGAAGGAATGTCATCTTGTCTTGCCATCTGGTGTAATTAGTTCCATCAAAACGATCCAATTTGACAAGATCCTGGTTCATAACTTTGATGCTTGAAACTGCAGCGTCGGAAGTCATTGAAGAATAAATACTTTTAAGATTGTTAGAAATATCGGAGAGATCGAATGGATCCAGGCTGAATCGCGAACGGAATCACTTTCCTTAAAAGTATTTCAAGCACACTCTCGATTGTCTTAGAGTTGGAACGGCCCGAATACCCAGGATAATTCAGCCTTACTCGAGTCTACACAAGACCGGTGAAGAAACTCGAATGCAAGGAAGCTGTCTGGAAAATATATTAGAGGATAATGATTTTTGAATTTGAATTCGAAATACATGACATTTCATGAAGTGGTGCATTGTATTTTTATGAACCATTGCAAATATATATTTAAATGATATTGTTTCATGAAGAGTTGCAACTTATGAAACAAACATTTGCATGGGCTATAAATACCAGTTTGTTATTTCGGAATCAACACACAAAAATCATTATCCTCTAATATATTTTCTAGACAGCTTCCTTGTATTCGAGTTTCTTCACCGGTCTTGTGCAGACTCGAGTAAGGCTGAATTATCCTGGTTACCGGCGCCGCCTCATTAACGCCGCGAATAGCCCGATCGCTCCGAGTGCCGTCTACAAGCCGCCACTAGCGCCTCTACGCCCACGCCCTCGGACCCGGTCCCGGAGCCGGTGTCGACACCGGCGAGGGTGTTTTTGGTAGAGACAAGTGGCATAAGGCTTGGGACCACCACATATGACTATGTGGCACTTTATCCTCTTTGGCTCCTTTTGGAAAGTACATTGTTCCAAGGACTTTATAAATGCTTTTAAAGTTTGCTCCACTTTCTATGTGGGACTATTTATGAAGCATTTATTGTCATTCTCACATTTGTCATTTTGGAACATAACTTGATGAAATTAATGCTCATAATTTCCAACACTAATATGTTTATTATGCAAGAGATTTTAAAAATATTATATGAGTTTATATTTTGAATATATTAATTGCACACACAAATTATTATAGTGTGATTAGATGTCCTACTTGCAAGGTGCATTCTAGTTCAAACAAACAAATCTTTGCCAAACCATTACAACCTTTCTTAAATAATTTGAAAGATATAGAAATATAATAATTTATTATTTCAGGTGAAAATTTTTTATCTAATTTTTTTTATCAAGTAATATAAATTTGAAAAGCATAAAAGAAATACAAAATACAAGTTGTTCTAATTTCTATTTTTCTTATATTATAATTATTTTAAATTATCATTTATTTCATTAATGCATCTGTGCAGTGTATGAACATGTTTATGTAATTGATTGTCAAAAGACAAGCTGTATTTGTGCAGTTCACGTTAAGACATTCAAAATATGTTAAAGACAATTTGTTGTTAATTTACAACCGATATATAATAATTGAATGGAACGAGTTGAATCTAAGAATTAATGTGAATTTACACGCTTTGAATTTTCTAAATGCACTCTTCGATAATACATTATTTAATTTATTCTAATAGTGCAACATCTTTCCAACAACCATGAATATTTAACATAAATATCCAAACAGTTTCTACTTAAAATGTTAGATCCAAAGAAACCTCACTTTCATCTATATGCGGTTATCTTGACAATTAGAGGAAAAATTGAATTCAATCTTTAATATTTAAGTTACTAGAAATGCTAAGCTTTAGATGAGATTTAGCCGAAAGAAACGATTGGGCTTCGGCTCCTTTTTTATGTGGACAAAGATCCAAATATGAATAGTTTATTTGTCTCACTTATTTAAGTGGAGAATGTAAATTTAGATTAAGAGAGATAGACAGAAAATAAGGATTCAAAAGAGAGAAAAAGGAGAGAAATCTATTCCCATTTTTTCTACATCAGTCTCACTAAATCGACGATCCCCGATTTGTTCACCGTCGGATCTAGCTGAAATTTTGAGGGCATGTTCGCAACTCATGTATCTAACTTTTTTACCATTCAAAATTTGAAAACAAGGTCTAAGCTGAGAGATATTAGCTTCGCATTGGAGCTGCATATTTGAATTATTTTTCAGATTTTTGATTCTTATTTGCAAGTTATTTTTGCTTTGTGATTTGCGGTTGTTAGCACTTGTTTGTGAATCACATTAACACTCTCTTGTACCCTTACTTGATTATAGTGGAGCTATTTCTTTGGTCTGGACAACTCGTGGTTTTTATTATCATATTGAGGGGTTTTCCACATTAAAATATCAGTGTTCTTTTGTACCTTTATTTGTTCGATTTTCCATCTTATATTTGTTGTTGATTCTCAAGGTTCCTACAAGTGTGGGAAATTTTATATGCGCCGCGTATTGTTCTGTTAGTTTGTTTTAATTTCCTATCAGAGTTGCATCAGAGCTCTGGATTAAGGGCTATTGTACTTGTTTGAATGATTGAGTCAAATACAAAGATGAAGATGGTATTGTCGAATGGTTCTAATTACCATTTATGGAAGGTCAAGATGAAAGACTTACTATTTGTGAAGAAATTGAATTTACCAATTTTTAGTTCCACAAAGTCGGATTCTGTGTTTGATGAAGAATGTGTGTTTGAACATCACAAGGTATGTGGTTTTATTTGATAATATGTAGAAGATAATGTTTATAATCATATTGCTAATGAGACACACGAAAAAACTTTGTGGGAGAAGATCGAGTCCTTGTATGCCTTTAAATCAGGGAATAATAAATTGTTCTTGTTGAATAGCTTCACAAGTTTGAAGTAGAATGAGGGGACTCCTATTTTAGATCACTTGAGCGAATTTCAAGGGCTCCTTAATCAGATGTCAGGAATGAGTATCAAATTTGATGATGAACTTTTGGGACTATTTCTATTGCTATCTTTACTAGAGTCCTGGGAGACGTTTCAGGTTTCTATCACAAGTTCTGCTCCTACAAGCGTTCTTTCTTTGGAAACGGCTAAGGTTGGTATTCTTAATAAGGATATGTGAAGGAATGCACAAGGTTTTTCATCTCAATCAGAGGTACTTGTCACTAAAAATAGGGGAGAACTGATAAAAAAGAACCAAAGGGTGGTAGAAAGAATAGTAGAAGCAAGTCTAAGCCACAATACAAGAATCTGGTTTGTCATTATTGTCATAAAACATGACACCTACAAAAAGGTAAGTCTAAACAAAGAGATTATGAATATCATGATGATGATCGCGTTACTACTGTTACTAGTAATGATCTTGTTATTATACATGATCATCAGTTTGTTAATCTCGTGTCAGATGAGAGCATGTGGATTGTAACGCCCGGAAAAATAATTATTTGCTTAATTTAGTCATTTGTGATGTTTATTGAAATTTTCGCATTTTAGGACGATTTAGTCGGTATTAGTTTGGGATAGCGGATCGATATTTAATAAAAAAATTAATATTTTTCGTATTAGAAATATTAATGAGTTAATATTTAGTGTTTGGGGAATTTTCGAGTAATTAAAATTAGACCGGAAATATGAAACATTGAGTTATTAGAGGATAATATCTATTGGGTTTAATTATTAGAAGTAGAAGTAAATTGAGGGTGTTATTTTCTTAAGCTCATTAAGACATAAGATAATAAGGGTTTGGAGAGAGTAGAGACATCATTTCATTTGTTCATTTAGAAGAGAAAGAGGAGAAAGGAGACTAAGAGAGTAGAAGAACAAAAGCTAGGGTTTCAAGAAATCAAAGAGGTAAGGGGGAGAATCCTTATTATTATGAGTTAATATGATTGGGTCAATGGATAGATTAACATAATTTAGGGATTTTGTTCTTAAATTTTTAGGTTTTTTGACATGTTAGGTTTTGTTGAGGATTTATGAAATTGATGTTAAAAACATGTTTTGATGTTAGTAATTGATACATTGGTGAAATTGGGAGATGATTGAGAATCTCAAATTGACATATAGATATATACTGTGTAGTAATTTTCGGTACTGTAGAAACATATATAAATTGATAATTGGCAGTTGCTATGTTTTTCTTGAAAATGAATCACCTCCTGCTCTTTATATCCAGCCTTTCCTCCTGTGCTTATCTAATGGCTGAGAGTTCATCAAAAACAAATAATCAAAAGATGCATTTTTTGAAAAGAGAGACAACATGGAGATGAGTGGTTGTGATGAGGGCAGTAGGGACAGCAGGAGAGAACTGACAGGAGATGATCCATATCCGTTTTTCTTAGAGAAATATAACAATTGAAATTGAATGAATCATGTTTTCCTGCATACTGTAGCGTAAAACTATAATATGGTGTATACAGTGTGTTAGTGGTGTTATCTATGAGATATAATGGATATCTAAATCACATGTTTTGCTAGGTGAAGTAAATTGGTACTGTAGTGTAAACTTTTGGCATTTCATTCACGTTGCAAGTCTATATATATATATATATATATATATATATATATATATATATATATATATATATATATATATATATATATATATATATATATATATAAAATAAGTCATTAGTTTAGTACTTTAGTATAATAATAGTGAAACACTAAATAAAATAGAGGTCCATGAAGTTAACAATAACAAAAATAATAGCCACCGAAACTAACTTGAGCACCTGTATAATTTATTCAATTGTTGTAGCAGTGCTATGGGTAAAATTAAGAAAAACGTTTTGTATTGTAGCGGAATAAACCAATTTCAATTGTTTCAGTTCAAAGTTACTAATATATGCTTTAATTCTAATAATAATAATAATAATTTTTATAATTAATATAGTATGATTACTAATTGGCTGATTAAATTAATAGTTGAATTAATTTTAATAAGTCAATTGATTGGAATATACTTGGACTTGGATTAATTATTCGATTTATCGATAAATTTTGGTATTTTGAGAATTTGACCGAATTTGTGTTTTGGCTTGAATATTTATGTTGAGCGAAAAATATTGTTATGCCAATTATGTCATTTTGCGAGGGTTCTCTGTGGGTAGCCGTATGACGTGAATCCTAGTGATTAGATGATATTTGTGAAAGCGTATATTCATTTATATTTTGGCAATTGCGGATTAACATGAGATAGTATGATACTAGTGTTAATTGGAATTTATGTTCGTATTTGATAATTGGCCTATATATGTGAATAGTATATTTGTTATGAATGTGTATATGTAAAAATAGTGGATAATCCATAGAGTTGAATTATTGTATATGCGGAATGTTAAGATGGTAGATATGATCTTATTTGCATATAGAAGCGATGGCTTGATCTTTGAGATGGATATAGAAGTGGTAAGCTATATGTTTACGTTTGGTGGGCTTTGGTCTTGTCCGGATCGGAAGCGTGGCTTGGATTATAGATATTGAATTGGAAAGCGGTGGAACTTTGGGTTCACATTCGGTACCACATGCATAGAGTCACATGTCTTGCATCGAGTCACATTGGTGTTATGTGATGTTTGAATATATGCAATTGTGTGATTGTTATGTGTGTATGAGATGTGATAATTGAATTTGGTGATTTTTGATACATGATTTGGTGATAAATGTGAATATATGATAATGATGGTTTATGTGATAATGATACTATTGAATTTTGTTGCATTCTTGAACATGATAAATATATTGGATAATACTATTTACATTATTATGCGAAGTGTGTTGAATTCCTATGATTGTTAATTAAATCATTGTACTTGATTATACTTTCTTCATAATGATTTGAATTCTCACCCTTCTGTTTGAATGTTACCCTTTGTTGGTAACGTGCATGTTCAAACACTTAGTAGCTCGTGCGAGGTTTAGTCGGAGAGCGTCCGAGTTTGTTGGTTGTGTGATTAGGTAGTGAGTCAAAAAGTGTAAGAGTAACTATAATTAGATTGTGCTTATTATTTAATGCTACATGTAATAAAGTACTAGGTTTCAACAAATAAATGAATTGGAAGATGAGGCTGCAATAATCTTGTTTCAATTGGATATGTATTTCCCTCTATCACTTTTTGACTTTATGGTTTACTTAATTTTTCATTTAGTTAGAGAAATACGATTTTGCCGTCTAGTTTATTTAAGGTGGATGTATCCAATATAGCAATACATGAAGATCTTTAAAGGATATACAAATAATCATCATCGTCAAGAAGCTTCGATCATTGAAAGGTACATCAAAGAAGAAGTTGTGGAGTCCTGTTCAAACTATTTGAGAGAAGCATAGTCAATAAAAATTCCAAAGTCTCATCATGATGGCAGATATAAAGGTAGAGGTACTCAAGGTTTAAATGTTAAGTCAATGGCTTATGATATATTTCTTTAAGAATGTTTTTATATATTGAATAATTTTGATGAAATTCAACCTTACTTATTTTATCACAAAAGACTTACTAAGAAAAAATATCCCCGAATGAGTGACAAGGTGGTTGTTGAAGAGCATAATAAGAATTTCATAAATTGGTTTAATGAACAGATTTCTAATGATGGTAGTGTATCTGAGATATTTAAATGGATGTCATACATGCCTAAATTTAATGTAGTAACTTAGACTGCATACGATATTAGCAAGTTTTTCCTTTATACAAAATCAAAAGATGATCATAGTACAATGCAAAATAGTAGGGTTATGGTTCAGGTTGAATTTATGTACTTCTCTAGTTCGAAAGATAAAAATTCTATAATAGATTCAAGAATGTACTTTGGGATTATTGAGGAGATTGTTTATGTTTTATTCAAAGTGCATTTATTTAAATGCAAGTTCATTGGCAATAATATACTGGTGTTGAAACTGATGAGTTAGGATTCACACGGGTTAACCTTGACAAGATAACTTATATGACCGAACCATTCATCATGGCATCCTAAGCAAAATAAGTGTTTTATGTCACTGACCCTTCTGACAAAAGATGATCAATTGTTCTCCAAAGAAAACACATTCCTCATACTGATGAAAATCATAATTTAAAATTTTAATATTCTTGAGACTCCTTTTTACGCAAAACATGCGCCTATTTCATATGAAGAATTTGATATAGATGATGCGCATGTTATTTTTTATGATCACGAAGAAGACATATGGGAAAATTAACAAGTAAATATTTTTTATTGTTTATTCATAATTTATTTTACGTTATAATCTCTAAGCGTTATATCCTAACAAGTATTATTATTTGAAATTATATGTGTTTAGAGACAAGATACCAAAAGACGTTTGCTCACATTGTGAATTTTGATTCCTTCAAAACATTGAATGTAATGCGCAATGTTTTTCTATGTTGATTATTTTCTTATTTGATGTAATGATGTGTAAAATATATGTCATTCTAGTGCCATTTTAGTTTAGATCTTATAATATTTTTTATTCATAATTGTTGCCTATTTATTTTTTATTCACTAATAGATTGTTGTGTTTTTCGTGCCTCTTTCTAATTCATAAAAATACAAGTTATCACGGCCCATTACTCATGATTAAATCTATATGCCAACTGCTATAAAATATATTTTTTATAGTAGTGACATCATATACCGACTAAAATCACCGTTGTTGTATTTTGTTGAATTTTTTTCTTTTTGATTTTGATCAAGTCACTATTAAGTTTCCGACTTATAAAAACAATGGTAGTTGAATAGGGTTATTGTCAGGAGAAATACTTGCATGGATACGAACCTAAATCCATATTTTTAGGCACAACCAATAAAAAGTGAGAAAATTGACATTTGTTAAAATTTAATTTAGTTTTTAATTGCTATCATGGAGGTGGTTGGTTTAATGGAGGAAAGAGACAATTTTATTTTAATTTTTTAATTGATAAAAAAATATGATTGATTGTGTGTAAATCCATGTGTTATGGTTGTGTCCATATAAGAATTTTCCTATTGTCAGATATTAATTGACACTTTTCTTGCACACTTTTATATGGTGTAGTACACTTCACACAGATACATAATTGTATCAGCATTTGACTTTTTCCCATTCATAAAATGTGCAATGTCTGTGAGTCCGCCCGTCCCGCACTCATGGTTTTGTAGAGCGGGCAAGGTTTTAGAACGTGTGTGTCCATTTATAAAAATATTTGTAACTTATTCTAGTTTATAAAAATAATTGTATCAACAATTAACCTTTTTTCGTTTATAAAAATATTTGTAACTTATTCCCGTTTATAAAAATATTTGTATCAACAGTAGACTTTTTCTCATTTATAAAAATACTTGTAGCTCCGTTTTTAAAAAAATTGTATTAACCATAGACTTTTTCCCGTTTATAAAAATATTTGTAACTTATTCCCTATCATAAAAATAGTTTTGTGATTGTTAAGAAATGTATATAAAAGATATACAAATTTAGTCTCGGCCAATAAAAAATGTGTATTTTATTGGAAAAAATAAATGAAATTGTATATGGTCAAGCTCCACCATTGCATCTTCCTTACCTTCCAGCGGAATCCACTTAGGTTTCGGTGGTAGGACCTTATCGGCTCGAGAGTAGCTCATTAAACTCCTTCAATTTCAGCTCCTTCGTGCCCAAAACAGAATGACACAATAGGCCAACAAAAAATGAAGTGACCGCGTTTTTGCCATTGGTGACCTTGTTTGTTTGAAGCTGCATTCTTGCTGACAACTTTCTGTGTGCAATCGTAATTATCATAAACTGCGTCCCAAGGTCTATGGTCCTTTTAAGGTGCTTGATCGTATTGGAAAGGTTGCTTATCAACTCGACATGCCGCCAACTAGTGGAATTCACCCCGTTTTCCATGTGTCCCAATTGAAACTATGTCCAAATCCTGCTGCTATTCATGTTGTCCCTATTCCTTATTCTTCTTCTGATCTAGTTCTGGAACCAGAAGCTATTATCGATTTCAAAATGGTCAAGCGTGTAAGATTGGCTGCTACTAAAGTCTTGGTGAAATGGAAATGAAATTATGGTAACAACAGACCCAGATGTCCTATAAGGATGTCGAGACATCTGGTCTATCAATCACACCAAAATTATTTACCCAGTTCGATGACAATAACACCTACTCTGGGGACATACCAAGCCAGAAATGAAGTCCACTATCAGCAGCATTAATTTATAGATCCTACAGCCAACACACCCGTTGACGATCTACTCACTTAATCACTACCCATTGACCCTTCTACCTAAATCCTCTCTAGATATGGAATATCTCCATCCCACTTCCAATCACCGCAGTGATGTTGTACAGTTTTCTAGTCCCAGGAGCTGTAACAACGACCTAATCACCAACATTCTGATCACACAGACAAACAGTTTTGGAAGACACACTTCCATGAAAATACCTAGCCAAGACTCTTGACTAAGAACAATAACTTAGAGTTACTTCAAAGCTTCCTCCAAGAACAACACACCTTTTACCTACAGGCTTCGAGGTAGACACAACATCTCTTGCTTCATAGCTTCGAGACAGACATGGCGATCTTCCCACAGCGCAGAAGATTCACCTAGACAAACCCTAGACTTCTACATTATGAATTCATATTAAACTAGGTTACAAATCCTTATATTTATATATAAAGTGTAACCTATACCCAATTGGATTTGGGCTTCTAATCGCAGCTTATTTGCTGTTACGAATTTTTAGTAACTTCTGCTACAA
Source organism: Vicia villosa (assembly GCF_029867415.1). Lineage (NCBI taxonomy): Eukaryota > Viridiplantae > Streptophyta > Magnoliopsida > Fabales > Fabaceae > Vicia > Vicia villosa. Next base: position 167,666 of record NW_026706004.1, on the reverse strand, counting down.
ACAAGGTCTTCAATCTTTAGTTTCCTAAAATATCTCCATATTTAGAGAATATATAAAACTGTATATTCTTCAAATATTCTGACTTGATTCTTCTGACCTGTTACACATAAAATTCCTTTTATGATTGCATCATATCCTATAGATATTCTGCAGTAGTTAAATCATAACATATTTAACTAAATCTCTTCATCTCAGGCATGATATTGTGACATCTCATATGACATGTTATTCCTGATGTTGAAGTAGTTCAACATAACATGTTCTAACATTCTATTTGGACTTCTTTCTGTACCTGTTCTTCTTAGCATATTTTACATCACATTATTGCTGTTATTATTTGTTTTACAAAAATTAAGCCAACCCTAAATACAGAGAATTTACAGGAAATATGTGCCCACAAAACATGCAACATGAGAATTTTATTATGATCTACTCAAGAAGTATCCTAATTTTCATCCTTGAGGACAAGGATGTGTTTATGGGGTGGGTATTGTTACAATATTTTATCTAGTGAGCAATTAAGTGTTATCACTTTTAATTAGAGAAGTTTGTTTTTAGCAGCCTAGTGGCTATTTCTGTTAGAATATTCCCCATATTTTGTGGAAAGTGGTGTAACCAAATTATCTTATAAGCCATATGGGCGGAATGAAATGGTACGATCAAATCTACTAATATCTCATCTCATTAATTCTTTTTTTTTGTCATTTTGTTCATCATGATCGAGTTTCATTCTTCCATTGGAGCTCCTGCTGTGAACAGGGATTGTTAACGGTCTCCCTAACAATCCAAATCATGTAACACATAGTGATCTCTTAACACTAAACCTACTCTCTCTCAACCTTAAATTCTAAACCCTAACCAAGTTATTTCAAATAATGGTTATTTTTCGCTAATTGTTGACCTACCCTCTTCATTTCATCTTCTGCATCTATGGACTCTTGTGACCTCTTTCACACCTTTAAGCCCCTAAAAAAGGTACAATATTCTCAATCTGAGACAACGTCCAAAACTTTTGTTGATAATGTGAATAATGTTTGCAATATACATATGAGCCAACTCCCTTGTCCCTTTGTAAAATGATATAGAATTGCAATTTCAATTTTAGAAGAAGAGTACCAATTAAATTTAGAGGCCTGCAAATAGAATCTTCATGGTAGAGTTATCTATCCAAGAGAAACTTCGCCTCTAACAGTGGTTGGATTAAGAACAAAGTTTAACTCGCTCTGGATTTCCAGTGTGTAACACGGTGGGAGAACTAACTTTTAAAGAAATGTCGCGATAAGCAAGAGTCGCCACCGACTTTTATTTTATCCAATTGGAAAGGCAAAAAGAACAGGAAATACCTTTGAAAGATTTTGAGTTCGGGGGTAGGTTATACAAAGGGAAGGTGTAAGCACCCTTTGTATCCATGGTTATCCATGAGCTCTTAATTGCTTAGCTCACTTTTGAATGTTTGAATTGTTTGAAAAGTGTCGTGTGTGAATAGAAAAGATTTGAATAAGGACTTTAGCTTGTAAATAAGCGTAGCCTTTTTGAATTGATTTGAAAAAGAGGTGTGAAAAGTAATTTGAAAGTTTGAATGTGGAGCAAGCACTTAAGAGCACCTACCCTAAGATTGTCTTTCTTGTTCTTTAAGTCTTTCGGGCGAAAGGGTCTATCCATATCATGAGAGGGCAGGAAGTCTTTCAATTGGATGTGAAGGGTCATCGAACGGTCATCGAGAATTATCGTTCACCACAAGACTGTCCCTACCATAAAGGGGGCAGGTAGTCTTTAGGGAAGGATATAATAGTCATTAAGGCAACAGTAAGGATACCTTAGCAATCGAAGGGACTATCACCATTTAATAGAGGGATGAGATCATATTTATCGTAGGCAACTCGAAGGGACTATGATCTTTTATCGGAGGGACATGGTGTTTTTGAATCAAAGGCAACAAGCTAAGGTATCCCTACGCTCGAAGGGACTTGACTATTTGACCGAGAAGGCAGCATAAGAGTGGTTACCTTAAAGGTGGGTGTGTGCAGCAATCACGTGTTTAGATTCAGATATTATCTTGTAATTAGCGAGCTATGTTAATTTACAGGCTTGCACTCCATAGGATTACTAACCACAGCAGAAAAGTAAAACAGTTTAATAGTCCTACGCTATTACAATAAACACCTGTGGGCAGAAAAATAAAGGCGGAAAAATAAACCTAATTACTATTACAATAAATCAAGAAAGGTAGAAAACTTTTTGTACATGGCTTTGGGGCAGATACATTATATATCAAGAATTATAGAATAAAGCAAAAGACAAATAAAAGGTATTGATAAAATAAATTAAAATAAAAAAGGTTTTGAAAAAGGCAAAAGGTTTTTGAAAACATTTAGGGTAAACCCTGATTTTTTAGGGAATGAGGTTTTATGAGAAAAATCGAGTCATTAGTTAATGGCTAAAAAAAGGAATTAGCTTAAGAAAATCCATAAAGAAATAAATAAATAAAACCTGGATGCTAGAATCAGGTGTGGTAGAATCTTGAAGGTTCACCATGGAACTGCAGGCTCTGAAGCGTTGGATTAATCCATGCATGCATGCATAAGCTATGAATGTCTGCAAAACAGTCCAATGCTCACGATGGTAGTACCTTGCAAGAACAAGAAAATGTTAGTAACAAGAAAATATCAAAGTTAAAAATAATTATCGACTAACAAAAGAATATCTAAATTAAATTCTAAATGCATGATGAGCATTTAATTAAAAAAACAATCAAAATATTTTTATATTTTTGTTATTACATGAAAAAAATTAAAATAGATATAAACAAGATTTAAATAACAATTAAAAACAAACAGCCCAAAAAAGAGATTCAAAACAAAGGGGTTTAGGCCCATCAAACTAAAGCTCATGAAAACAGAAACAAATCCAGCAAAAAGGGGTGCTGACTGCAAAGTGATAGAGCAATGGGCTCTAGAAATAACAGCGGGCCCAAAAGGATAAATAAGCTTGCCCCAAGAGGTGTGTATTTTGCTGCAGTGTGGTGTAGACCCGAAATCGTATGGGCTTTTAGGATTAGAGCCCAAACCAAATTAAACCAAAAGGACACGCTTCTCTTTTCATTCAAAATCCTTTGACTTTTCAACCTATTAGAAACTACTACTAGCATCTTGACACTTAGCATTGGTATATGATTATTATTAGAAAAAAACACACATAAAAATACAAAGGGAAAGTAATAAAACACACAAAACAAAATACGATTCAATCCATCTTCCTCTCTCGTGAGACTCTCTCTCGCGGCTCATGTCTCATCTATGCCACCACCCCTCAAATTTACTTGGTTTTGACACAACCACAACAAAATCTCACATAAACAATAAGAAACCCAAATGTTTACCAATTCAGTTTCCAATTCAACAATTATACAAGCACAATATCAGAAAACGAGAAGCAAATAAAACACCTTGAAAGGAACGTACCGATCTGAAGCTTTTGGAGATGATCCTACTTCTATTGCTATCAGTGAAACGACATGGAGTCGTCGTTGTAACACCCCAATTTCTACCCGAAATTATAATGCGGAAAATATCAGAGTATTTTAAAATTTCAAACAACATATTAGGGTATCACATATCAACTTATAACTTCAACTTGTATTTCATTCAACAACGATACATAGCATTCGAATTAATAGTCAACTATCAGCTTATCTCCATTCAAACAACTTGGAAGTATAATAAGTACTTCATATCATTCAACTTTGAATCAACAATTATAATAACTACAACTAAAACATCAACAACCTAGAAATAACGATATAAACGACCCCCCGAGTGCTACGTATCAGAGCGACACACCAACATGACTCGATGAAACAACAACTTCCACAACTATACTTGAGTACCTGCCCATTTCCCATGGTAGGGGAAACATCAGTAGAAAGGGTGAGATATCAAACTATATAAATAGGATCATAATAAATCATATATCAGATAAAGAATATAAACGAATCACACAACATCAACATAAACAACATCATCAACAAGTAGTCATGATATCAACATATGAACTTCTTCAACAATCAACATATAAGCATTAATATCATCATATAAGCATCTTCACAAATCAACATATAATCATCAATATCATCATTTAAGCATCTTCAACAAGTAAACATATAAGCATTAATATCATCATATAAGTCATACATGTATTTGCAGACATCGGACCATAAACGTCGCAAGTCAAATCACCAAACATCGCAACATATACATCACAAAAGACATCATGAGACACGACTCGTGCATATGCATGTGGTACCAATCGGAGCTTCATCCCCCGTCACCAATTGCCCAATTCAGAGGTACAAGGCATAAGCCTTCGTCACTAGTTTGCCAATCCAGGCCGTCACAGAGTATGCATATGAAATGTGACTCGACAAACAAGACAATACAACATACTCATCACAATCACATATCGTCACGAGGCATAAGCCTATATCACAATCAATTACCATTTATACGAGGTAATTCACGTCACCATAATATTTCATCTTCACTTAGTCACAAAATCATCATCACAAATATATACAACACCACGTATTACAAATCATCACAAAACATCGTCATGTTTCGACACATCATCGCAATTATACAACTTCGCATATAAACAAGTCATTACATATATATCCTCATGCTTCGGCACATCACAACAAACATACAACTTCGTGTATTAACAAAATCGTCACAAATATATAATTCGCATATCATCAAGATTATTACAATTATCATCACGTTTCGGCACAATTACTCAATTTCACATATTAACAAAGTCATCCAAATCAAAACCACAATTTTCGATCAATTCGTAAGATAATCTCAACATGCTAATTTATCAAGTAAACCGAATCAACTTCCAATTATCTACTAATTCAATTAGACATAATATTATTTATCAAGACAACATCATTGGCATAGCAATATATTATTCTCAACATAAATATTCAACCAAATCACGATTACGATCAAATTCTCAAGATACCATAATTTACCGATAAACCGAATAATTTATCCAAGTCTAAGTATATTCCACTTAATTAGAATTATTGAAATTACTTCTACTATTGATTGAATCAACCAATTAATAATCATATTATATTAATTCAATTCAATACTCTATTTTCAATTCATTTCCAATTAAATAGTATCCTAATATTTCTACTATTTTCCATCTAAAGACCAACATTTAATTATAAAGGATATTCAAATCAAACACAATTTTGATCGATTCGTAAAATATCACAATTTCAACAAAATACAACAACCACGTTAATATATTAATTAAACTTAGCTACCACGTAAATTTTCATCAAATTCCGGACAACTAATTATACCTCTTAATTCGACTATTTCGATCAAACATTCAAACGGGATTGTTTTATTTCTCACCTAGCATACTACTGTTTCTAATTAAGTTTCATGTCATGTTTCATTTTTATAACTATAGTTTTATTTTTCACTTTCATTATATTAATATATATCATACTAAGTGACCATAAGGAAAATGGAAACAAGAAGAAAAATCAATTTAAAGAACCTACTGGCACATCACATGGAGCATATATATGGAATAACACTTAGTGAAAATCCAAAACAAAACAAAACAATGTAACACAGTGAAAAGAGAACAAAATAATGTATCAGGGCACCATTGGAATAAAGTGAAAACGAAATTACTATGGCCAAATGGGGTGTTCCGGTCGACACCACTGTCCAATACCCACGCCGTCCGGCAAGCTCAACCTTTCTTATCCCACTTTTGTTTGCTTATTTTCCAGTTTATAACATTAATTATGAAAGTAAATTGCAAATTCAAACAGAAATAGAAACAAAATCAACAAAACACAATGACCAATCTATACTCTAAACCCATATACAATTCATCATATTCCCATTTAGGTAGTAAGAATCCCCCCTTACCTTGGATTGAGTGCAGCTCTAAGGTATATCAATGGAAATTTAGAGAAAAATGACACTTTATAACAACACTTTGGGTCTCCTTCTTCTCCTCTTCACAACCCTAACCCCTTTCTCTTTTTCTTCTTTTTCTTTGTATCGGTTCCTCTCAATCTCTCTATTTCCAAAATAACAAAAATTATACCACTACTTAGTCACTATTTCATAACGGGCCTAATAAAATACACCCCTTAATACTTAAAGATACTATAATATAAGCCCAAATTAATTTCTACACTTAATGTAAAAATAATACTTCCACTTAAATATCATTAAAATAAAATCTGATTATTTTAATATACCGACTGAATACTCAGTGCCTCATATTTCCGGTCTAATCTTAATTACTCGGAAAATTCCCAAAATGCTAAACATTAACTCATTAATATTTTTAATACTAAAAATATTAAAATTTTTGATTAAATATCGACCCGCTATCCCGAACCAATACCGACTAAATCGTCCCAAAACGCGAAAATCTCAATAAACGTCAGAAATGACTAAATTAAGCAAATAATTATTTTTCCGGGTGTTACAGTCGTTGCGTCGAATTCGATGCTGGATCGGTGATAACATGGTTACGATCCTATTGTTTGTGTTGAACAGATTCTTGTCCGTTCAGAAGATGATGGCACGGTTCAGAGGTGTTTCGCGAGTGGTGGCGGATCGTGGATCTCAGTTGAAAGAGATGATGATGCTGAGCTTAAATTATTGTTGATTCTGATGTGATTCGAATTGATGGATTTTTGTAAGTTGCTGCATCGACGTTGTGCTGTTGAAACGACAATGATATTGAATCGGTGGAGAATCGGTCCTGGTTTTGGTTCGAATCTTGCAGGTGAAACCATCATTGCGTGAAGCGATTACTCCGCGTCAGATGTTTGCGTCTGTCTGCGTTGGCTTGTCCGTGTGCATTGTTTTGCTGTATCAGCGAAATTGTACGTGTTCATATTTGTTGCGGTGATGCGTTTCCGGCACGGTTCCGATTCCTTTGCGACTTGCTTCTGAATCTTATTTCCGATTGATTTCTTTGATCCTTTCTTCGAATTCCATTGTTGGTGCTTTATCTTGTGCTTATATTTCTTTGTTGTACCTGAGAATCAATAGACCAAAAATTGCGGGTGATTTGAATATATGCTATCAATTGTGTTCATTGAATAATAAAACTTGTATATGTGTTATGGAGAAGAAACGGTCTTAAGTACTTAGCTTTGCATCTTTCATTCTCTTGCGGGATCAATGATGTTGAAGATTGTGTTGTTTGTTGTTGATGTATTATGATGAATTTTCTGTGATTTTTGTTTCAGCCTCCTCTTTCTCTATTCTCTGCAGACCTGTAAAAACAAAAATAACTGCAAAGGAAAAGGATAAGAACATTGTTGAAAGTGGGCTCACGGTGGTGGTGACGATTGAAGCGTGGTTGAATTCATGATTCTGAACGTTCTTGAGATGGAACGATTGCTGCCATATTGTGAGATCAGGAAATTGAAGGTTGATGATGATGTCACGAGTTGCTTGCTTCAATTCGGTTTGTTACATTGAAAGCGACGTCACTCAAATCAAAATTGGATGTGGTTCGACTGTTCTATAGAAGGTGGTTCAGTGTTGGTCGGCGGGACGGATCTCATCGGAGGCAGTTTTCACGGCGGATGTGCTTTGGTTCTCCACTTCTTCTTCTGTCTCAGCAAGGACAGAAAAGTATGTGGAACCGAGTGTGTATGTACGTGTTTTTTTTTTAGAATTGGGGGAAGAAAGTTGCTGTCCCAGGTCTTTTCCTGAGAGAACAAAGGTTGAAAAATATATGGATTAGGAATTGTTTTGTGTACGTGAGTGTGAGAGGCTAGGTTAGGATTAGTGGTTTTTATATGAAAAAAATTAGGTTAATTGAAAAGGAAATAAATTAATTTAGTCAATCACAATAATCATAAATCACAAATTCAATTAAATTGATTTTAATTTTGTGACTATTTTGATCAATCAAATCAAATTATTTTTAAAACTAAAAAAAATGAACAAAAACCTTTTCAAATCCTTTTTTTATTTTATGTTTTTTTTCATGAAAAATTGAAAAATTAATATTTTAAAAAAAGCTTAAATAATAAATACAAAAATTGAAAATAAAAAGGCCTTTTTTGTGATTTTTGAATATAAAATGAAAATAAAATTAAAACTAAAGTTAGAAGCAAATAAGGGAAAACTGTTAGAAATGATATTCGAACCTAGGACCTTGTACTTGCAAACCTTACTTCCTTACCAACTGTGCTACGTCACTTATTCGAAATAAGATGACATTTGCAAATATATGTGTGCAAATTTTGGGGTTTGACACAGTGAAAAATGGGGCATAAGCTCTCTAGGCAAAGGGTTCTATGAGTTCTCTTTTTCAAGCCTGGAAGATATTCGTACAATCAGGACCATTAGTTCTTGGAGTCTCAATCTGGGAGTGTTGAAATTGTTTCCTTGGACCTGAGGTTTTATACCCTCCAATGTGAATCATGCATCTGCTCAAGCATGGCCTAGGATCCATGGCCTTTCTCAAGAATATTGGAGTTCGAAAATTATTTTCACAATTACTAGTAGCATTGGAGTACCAATTTATCTAGATTCTACCTCCAACAAACCTGTTTTCGACAGAGCCTTTGGTCACTATGTTAGGGTCCTAGTGGATATGGATTTAACCAAAGAACTGAGCTACAAGATCCTTGTGGAAAGAATTGGCTTTGCCTTTTTCGTGGAAATTGAGTATGAAAGAATGCCTGAACTATGTAACTACTGCAATGGAATTTGCCATTCTGAGATAAATTGCAAAAGGAAATATGGAATTGAGTAACCCAAGGCCAAATGGGTGAGTAAGCCATGTAAAAAACTGACTGCTACTTCTATACTGCAGTTGTAACAATTTTGGACACTTTTAACACTATACTTCCACTGGTGGAAAACTTGCTTTAAAACTGCACTTTTTTACTTTCTTGTTGAAAATGAGAATACAAACAAGTCTTTATATAGACCTAAAAGACTTCTGCTATACTAGGAAATTAAAGCAAATAAATACTCTTAATATGCCACTATCTCTTGGCTTTTCAACTACAAGAGACTATTTGTTTTTCCACTAACTTATTAATAAAAACCCACTTAATAACATTAAAGTTTATTCAACAAAACTCCCCTATAAACTTAAATGTTTCTTCTATCCATCATGCCTATAATTTTCTTGCCTCTGTCAAAAATTTCTTTCGATAATGGTTTTGTGAAAATATCTGCTGCTTGATCCTTGCTTGCTACATGCCTCAATTCGACACTTTCTTCCTTCCTTCACATGTTCTCGAATGAAGTGGAAGCGGACGTCGATGTGTTTGCTCCTTTCATGATTCACTGGATTCTTTGCTAACTCAATTGCTGATTTGTTGTCCACTTGTATTACTGTTGCACCTTCCTGTTTTAGCTCCATTTTGCTCAACAATCTTCTAAGCCATATTGCATGACAAACGCACCAAGATGCTTCTATGTATTCAACTTCACATGTCGAGAGTGTTATAATCGGCTGTTTCTTTGAAATCCATGTAAAAGCGGTATTTCCCATAAAGAACACATATCCTGACGTACTCTTTCGATCATCTATATCACCACACCAATCGCTGTCGGAATAACCATTCAACTTGTAATCTTCCACTCTTGAATAAAACATCCCAAGTGACACAGTTCCTTGGATGTATCGAAGGATTCTTTTCAATGCCTTCCAATGTGTATAGACTGGTTTCTCCATGAAACGACTTACAATTCCGACACTAAGCGAAAGATCTAGCCTTGTACATATGAGATATCAATGACTTCCTGCCAAACTTCGATATTTGCTTGCTTCAATGCGTTCTCCTTCATCAAATTTCAACAACTTTGCACCTGGTTCCATTGGCGTCGAAATCGGATTATAGTTTTCCATCTTATATTTTTTCAAGATTTCTTTTGCATATTTCTCATGTGAAATGAAAATTCCTGTTTCTTCTTGTCGAACCTCCAAACCAAGAAAGAATCTCATCAGACCTAAGTCGGTCATCTCGAATTCACGTGTCATTGTGCCCTTGAATTCTTCTATCATCTAACTATTGTTACTTAAGAAAATTAGATCATCGACATAGAGTGCAACAAGTAACATATTACCTCCATTCTTCTTTACATACAGAGCATGTTCGTAAGGACATTGCTTGAAACTATTCTCTTTGAAGTATGTGTCGATGCATGTATTCCATGCTCGCGGTGCTTGCTTCAACCCATAAAGCGCGTTTTTCAACTTTAGCACCTTTTCTTCTTTTCCAACTTTCGTGTATCCGGGTGGTTGTACGATGTAAACTTCTTCTTCGAGCACACCATTTAGAAATATTGTCTTGACATCCATTTAAAATATTGGCCATTTGAATTGAGAAGCTTGTGAGATAAGTAATCGAATTGTCTCCATTCTTGCAATAGGAGCAAATACTTCGTCATAATCAATTCCAGCTTTTTGTTTGTATCCCTTCACAACAAGCCGCACTTTATACCATTCTATTTCTCCTTGAGCATTCATATTTTTCTTGAATACCCACTTCACACCAATGGGTTGACTTCCTTTTGGTAATTCTTCTAGTTCCCATGTGTTGTTACGTTCAATGGCCTTAATCTCTTCGTTCATGGCAGTTTTCCATTTTTCGTCTTGCATCGCCTCTTCGAGGCTAATGTGTTCAGTATATGAAAAAAGACATACAAGATGCACCTCTTCTGGTGTATCATACAAATCCTACAGACTTCGCATTCTGGGTTGTACAGGTTCATCTTCATTGTCAGAATCTTCAAGGTCAGCTAAAATGCTTGTCGGTACAGCGACTGATGTTTCTCCAACTTCGACGATAACTTCTGTCAAATTGTTCCAGTCCCACTTGTTCGTTTCGTTTACTCAAACGTCTCTACTCACTATCACCTTCTTGCTCATGGGATCAAACAGCCTGTACCCTTTTATCTTCTCAATATATCCAATGAATATGTATTTTTGACTTTTGTCTTCAAGCTTTGTTCTTTGTTGATCCGGTACGTGTGCATAAGCCACACTACCAAATACTTTGAAATGAGAAACTGTTGGCTTCTGTCCGCTCCATGCTTCTTGTGGTGTTTGATCTTCTGACTTCGAATGTGGACATCGATTCTGAACATAAATGGCACATTGTACAGCTTCTGCCCAAAATTCCTTCAACATGTTCTTGCTCTTAAGCATTGATCGAACTATGTCGAGAATTATTTGATTCTTCCTTTCAGCCGCACCGTTTTGTTGAGGTGAATATGGTGCAGTTAGAAATATCCTTATGCCATGCTCTTCACAATACTTCATAAAGGCTGTCGAAGTATACTCACCACCTCTGTCAGATTGAACGGCTTTGATGTGTCTGTCAGTTGCCTTCTCCACCATTACTTTGAACTTTTTGAACTCCTCGAATGCTTCAGATTTTTCTTTCAAGAAATAAACCCAAGTCTTTCGTGATAAATCATCGATAAAGGAAATGAAATACCTTTTGCCACTTAAAGATTCTGGAGTGATTAGCCCACATATGTCGGAATGAATCAGTTCGAGAATATGTTTAGCTTGATATTATGCCTTATTTTGAAATGAGGTTCTTGTTTGTTTGCTAAGTACACATTCTTCACAAAAATTTCCTTCATAGTCAAGGTTTGGTAGCCCGTGCACCATGTTCCTCTTTGCTAACCTTCTCAGACCATCATGATGTAGATGACCAAAACGTAGATGCCACAGCGACGCTTTGTCTTCGACATTGACTTGCAAACATTTTCCTCGAACGTTTCTCAAGTTCAGTTTGTACATTCGATTTTTCCCCTTTTCGATTTGAGCAACCAGATGCCCTAGTGTAGCAACCTGCCCTAAAAATTTAGAATTTTAGAGTCGCCACCTATTCTGCCAGGGCAAATAGGAAACCCTACAAAGTTTAAAGAGAATTCTGGGTAAGTTATTATAATCAGGTTAAGGGAAGGTGTTAGGCACCCTTAACCCTTTCCTAAGGTTTTGAGTTTAAGGTAATGATTTGTGGCTAAAAATGTTAAGGCAAAGTTTATGCTTTCAAGGGTGAACGGTAAGGTTCGAACCTAAATTGGAATTTTGGGGAATGGGACTCGCCTTGTTGCCAAGTGCCTACGTACCTCCTTAGGGAGGATCAGAGTCAACGTAGTTCGGGGTAGGTTGTACGCCTTAGAATTAATATGAGGTTGTTTGAAGGTATTTTGAATTACCATACGCAGTTTGGTGGTTATCGCAGTTTTGAAATTCGTAGTTTATGAAAGAGAAGTGTTTTAATGTGGCGTACAACCCCGATTATTATATGTTTCATTAATCGCGATGATCAATAGGTTTGATCAACATAATTAACAAATTAAATAAAGAATTGCTAATTATTCTAATCGATTGATTCGATTATCACCGTTAGCAAATTTATGTGTTTTAAATAAATTATTTTAATTAGAAGGAAATATTTATCGTTAATCATCGTAATCAATAGGTTTGATTAAAACAAATAACGAATTAATGAGGGATTACTAATCATCGTAACCAATTGAATCGGTTAAAACCCTTAGTAAATAAACCTATTAAGATATATTATTTAATTAATTAAATAATCAATTATTAATCATCGCGACCGATTAATTCGATCGAAACGAATAATAAATAAAATATTAGTATTAATTATATTATTAATTTAATTTAAAAATCAAATTATATATATATAATATATTAAGATTAATTATATAATTATATAAATAATATATAAAAAATAGAAAGAAACCAGATTTTTATTGTATGTGGCCAGGCTGAGGGTTCATGGTACGCTTACTCAATCTTGTGCGTTGGATCTAGGTGGTTAGAGATCTAGTGGCTGGATATTTGAAGGTACATGGTAAGCTATGAATCTGGGGCGCATGGAATTATGAAACAAAGTTTTTGTAAAAAATAATATTGCAAGGGCCAGGGATCGATCTCTGGACCCTGGGACTACCCACACACGCCTCACCACTTCAACCAAACACGGTTAGTTGTTAAGGCATGGAAAACAAGAATAATAAATAAACATTGGCAGCTAGCCAAAAACGAGCGCGCAAATTTAAATGGACGAACCATATGATGACACGCCATCATCTTCTTCACAAAACCTGTAAAACCATGAAACTTTTGCTACGAAATTGCTACGAGTTCCTTCGTAGCAAACAAACCTGGCCAACATAAAAATCACATACGTGCAATATAAATTTTTCGCGACCCTTCCATTCTCTTCGTCCGGTTCCTACGAGTCTAATGATACCCCTAATTGCTCCTAATTTTACCCTAGACAGAAACCCCAATTGAAGCTCGTTTGACCTAACATGGTGATTTATGTTCAAACCACGTAAACACTGAATTCAAAGCCCAGAAACGATCAAAGCACCAAGACAAACCACAATATGCAAACAAATTTCATTGAGGATGCGTGAATTAATATAACCGATCTCAAGTTGTCCGTGACATACCTTGGTCTAAACGGAGGTAATTCTGGGGGTGCTGAGGTCGTGTGATGATCCAGATAGTTTCAGAATGCTCCAAGGATTGTGTAGCAAGCTTCAGATTCCTTTGTAATGCCTTCAATCTTCAAAACCGGTTTTAAGTTTCTTGAAGAAATTTTGCTCTTGGTTATGGTTCTTTTGCCCAGAATTTCCTCCCCTAATGCATTGCCCTAGGTTCTATACTTATAGTGGAGCAAATAGGTCAACAAAGTTTGCCCAAAATCTCTTTGAATCCATTATTGAAAATTTGAGAAATTTGATTTATGGGACTTTCCAAATTTGATCAATCTTGCTCCAATCTTATCCAATTAACTTTATGCACGAAATTATCTTGAAATATAGTGTAATTGCTGATTGGAATTGATCTTTACGAGGTCTTCAATCAAATATTTGATTTTCCACTTGATTTATATAACTTTAATCACCATTTAAATGAATAAAAAACCATATAAAATCCAATAAAAACCTAATAATTCGTGGCAAATGAATTTGGTGACTTGGATAACTTGTGGATCAAGCTTAGATCTTGAAAAGTTAGGCCCACTTGCAAAAAATCCCAATTTGAACCACTTTTGTTTCACATTTTGCCTTCAAAATTGTCCAACTTTGATAAGGCATATCTCCCTAAATTTTTAAGATATGGAAGAGTTCTAGGACTTTTTGGAAACCTCAAGATGTCCTCTATAAGCCACTTTGGAACCTTTTTCCCATTTGAAGATTTTATCTTGATGATATGGCCTTTGACAAAAACTGCTTTTGGTTGACTTTTGAAAAGGACCTATAATCTTTTGTACCATATCTCTCAAATGAAACATTTCTGGCCTTGGCATGTGAGTTACAAAGTTGTAGAGAATCCAATTTCCTTCAGAATAGGCTTTTATTGGGAAATTTTTGATACTCCATGTGAAAGTTATGGCCAGTCAAAGTACAGTTAACTTTTTAGACCAAAAACCCTAATTTAGCAACTTTGAATTTTGTTGATTTTGAAGCTTTCCTTGATAAATCATGATCAACCTTTGATCAAATGATGAATGATACTTAAAAACAAGGATGTTGACCAAAAATCATGAATTTTGATTTTGAAGCTTTGACCATAGTTGACTTTTTAGGCCAAATTCGTCGACTATTGACTATCTAAGCAATTGAACGAGCAACCTTTGGAATTGAAGCTTGAATTTGGGCATGGAGATGGTTTGAAGTATAATGAGCCAAATTAAATCCATTGGAGACCTTGATTCACCAATTTTCTTAAGAGAATGCAAAACCCTGGTTTAGAAGGTCCTTGATTAGGAGAGTGTGCCTTGGGTTAACCCTTGAGCCTTGAATCTTTGTATGAGTCTGAAGGTGAAATAAGATGGGAAATTTTTGGGGTATGACACTGATCAGTGGTTTTTACACGTTTATTTACCGTTGATTTTAGTCGTCTTTGCTTTATATTGTCAAGTGCTTTACTTCATTCTTCTACATTTTATGCTATGGTTGTGTATTTTACTGTTTGCAGGCTCAAAGGAATAAATCGAGACAAATCAATGCGAAAAAGTACAAAAAGGAGAGTTTCGAAGGAAGTGAAAAATCAAGCTACATGAGGTCTGACACGACCACCTGTGTCACCTAAAACTGGCCGTGTTAGGATGAAGCGTGGCCAAGAAAATGCAAAAGAGATGAAATTCACGGGGCTGACACGGCTCGTGTTAGCAAGTGTGAGATCTAGAAATTTTCAGCATGTTTCTTATCGTGACATGCGTGTAGTATTTTGATCATAACTGGAGCTTCGTAACTCGGAATGACGCGGTTCCGGTGGCAAAATTTCGCTAACGAAAAGGGCTACAACTTTCATGAAGAACGCAAATCCAAATTCTGAAGTTAAGGACCAACACGGCCCGTGTTACCTAACACGGCCACCCGTGTTAGCAGTGCTGAGTGTGATTTTGAAAAATTAAGTCCAGGAGGCCAACACGGCCACCCGTGTTGCCTGACACGGCCAGTGTTGGCTAAAACGCTGATTTTGCTGATTTTTGTGATTTTTTATTAAGTGTTGACCCAAGGGGCATTTTGGGTACTTCTAACCAACCTAAGTGAGTTTGCACTATTTAGAAGAGTTTTAACGATGAATTAGAGGACTTTTTGGCTAGGAGAAGACACGATTGAAGATTGGAGAAAACAAGGGTTTGGGAGAGAAGAAGGTCTTCATGAACGGAAGCAATTGAAGATCAACTTTCATCTCAATTCTTGTAATGTCTCTATTTTATATTTTGTTTTCTTTGAACAATATGAGTAACTAAATCCTAATGCTAGGGGGTGTCCCTGATTTGATTCTGTAATGATTTTGAATTCCTGAGTTCATCAATAGATTGTTTTCTTTTTTAATTTAATTGTACAAGGTTTTTATGCTTTCTTTGTCGGACCAACAAGATTGATTTACGGTTAACAACCAGCTGGACAGCGGTTGTTAAGGTTTTTGTACGATTAGACTATAGTAGATATCACCCAGGACTAGGGATACCCTATAGTTACCGGTTATCTCTTGATAACATAAAGGCTTGATTTCATCATAATTCTCTAAGGACTTAGGATTTAGGATGAATGTTCAAAGGTTTTCCCGCTAAGGAATTAGGGGAAAATAATCTAAAGGGCGGTAATTAAAGGTTATGAACTTGTTGAAGAGATCTAAATCCAAGGTTATTACAGGAACAATCACACACTATACCCTTAGCATAATACTCATATTTGTCAAAAAGCCAATTTACTTTTCTGCTTATTTTAATTATTGTTTAGTGACAATTTGCAAACAAAACCCCAATATTATTTTTTGTTTAATTGATCTATAATTTGAACTCGATATTACTACGCAGTCCTTGAGATCGACATTCGGGGAATTTCCCTATTATTACTACAGAGGCAAAATAGTACACTCGCCAAAAACTTGATCGGAAAATAGCAAGTGTACTATTTTTACCGATGTAGTAATAATAGGATTTATCCCAAATATCGATCTCGTGGACTGCGTAGGAAATATAAGTTATTTTAATGATTCAATTGAACAAAAGATCATGGGGGTTTTGTTGTTTGACTAGAAATAATGATAAATGACAACAAATCAATAAGAGACGTAAATGTGACTTTAAAACAATATGAGAGAATATGCTAGGGTGAGTGTATGAATTGCCTTGCAATGACCCTTAATCCTTAGTTATAAAATATCAATGTACATGAACTATTACCGAATCTCAAGAGTTATCTTCCCTAATTCCTCAGAGGAAAACCTTTTGATACTTTCTTGTATCCTAATTCCTTAGCAATTCAAGAAGTAATCAAGCGCAATATAATTTATCAAGATTATTATGGTTACTACGAAGCATCCTCATTCCTAAGCAATAGCAATCGTAATATAATTTTGCAAACAGCGATAAGGTGGTTTGTCCGACCTAAACCTTAACCGTAAATCAAAAATCTATTTGTCAGATAGATAGAGCAATAAGCACTTTGCACAATCAAATAATTTCACACACATATATATTCTCTAACAATAAGGAAATTAGGTTCAATGACAATAGCAATTCAGGGACACCCCCCTAGCATTGGGGGGTTTAGCCGCTCATAATATTCAAAGAAAATACAATAGGAAGATTAGACATTACAAGAAAATAGGATTGCTTTGATCTTCAATCGCAATTGCTCTTGAAGATCTCTGTTCTCCAAAACCCTTGAGAGCTCTCCTCTTTCTTCTGCAATTCTTTCGTACGTCAAAAAAAAGTCCCCTTCTCTTTGCCCTAAGGTTGTTCTTATAACTCGCTTCCATTCAGGTTGAAACTGAAGTACCAAAAATACCCTTACTGGTCCCCTTCAGGTGAGAAAAATAATGAAAATAAAATCAGCACGCTTCAACAACACGGGCCGTGTTGCTGCACACGGGCGCCCGTGTTGTTTCTCTGCTCCTGGGCCAAAAACACACGTTCCCTGCAACTTTTCACATGGACCGTGTGCCTGCACACGGGTGCCCGTGTGAAACCTCTGTCTTTGCATCAAACTTGCTTTTCTAGCCACTTTTTGACACGGACCGTGTGCATGCACACGGGTGCCCGTGTGGCCCTCAGCTTTGGATTTTTCGGCTTCTTTTTCCATTCGTGCGCGCCATAAGTCTCTATCTCTTCCGTGTATCAACCTGGCCAAAAACAAACTAACAACCAGCGCATAAAACGACACTTTTATAATACTCAAAATACATTAAAATGCAACAAAGCCATACGACCGAAAAACAAGAAACTTACTTTAAAAACATATGCCAATGCCACTTAGTATTACCAAGATTACGAATTTCGGTCGGAAAAAGGTGCGGAAACTTACTAGAAATGGTGACCGATCACAACCCCACACTTATCTCATTGCTTGTCCTCAAGTGATGTATCGAGGCAAAACAGAGGTCACCTGACGAGATTCTTTTCTCCACAACACAATCAGGTTTTTCGCAAGATTCCTTCACTTAGCAATCGAGTTTCTGGTTTCCTTCTTCAAACTATCAACTGCATTATCACTTTCGAGCACGTTTTCACCTGCAAGCTTTTCACACTCTCACAAAATCTCTCCGGGTTAAAGTGTCTACACTCACAGTACCAAGGCATGCATATTACTTTTAACTTTGAATATATTCTCTAATCACTACACACACAGATTACACACACTTCATGAGGTCTTAGGGTTGTAACGTGGCTTGGGTTTGGTGGGGTAACAAGGAATGGGATAACAAATGGTTTTGGTGCTCGGCATTTATGTTGGGTTCACATTTCTACTCTTAGTGGTTTGAATCGTAAGAATGGGGTTAAGACCTTCGACATCTTGTTTTTAGCTTTTTAGAGTCATTCACATGGTCTTTCATATCCGTGGGCAAGGGTTAAGGATTTTTCTTCCTTTTGTTTTTCAAACTTTCTCTTTTGGATTTTCACAAGTTCAACATTCATCTTTTTTTTTTCTTTCTATTTTTTTCTTGCCCTTTTCTCAATGGTTTACAACCCCACACTTAGATTCTTTCGTGTCTTTCAAGAGAATAACATTAATGCCGAGCGATAACATGAATAGTAAATATGTGGGTGGTAACGAGAATAACAACAATGAACAAAACAAACATTACGGCTCAAAGGGGGTTGACGATGGATATCATGCATACAGGATGGCTAGAAAGGCTCGGGGTTACGAAAAAACTTGCCTCAGTGTGCGCTCTCGTAGTGTGCTTGTGTTATGAGAACATACACAAAATCAAAGTGAATAGTGCCATACCTGACTGGACTCTCATGTGGAGTTATGAATTTGGCTCTGAAATCTCACCGGGTCGGTTAAGCTTGCATGCTTCGAGGTGCTATTGGTGTCCTGCAGTTTCCTTTCATCTAAAGTACACCATACTCCTCTCTTGGTTTAGTGTTGACTTTTTGCGTCCTACCTTCTTCTCTTTGATTGTGTCAACTTCCGTGGTGCCTGTAGAGATTAAGTGTGAGATGTGTTGTTCAACCACTATCTATTCATTTGCCCCCTTCCGACTTGTATCCAACCTGGTAACACCATGGCAGCACTACAAACTTGAAATAAACACAATAACAGAAAGACAAAAGAAAATGGTTCAAATTAAACAAACTAAACTATGAATTCAAAACGGAAAGCAAAGCAATAAAGCAAATAAAATAAGAACCTCCCCACACTTGAACTTGGAGACCTTGATTCACCAATTTTCTTAAGAGAATGCAAAACCCTGGTTTAGGAGGTCCTTGATTAGGAGAGTGTGCCTTGGGTTAACCCTTGAGCCTTGAATCTTTGTATGAGTCTGAAGGTGAAATAAGATGGGAAATTTTTGGGGTATGACACCTAGCTTGTCCTTCAAGTGTAATATCTGATCTTTCATGAATATCGAATAACCCTTTTTTGTGAGTTGCCCCAAACTCAAAATATTTGTCTTGAGATCTGGTACATAGTAGACATCTTGGATTGACCCAATCAAGTCATCCTTCTGCAAGTAACAAATCGTACCTTTGTCTTCGACCTTCACTTTCGATGCATCTCCGAAAGACACATGACCATCTCCAATCTTTTGCATTTCTTTAAATAGGTGTTTGTGACCACACATATGGTTACATTCCCCTGAGTCAAGATACCACATATTATCATTATTCGCGTCTACTTCTTTTTGAGTCATCAGCAGAAAGCCTTCATTCGCTTCGGCTTCCAATGCTAGATTGGTTGTTTCTTCTACCTTCTTTTCGACTCGACAATCTTTTGTAAGAGGTCCTATTTTATCACAATTATAGCATTTGTAGGAGTTGCAATCCTTCATGTAATGACCATAATTCCCACACTTGTAGCATTCAAAGTTGGTGTAGTTCGACCGACCACCTCTTTGACCTCGTCCTCTGCCACGCCAATTTTACTGGCTCGACTGTCCTCTCTCGAAGTTGTTGTCTTGACCACTTCGACCACTGTCACGACCTCCACGGACACGCCCTCTTCCTCGAAAGTTTTGAGAAAAGAGTACCTTTTCGTCTTTGGTGGACTCCTTGGTCTAAACTTGTTAGGAACAGGCCCATTAGGAACAAAAAAACACCCATTTTTCTTAAAGACTTTTACTACTAATTGGGACATTAGTATCTAGTATTATTAGTAGTTTTCTTATATCCATTATGATGTTGTTATTTGGCCCATGGCCCAATCCTTAGTTCCTAAACCCTAGCTATATATTGTATGTTTTATCTTGTTGAGAGGTTAATGAAAATCTGAAAAGTTATTTCTTGTGTGTTTTTATCTTCTTATGCAATTTAGATCTTGTTAGCTTAGTGTAACCTAACATTGGTGCTTTCATTTCTTGCCTCTCATTACTCCCATGGCTCCTCCTAAACCACCCAATCCTTCTTCTAAAGAAATTATAGAAGAAGCTATTCAAATATCCACCCTACACCTCAATAATGCAATGCAAGAGACTCAAGAACAAATGGATGAGAGATTTGCTCAAATCTCTTCAGATTTATCCAACCTCCATACAAGGTTAGACAATGACAAATCTGTTGAAGATTCTAGATATGAATTTGTCATGGCTGTCCTCACCAAAATCTCCCTTCAAAGGGAAATACAGCCTGCTACTACTGCCAGCGCAACTACTGTTCACGCTACAGGAACAGTTTCTGGCGCAACTACTGTTCACGCTACAGGAACCGCAGCAGGATCCGTTACTGTTCACGGATCAGCAAGCCCATCAGGTATATTACATAATACTTCTTCTATTCCTATGGTTACAGCCCCTTTTCCTCACATTTCCTCTCCCACAGCCACACCCATTAGACACTCTTGCACTTTTTCTACCACACACTCTCAACCAACACCCATGAGACACATTAACACTCACATTCCCCCACCCTTTCAAACTTACCCTCCAATACCAACCATTTTATCTGTTTCCCAACCCTTCCCCATCCCTTTTTCCCAACAGCACGCCTTTTCTCCTCATATTTCCTTTTCCCAAAACCCACCCATCCCTTCATATTCGAATTTATCACATATTCCACCATTACCAACTATCCGAACACCAAAACTCGAACTCCCTATGTTTGATGGATCTTCACCTCTTGATTGGTTGTTTCAAGCGGATCAATTTTTCAATTTCTACAATATGCCACCGGAAAATCATTTATCATTAATTTCATTTTATATGAAAGGAGATGTCTTGTCTTGGTTTAAATGGATGCATCAAAGTCATTTATTAACTGATTGGTTTTCATTTATCAAAGCATTGGAATTACGTTTTGGTCCTTCTAGTTTTGATAATCATCAAGCTGAATTATTTAAATTGAAACAAGAAGGTTCAGTAGTTGACTATCAAACTAAATTTGAGAAGTTGGGAACCCAAGTTGTGGGGCTGCCACCAGATGCAATTTTAAATTGTTTCATTTCTGGATTAACGAGTGATATTCGCAATGAGATGGCCATCCATAAACCCACCAGTATCTCACAAGCTATTGATTTAGCTAAATTAATTGAATCCAAGTTGAAAGAATCAAGACCAAAATTTACTAAACCTTTCACAAACCCTTATCCTAAACCTACTGCCCCCTCATCCAGCTCCACTTCCAAACCACCCACCACACCCACAAATCAAAGTCAAAACCCTTTCAAGGCCCAAACAACACCAACCCCCTCAAAATTCCCTATAAAAAGACTTTCCCAAACACAACTTCAAGAGCGTCGCGCCCAAGGGTTATGCTTTAATTGTGACAAAAAATTTGTTATTGGACTTAAGTTTTCAACTAGCAGATTTTTAATTCTAATGGCAGAAGAGGAACCACTTGAGGAAGCTATTGTGTAACCCGAAATGGAACAAGATTTGAATGATACTTACTTCCAACTTTCCCCCAAGCCTTAACAGGACAGTTTTCTCCTCAAACACTTAAATTCAAAGGAATGATTGGTGGCATATCAGTTATGGTTCTGGTAGACACAAGCAGCACACATAACATTATGCAGCCTAGAATTGCTCAACATATAAACCTCCCTTCTACACCCGTTAATCAATTCTCAGTCATGGTGGGCAACGACTCTCACTTACAATGCGAAGGCATTTGCAATAATGTTCCTCTCACTTTACAAAATCAACTTTTTCATTTACCCTTCTATCTTTTACCAATCGAAGGGGATGATGTAGCTCTTGGAATGGCTTGGTTGAGAACCTTGGGCCCTTTGCAAGCAGATTTTTCCATCCCTTCAATTTCATTCACTCACACCAACAAAACCATCACATTGCAAGGTGATCCCACAAATCACCCCACCCACACTACCTTTCACCAACTTAAGCATCTTATCCCCACCAATTCAGTTGCTTCTTTCCACCTTATGATTTTCCAAAATAGTGACCCACAACCAAACAACCATTCATCTCCTAAACCCTTGCTTGAACCAACACCAACACTTAACCCAAAAATACAATCATTACTCACCAAATACCAAAACATTTTTCAAGCCAAAGAGGGCCTTCCCCCAACCAGACCTCATGACCATCATATTCCCCTTCTTCCAAATACACCCCCATCAATATCAAACCCTACTGCTACTCACACTCACAGAAAACAACAATGACATCAATTATCCAAGATATGTTAAGAGAAGGTATCATTATCCCAAGCCACAACCCTTTTTCCTCACCCGTTTTACTAGTAAAAAAATAAAGATGGTACATGGAGATTTTGTGTCGACTATCGTGCATTAAATGCAGTGACCATCAAAGACCGGTTCCCAATCCCAACCATTGATGAACTTTTGGATGAGCTAGGAAATGCTAAATACTTTACCAAGTTAGACTTACGCTCAGGCTATCATCAGATTCGCATTGCATCAGAAGACACACATAAGACTACTTTTCGGACTTTTGACGGGCATTATGAGTTTCTCGTAATGCCTTTTGGGTTAACTAACGGCCCCTCTACTTTCCAATCAGCTATGAATGATTTACTAAGACCTTACTTACGCAAGTTTTTTTTAGTATTTTTTGATGACATACTAATTTACAGCTCTAATTTCAGTGATCATCTAGTTCATTTGCAGGTTATTTTTGACCTACTAGAGTCTAATTCTTTTGTGGTGAAGTTACCTAAGTGTGTTTCTGCAGTGGAACGGGTTCATTACCTAGGGCATGTTATTTCAGTTGGAGGTGTTGCTCCAGATTCAGAGAAGGTGCAAGCCATGTTGGATTGGCCTACTCCACGTTCACACACGGCTCTCCGCGGGTTCTTAGGCCTTACCGGGTTCTATCGTCGTTTTGTAAAAAACTACGCCACTCTCGCCGCTCCTCTCACCGATTTATTACGTTCCACTAAATTTGAATGGAGTACAGCTGCGGCCGAAGCCTTTACAGAATTAAAGAAGAAAATGACCGACATGCCGGTGCTGGCTTTGCCAGACTTTACAAAACAATTTGTTATTGAAACTGATGCGTCTGGCGTGGCTATCGGTGTTGTGTTGTCTCAAGATGGTCATCTTGTTGCCTTCTTCAGCAAGATGTGTCCCCGAATGCAAGCGTCATTAGTTTACATGAGGGAGATGTTCGCTGTGACAGAAGCAATAAAAAAGTGGCGTCAATACATCATAGGGCAAAAGTTTTGCATTTACACGGATCAGAAGAGCTTACGAAACTTGTTACTTCAACGCATTCAAACACCAGAACAACAAAAGTGGACAGCAAAGTTACAAGGCTTTAACTTTGAGATATTTTACAAACCTGGAAAATCCAATTTGGTTGCAGACGCGTTGAGCAGAAAATTTCACTCAGATGCTTGCTTATTATTGACTCTATCCTCACCAATCCCGGATCTCTTGAACACACTGCGGCTATTCTACAAAACAGATACAGCAGGACAAAACTTAGTAGAGGAAACAACAACAGATCAAACATAACAGAACCTTTACAAGTTTACAAAAGGATTTCTTTATTATAAAGAACGGCTTTACATACTTGACATTCATGGCCTTCGACTTCAAGTCTTGCAGGAGTTTCATAATACACCAACAGGAGGACATTCTGGTGTCAAGGCAACTTTGGCTCGTGTATCCACCTCCTTCTCTTGGCCAGGCTGTTGCACCCCAAAATTTGCCCATCTGATTTTACTTCTAACTGGCTTATTGCTTTATAATCATTCACATTACATCAAAGTCCACACATTTCAAATACATATATTACAAGTAAACATCCAAAGAGCTTCACTCAAAATTCATTGCTCTTAAAGTCACAATAATTACCAAAAAAAAAAAAAACAACAACATGTTCTTCATCAAAAAGGCCCATTGACTTATCAAGTTAAACCCATTCATTACAAACTTCCCCAAACTTCATTACAAGAAAGTTCTTATAATGCATTTGTTACAAGTCTTCATCTTACATCATTCACGTTTTTTCGCTTACCAAGACCATATGCACTATAACCAAAAAATACAAGAAATCATTACAAAAATCAGACTTGGAATTACATTGAAAATCACACACTTTAATCTAAGTTAACTTGTAGTCAAACTGTTGACTTCTTGGTCAACAAGTCAATTCCCACCATAGACTTGCTTTTCTTCAGCTCTTTCCACATCTTCACACTTCCACCAAACATTCCATGCACCTGTATGATCAAA
The DNA here is from genome assembly GCF_029867415.1 of Vicia villosa. Taxonomy (NCBI): domain Eukaryota; kingdom Viridiplantae; phylum Streptophyta; class Magnoliopsida; order Fabales; family Fabaceae; genus Vicia; species Vicia villosa. Next base: position 142,965 of record NW_026706004.1, on the reverse strand, counting down.
CCTGTAAAAGAGTGAATTACAATTAAACATATGCATTCAAGAAGTCATAATCCATAGCATGCGCTATACTGCCGAACTACGGCGCTCTGATTCCTGAAAAGGATACGTAGGCATTGGGTCGCGGGGCCTAAGCGAGCACAATTATTTATAAACCTTATTTTCCCCGTGTTTCTTTTCTTTCATTTGCATGCATTCCCTTAGCATTAAGCTTTAGATTTATACACCCTTTAGATAGCAACAAACATAGGTGGATACCATCGAGTACGATGGGCGTGAGGGGTGCTAGCACCTTCCCCTTGCGTAACCGACTCCCGTACCCTATCTCTGGTTGAAAGACCTCGTTCTTATTCGCCTTAGGTTTTCTGATATTCCTTTCCCTCTTTGGGATAAATATATTGGTGGCGACTCTGTTCATCATTTTCGCGAGCGTGCGGCAGCTGGCGACTCTGCTGGGGACTACCTAAGCAAGTCGATCCTAGCCTTTGTTTGTTTATTTATTGGGTGTACTTCTATATTGTTTATGTTTCACTTTTTTTACTTTATGCCTTACATGTCATGACTATTTACTGCTTGCATATCATGTTTATTTTCTCGCATCCTGGACTATATTATGGGTCCCCGTGGGGGCCACATATTTTTCTGATTTGTTTTGCAGGTGGGGGGTTTTTGTGAGGTAAAAGGCCCACTACCCAGGCCAGTGACACATAGGATTAGCGTGGATGCTCATGTTGACTCCCGTAGCGCTTGCTATGATCGAGCTTGACATGAGGTACCACAACTGGGCGAGGTTCTTTCATGGAACACTGTGTCTGGCACGCTTGTTGCCTCAAACACTTTGTACCCCATGGGAACTGTAGACCCTGGTGACCATTAGGGACCACTTGTCCGTGTCTAGACTACATACCCGTGAGATTGGGATGGGACAGGAAACCTGACCTTCATCATACCCGGATTTCTGCTATTTAACAAAAGGCGTCGAACCTTTGATCCTGGGACATTTGACTTATACAGAAGTTCTATATCAGTTATCTATCAGAATCAACGTCGAACCTCTGAATCTGGAAGGTTCGACCTTATTTGACTTATGCAAAGGCTATATATCAGAATCAACGTCGAACCTCTGAATCTGGAGGGTTCGACCATCTTTGACTTATGCACAAGCTATTTATCCAGAAAGCAACGTCGAATCTCTGAATCTGGAGGATGCGACCATATCTTATTGACCATGAGAAGTTGTTATCCAAGAGGCTTTGATCCTTGATCCTGATTTATATTGCATTTGCATCATCATTAATATTTTGCATCCATGCATATGCATCCATGGTTACCAAGACTCTTACCTCCTACCTCTCCATCAAATCAGACAAGACGATTCCTCGACGCCAATATCTGACAAGAGCTCACAGAAGGAGAATCATGGGGAATTACAAATAAGATCAAGCTACAATCAGAAAACTCCATGCCCCCTAAAGGGGGCACCTTTCACCAATGGAGCCTAAAGACTTTGTGTTTGTCAGGGAACATCTCATTTGCATTAGAATAAGGCCAAGCTTTCCATTGTATAGATTTCTCTAGTATTTTCAATTGTACTATTTTCGTTGTTATCAATTACTTCTCATTGTAAGAAACTCATTCTGTTTGAATAAATAAAAATAATGCAATATACATGTTTTTCTCAAATCATTTCATCTTTGTCATTATGTTCATTGATATTCAACTCATTTGTCTTAAGCAACTAAAAAGGAGAATGATGAAAATCAAAAAACACATGAATCACTAACTATATGCTTTTGGAACAAAGATCCTGCTGACGATGTACAGGCATTATTTCAATTCCCAAATACTGGAGTTATAAGGGAGTGAAACCTTCGTCAACCCCTTTGAGCCTAAGGAGTAGTAGTTTCTTTTCAAAAAAATACAAAACCCTCAATCTTAACCAGGGGCAGGGTAGTCTTCAGTTAGTACGACCGAGCACTCAACTTTCAGGTATTCCATCAGAGGATCAACCATATCTCAGATCTCACAACAAAAAAGGGAAGAGCACAATCCACAATGGATGTCTCCCATTCATTAAGAAGAAGGCAGTCACAACCTTTTCATCAAGTCAATCACCAAAGTCATACAACTTGTTCCCGAACGAGACAAAAAAAAAAGAATGAAAAGAAAGTTATGAATCATGATAAAAAGAAAGAAACAATAGCCCGCTAAGTTAAAAGAAAAAAGAAAAGCTTTGAAGCAATTGACTTAGGCAAAAATTAGGGCATATCCCGCTGGACAACGAAAACCAAATTCAAAAGAAACTTTTTGTCCAGGCAAAAGTTAGGGATAGCAAAAGGCAAAGTAAAATAAAAATCCTCCAAGGGACAAGTTGTTGTGACCATCATTGGAAACACCAAAGGGTGGCTGCCACCTTCATCAAAGCCATAAAGGATCCTCATCCATCACAATCCTTCCTGAAAGGCGAATACTCGTGTCAAACTGACTGAACATAGGACTGGAGAACATCACGAAGAAGGGGTGGGTTAAGTAGAACTTGAGCCTTTATCCTTTGTTTCTTAAACCGTGAACCCGGCCAGGTTACAACCCTCGAAAGTCCTAATTGAAGCAGGGTCCGTTCTGAAAGCATACAAACTGTAAAATCATGTCAAAACTGACTCCTAATGTTGTTGTGTCACTTGTGTTAGTATCAATACAACATTTTGACAAATAAAAACTTTTCTTTGAGAGTAACATGTGCATTGCATTTCTCATTATCTCTTCCAAAACAGAATTGTCTCCAATCTGAAAGCAAGTACTTGATACCAAGGAAAGTTCAACATTGAAACTCCATCGAGTAATCTTACAAAGGCAAAGGTTGGTCATCTGCAAAGCAAACATCTGAAGCATCCATTTGGTGGAATAGTTCCTTTCAATCTGGGGCACTCACTCCATGATCAACACTGGGGCAGACCATTGCAATCTCCATCATTCAAGCACTATCAAAAGTTCTATCTCAAAAGATCACGCAAGCTGGGGCAAGATAGAAACAAGTCGTTTCTTCATCTTCAAGCAAGTGTCAGATATGTGTCGAGGAGTCAAGCCAAACACCTCACCCTCAGGAGTCCTGTACTTCAAGCTATGACCTTTCCATAAAGGCATTCTCCATCCACTCCTTATATCCTGGAAGCAATCATTCCATTCATCATCATACATGCATCATGCATATCATTGCATTCTCATTGGCATATCTCCCTCAATAATCCAATCATCAACAAAGCTGGGGCATCCACCCTATCTTGAATCAAGCAGAGTTCAGAACTCCATATAATCTACACCATACAAAGCAGAAACCCTGAACATCCAATCAGTACACTGCATATAGCAATCATTGCATAGCATCTCCAGAAGTGCACAAATAAATCAAACATTTGCATGTGAAGCATAAGCCAAGTTACTCATCAGATGAGGTCCCTACAAGCAATCAATTGATATTCCACTGGATCACTCAGAGTTACCATTGTGGTGTCATCCCCCAAAGTCAATCATGTTCATCTTTCTTCAACCCAGAGTTGATACTTTTGTGTTCAACCCAGAGTTGACTTTCCATTCATCTTTTAACTCCGAGATAATTATCTTTTCCCTCTCGACCCAGAGTTGATGGTTATCTCTTCTTTTATTCAACCCAGAGTTGATCTTTTTCTTGTTCCTTTCTCAACCCAGAGTTGAAGGATATCTTTTCTTTTATTCAACCCAGAGTTGATCTTATTTCTCCTTCCCACTCAACCCAGAGTTGACGGTTACTCCTAATTGTCTATCTTCCCTCTTTCAACCCAGAGTTGAATTACTTTCTCTCAACCCAGAGTTGATCTTCTTTCTTTCTCTCAACCCAGAGTTGATCTTCTTTCTTTCTCAACCCAGAGTTGACTTCCTTTTCTTCTTCAACCCAGAGTTGATACCCTTGCTCAACCCGGAGTTGATGCCTATATCTCATCCCATTAATATTGATTTCCTTTTTCATTCTCAATCCAGAATTGATGTTTACCTCTTATTCAACCCAGAGTTGAATTTCCTTTATTCTTCAACCTAGAGTTGACCCACTTGTCTTCTTCAACCCAGATTTGACGGTTATGTTTTTCTCAACCCAGAGTTGACGGTTATCTCTCTTTTTCCCACTCAACCTAGAGTTGACGGTTGTCTCTTGCCTTTTCCCACTCAACCCAGAGTTGACGGTTACCCTTTATTCAATCCAGAATTGATTCCTTTCCCACTCAACCCAGAGTTGACGGTCATATTTTGTCCTTTCCCACTCAACCCAGAGTTGACGGTATCTCTTGTTTCCTTTTCCCGCTCAACCCAGAGTTGACGGTTATCTTTTATTCAACCCAAAGTTGATCCTTCTCCCACTCAACCCAGAGTTGACGGTTATCTTTTATTCAACCCAGAGTTGATCCTTCTACCACTCAACCCAGAGTTGATGGTTATCTTTTTACTCAACCCAGAGTTGACGGTTATATTTTTCCTTTCCCACTCAACCCAGAGTTGATGGTTATCTTTTTACTCAACCCAGAGTTGACGGTTATTTCTAATTGTTCATCTTTCTGCTTTCAACCCACAGTCATTATCCAACTACCTTCTCTCAACCCAAAGTTGACTTTCTTCCTTTCTTTCTCAACCCAGAGTTGACTTCCCTTTATTCTTTGACCCAGAGTTGCCTCCCTTTTCTTTTTCAACCCAGAGTTGATGTTCAGTTCATTTCTAACTCAGAGTTAATTTGATCAATCCAGAATTGATACATTCTTCCTCAATGGAGTTGACACCATCTTTTCCTCCAGTGGATTCCATCTTCCTTCAAGCAAATTTTCAGGTTCACTTGGTATTTAATCATCTTCTACCTTGAATGTTCGAAAGGCTAGCGCCAATCTCACCTTCAGGTTTAAGACGATTAAATAGGGGCAGTTGTTGCACCCCAAAATTTGCCCATCTGATTTTACTTCTAACTGGCTTATTGCTTTATAATCATTCACATTACATCAAAGTCCACACATTTCAAATACATATATTACAAGTAAATATCCAAAGAGCTTCACTCAAAATTCATTGCTCTTAAAGTCACAATAATTACCAAAAAAAAAAAACAACAACATGTTCTTCATCAAAAAGGCCCATTGACTTATTAAGTTAAACCCATTCATTACAAACTTCCCCAAACTTCATTACAAGAAAGTTCTTATAATGCATTTGTTACAAGTCTTCATCTTACATCATTCACGTTTTTTCGCTTACCAAGACCATATGCACTATAACCAAAAAATACAAGAAATCATTACAAAAATCAGACTTGGAATTACATTGAAAATCACACACTTTAATCTAAGTTAACTTGTAGTCAAACTGTTGACTTCTTGGTCAACAAGTCAATTCCCACCATAGACTTGCTTTTCTTCAGCTCTTTCCACATCTTCACACTTCCACCAAACATTCCATGCACCTGTATGATCAAACTTGTAAAAGAGTGAATTACAATTAAACATATGCATTCAAGAAGTCATAATCCATAGCATGCGCTATACTGCCGAACTACGGCGCTCTGATTCCTGAAAAGGATACGTAGGCATTGGGTCGCGGGGCCTAAGCGAGCACAATTATTTATAAACCTTATTTTCCCCGTGTTTCTTTTCTTTCATTTGCATGCATTCCCTTAGCATTAAGCTTTAGATTTATACACCCTTTAGATAGCAACAAACATAGGTGGATACCATCGAGTACGATGGGCGTGAGGGGTGCTAGCACCTTCCCCTTGCGTAACCGACTCCCGTACCCTATCTCTGGTTGAAAGACCTCGTTCTTATTCGCCTTAGGTTTTCTGATATTCCTTTCCCTCTTTGGGATAAATATATTGGTGGCGACTCTGTTCATCATTTTCGCGAGCGTGCGGCATAGGCATATCCATAGCAGTGAAACATCTCGTAAAACATTGCAGCACATGTCAGCATAACAAATATGAAACTCAGAAGAAAAGAGGTTTGTTACAACCACTTCCAATACCACATCAAGTTTGGGAGGATATCACAATGTATTTTATAACTCACTTACCTAACTCTTTCGGCCACACAGTCACACGGGTTATTTGTGACCGTCTCTCAAAGTTTGTTCACTTCCTTGCTCTCCCAACAAAGTTCACAGCTAGAGATCTCGCAATCCGATTCTCAGTGGAAATAACACGCCTTCATGGAGCTCCTAAGTCTATCATCTCAGACAGGGATCCTTTATTTCACAGCAACTTTTGGCGAGAGTTCTTCAAGGTACAGGGCACTACATTGAAATACAGTACCGCTTATCATCCAGAAACTGACAGTCAAACAGAAGTGGTTAACAAATCAATAGAGACTTACCTTCGATGTTTTGCAAGCGATCAACCGCGAATGTGGTACAAGTTCCTCCATCTCGCCGAGTATTGGTTCAACACGTCTGAACACACAGCCATCCAGATGACGCCATTTAAAGCCCTTTATGGACGAGATCCACCCAACATCCATGCTTATGTGTCTGAAGCTGTTGACGATACATCATTACATGCTTCACTGCAAAACCGGGACACGATTCTAGAACAGTTAAAAGCCAATCTTAAAAAAAGCCGCATACAAATGGAGAAGCAAGCAAATCGAAAGCGGAAGGATGTTACCTTTCAAATCGGCGATCTTGTGTTGTTAAAGCTACATCCCTACAAACAAAAAATTGTTAATCGCAGAAGCTCTCAAAAATTAGCCAACAGATTCTTTGGTCCATACAAGATTATAAAAAATTGGTGAAGTCGCTTACCTTATAAATCTGCCTTCGTCTTATCGGGTGCATCTGGTTGTGCACGTCTCCCTTCTTCGTCCTTACTTCACCGCTAGAAAGACCATGGAAGCTCTTCCTCTACCTCATGACGCCAACTTGCCCTTCGAAGTCACTACAGAGCATCAAGAGCTTTCATCGCAGAAGCTCTCGTCTAAACTCTTGGAACAAAGAAAGAAAAAGAGCTCTTTGAACCAAGTTGAGAGTGAACACAGAAGTTTAGAGAAAAAGAAGTCTCATGTGCAAGTGTGTTCTATGTTCCAAGAGTTAACTAAAGTATCCTCAAGTGGTAGTACTTCTTTTGAAGTACCCCAACATTCGGATTCTGTGCTTGTGCCGCTTCCCAACGTGCCTCCAGCTGTAGCCGCACCAGCAACCAATCGCTGCCCACCACGTCACCCCAGCCCATGTGCTGTTGCAGAACTTTTGCCAAAAGTTGTATCCTCCCAACACAATACAGCTTCACGTGATGTTGATTCTCCACTCCTTCACACAAAAGACCTCGGGGAAGTGCATCAGGCTGTACCTCACATTGCCCCACTTGCTCCCATTGACCACACATCCCCAAAGCCCACGTGTCACACTTCTAAACCCTTATCCTCTGCACTTGCATCACCACCATCCATTCAAAAAGCAAAATGCAAGAAATTTCTTCACATTTCTAGGGTTGCCGCGGTCAAACCCTCTCATGCCACCTCATCTCCTTCAATGCCCCATCCTTCAAATACCAACAGTCTTCCATCCAGCCCAATACCATTTCCATGTGGCCCAAATTATGTGCACACTAAAGACATATCAACAATGAACCTTGAGGACAAGGTTCTTTTGGACCCAATGAGTATTGTTAGGAATAGGCCCATTAGGAAAAAAAAACACCCATTTTTCTTAAAGACTTTTACTACTAATTGGGACATTAGTATCTAGTATTATTAGTAGTTTTCTTATTAGTATTTTATCTTGTTGAGAGGTTAATGAAAATCTGAAAAGTTATTTCTTGTGTGTTTTTATCTTCTTATGCAATTTAGATCTTGTTAGCTTAGTGTAACCTAACATAAATGCTTCGTCGTTTGTCTCCTTCTTCTTTTTGATCTTACGTTGTTCGTGTGCCTCGAGAGAACCAGCTAGCTCTTCGACTATGAGTGTTGCAAGGTCCTTCGACTCTTCTATCGCGCTCACAACATTCTCAAAGTTATCAGTTAAAGATCTGAGAATCTTTTCGATAATACGAGCATCAGTCATCGTTTCTCCATTTCGATTGAGTTTATTCACCACCGTTTGCAAACGCGTGATGTATTCTGATACAGTTTCCGACTCCTTCATCTTTATTCTCTCTAGTTCTCCCCGAAGAGTTTGAAGACGAACTTGCTTGACTCGGTCAGCTCCTTTGTATACTTTTTCTAACGTGTCCCATGCTTGTTTCGAAGTTGTTGCACCTGCAATCTTTTCAAAGTCTGATTCATCAACAGCTCGGAACAAGATGTACAGTGCCGTCTTATCCTTCGAACGCGTCTCTTTCAACGCCTTGGTTTGAGCCGCTGTATACCCTGCGGTATTATCTGGTTCTCTGAAACCAGTTTCGACAGTCTCCCACGAATCTAGAGATCCAAGAAGAGCTTTCATTTGGATACTCCAGTTTTCGTAATTCGCCTTCGTTAATCGTGATAGCGGCATTTGACTCATCGTATTCGCCATTAGCTCTGATGCCAATTTGTAAAAAACTGACTGCTACTTCTATACTGCAGTTGTAACAATTTTTGACACTTTTAACACTACACTTCCACTGGTGGAAAACTTGCTTTAAAATCGCACTTTTTACTTTCTTGTTGAAAATGAGAATACAAACAAGTCTTTATATGGACCTAAAAGACTTCTGCTATACTAGAAAATTAAAGCAAATAAATACTCTTAATATGCCACTATCTCTTGCCTTTTCAACTACAAGAGACTATTTGTTTTTCCACTAACTTATTAATAAAAAGCCACTTAATAACATTAAAGTTTATTCAACAAGTCTAGGGGTGCTCAAAACCAAACCAACCCAATAGAAAACCGCAAACCAAACTAAACCAAACCGAAACCGCAAAAAACCGCATTTGGTTCGGATTAGTTTGGGTCATTTTTTAACAAAACCGCACGGTTCGGTTCGGTTTGCGGTTTGTATTTTGTAAACCGAACCAAACCGAATCAAACCGCATTATGTTACAACCTAAATTTTACTTAACTCACATCCAACCCAAAATTAAACCTATTATACATTAGCCTTATGAATACGAACAATTTTCTCATCCTTACACATATAATTTCAGTCCCGATCTTCTCAAATCTCTAATAACATTATTTCACCTTCTTTGCCACATACATCTTCCCTCTTCTTCTATAATTTTTACTCTCCTATATTCTTTCTTTTTCACCTTCTCATTTTTATGTAAATGTTCCGTATTTCAGTTTCATTTTTATCGCACATCTTCTTCTCTAATCTCTCAACACTTTTTCTTTTTCTTTTTCACCTTCACTAATCTTTCGTCTCTTCTTTTTTTTTGTTTCATTATAATAATTTTATATTGTTTTATGCTATTATTTTATGCTTAATATTCCACTTTTGTCTAATTTAATTTTTACATATTACATGGAAAATTGTTGTCAAAATATGACGAGTTTTGTTGTTATTTGTTAGTGTATGAATGTCTAAATATAAAATTATGTTGTCATATATATGTGTATGTATGGCTCAATAAAATATTTGTAAAAAACCGAACCAACCGAACCGAACCAAACCGCATTAGTTTGGTTTGGTTTGGTTCGAATTTTTTTTAAAAGTCAACCGAACCAAACCAAACCGCACTATTTTTTCTCTTGCGGTTCGGATGATTTTTTTCGTCAAAACCGCCCAAACCGCACCGCGAGCACCCCTAAACAAGTCAGATCCACCAAAACAAGATAGAGTGTATCTACGCGTTGGAGATAAAAACAAAATCCCGGTTAACAACGAATTGAAGACACGACACACTCAAAGAGTGGTAGGAGAAACTAGTGGGGTGCCAAAATTTCAAATCTCCAGCCCTAGACATTTTCCTGCCTTGAACATCCACACAATAACAATGATACTAGCAATCCAATTGCCTCTGTGGAAGTAAGCAATAGGAGCATCCCTATTCCCTTACAGCCCCATAAGACAATCAGCTCAGACTAAGAATTTATGGTTGAAACTCAAACTCACAAACTTATAGAGCACATAGATGAAACTCAGAGGAATAACCAAGAGTTTTTCAAAAATTCTTGGTCCAACCTTGCTTATTTAACTGATGAAGAGGAAAGTTCAGTTAAGGAGGTTGATCTTGAAGCTGAATTCCTTGAATTCCAAATGAAAATCTCAATGTCACAAAAAAGAAACTGAGGCAAAATCCAAAATCAGAGCAGCTTACCATATCAAGAAGCCTTCTTTGTTAAATGCTTGTAATGGAATGCGTGGGGATTGGCCAAAGCCCCTACAAGATTGGTGCTTAGGAATCTTACCAAATCTCATAAACCAGGGTTTTGCTTTATATATAACCTTGGATGAACATAGTGAATCTGCCTCCTAACTACCTAAGGTCTATAGGTATGAAGATGTTTGCTATAAATAATAAAACTAACATGTTGCCTAACCTTTCGTGTCTTTGTCTCTCACAACTCTATCAAATTAGATAATGCTGCGATTTATGCTTCTACTTACCACTCTAAAAGGAAGGAGCTTTGAGACAATCTCACAATTATTCAATCTCAGTCGGTCCTGTGGTGCTTGCTAGGAGACTTCAACTCCATTTTGGGTGCTCATGAGCATAGAGAAAGGCATTCTCCTAACAAAAGTCATATGCAAGAGTTCCAGTTGTGGTCTGCTCAGAATAATCTCATTGATCTTCTGGTTAGAGGCTCTTTCTTTAAAATAATGGACAAAGGTATTAATGCTTGCATGGTTGTGTTTAAGCATGAAGTTGACAGAAACTATATACAAAAAAAAGTAGTCAAATCAATCCAATCTACCGCATGGTCGTGGCGGAAGTGTTTCAATGCCAGTCTAGTTCATGATTGTACAAGAGCTATGGCTGCTCATTGATTCTTGCATATAACTCCCCCTAACACTGCGAGCACAATCTCATCCTTTTTTCAATGCATGAGTCAATAATCACAACAATATAGAAACACCTAAATCATCAATCAGAACAATAATTTGAATAAAGAATCTTGAATTTTGAAAATTACATGTTTCAATCCAACCAAACACCTCTTAAAAAAACAGACAGACACAATCACACACAAAGCAAAAGGCACTCTTCATTTATGACATACTCATAGTCAAGACTCAAGAAGTAACAAAAAAAATTCAACACAATCCTTTGAGAACATATTTATGAGCTAGCTAGGGCGGGTAAATGGTAAACCATGTCTGAACCAACGTGAGAGCAACTGCGACAAACGCAGCAAGGAAACCGATAATAGCCCAAGGATTGCTGAAATAAGTGTGATAACCAAGGGCTATCCATGTCTTCCATTTATTACAGTAATGCTCATGTATTTTAGCTCTAACATCAGAATATGTTTCCGAGTTAGGTACCAAGTCAGTACTTATGGTGTTGAAAAGCTCAGCAACTTCTTCATCACTTCCAAGTGAATTCAGCAAAATGCCTTCTGATCTTAATTCCTTCACATCTTCAGGATGGTCAATGAGCGAATCCATGAAAACCGCAAATGAACATATCCCGTAGTCGTTCTTAAAATCCGGGCACATCTCATACGCAATCAGGTTCAGGAAAGTAGCAGCGGTGGTATCGTCCACAACAATCTCAGGAAGAGTCAGTTCTGCAGCGAACCAACCCTCCGTGAAATGTACGTCTGTTGGCCTTCGCGTCTCGCTTGATTTAAGTTTTATACCGACTGCTCTTAGATCTTGTATGTTCCTGTATGTCATCATCTTGCTTTTCTCGTCTGAATTTTTTCCACTTGGTTTCTTCTTCTCTTTAGCTTCACTCCTAGCTTCGGTCTAAGTATACATAACAAATGTATTTCATCATCTTACTATATATAATAAAATAACAAGACTAAATATTTACCTTGGAATTTGATTTAGTGAGGATGATTTTGCGTTGAAGATCGAGAAGATGAATCGGTGACTCATTCGGTAAATACAGTACTGTATGACTAGGATGTTCTTCTTTTCCCTTTTTCTCATTTTCTTTACTCTTATTCAATAGAAAGTCTTGCCACTTCCTGGTCTTAGTTTCTGGTGTGGCCCAATGATGACATTTGAGAAAATTCGTCATAGCATTGATCAATTCATTCTCGTTGCCATTTTTCCACAAGAGCTTCAGTACTAGATAAGGAAGCTGATTCTCCAACAAAAGCACATCCATCATCACAAGAACAAGTTGATCAACCTTAATACTCAGATGTTCCGGTTCATCAAGTTGATCAAGATTCACATTCACCAAAATATGCAGCAAAGAACATCCATCCACAAACAGCAGCCATGACAGCTTTTCTTCAAGGCTGTCGAAGCCTTTCAAAGACTCCGCGGTATCGACTAAAGCTAAAACATCATCAGCAAAAAGACCCTTGAGTTCATCAATTCTATCGGCAATCTTTTTGTGTAGAAATTGTGGACTTTGTTGGGTGGTTTTGATGTATCTTTCTGCCCAAGTTAGCTTATAGTTCTCTCCTAACTTGAGATTTTGACTGTCATGATGGATGGGACCTATTGACACCAACTTGGGTGAGTATTTCTTCTCAAATTTTTTTCTGTTTCGGAGATACTCAGCAACCTTTTGGATTTTGGGGTGTGAGTTTTGGTGCATTAGCTTTGGTTCTTGAAGCTCCTCAAATTTCTCATCAAGAGTAGTTTGGGATGCCATCATGTGATATGATGAAATGGTCTTGCAAAGTGAATATATAAATATAATGAACGACTTCGTGCACTAGTGTTTGCATACTTCTGAGTAAAATTTACTATTTCATATCTTTACCTTATGAGCAAGATAAGTAAATATGCTTATAAAAAGATATTACGCCTCCACTTTAATTGAGATTTATTCATATCTTCTTCACTTCTAAAGTTTTAATCTCACAACTAAACTATACTTATGCACTTTACTCTACTCCATTGACAAGAAAAGTAAAATTCTTAGAAAAAGAATATGTGCTTTTACTGTTTGTTTATCGAATTAAAAGACAATATAGCAACTCTTAATATTATTATGAGGAAATTACAATCAAATCACTCCCTGAGGTCTATTAAAATGACACTGACCTCTTCTAGTTTTAAAATATACATTAACCTCCCATGAGGTCGATTAAAATGACAATAACACCCCCCCTCTACTTTTTAATGACTGCCAAAATTCACAAATATACAAGACATTTACCTACGGTTTTTTTGTTTATCATTAAAAAATTTGTTGGTATATGTAAACTCATGGGAGATTAGTGTATATTTTAAAACTAGAGAAGGTGCACTCCGGACGCTAGAGACATAATAGACTTCTATATACAATTAATCAATCATATTAATCCTTAGTTAACTCTTCAACTGAAGGTCCATAAGCCCAACTACATACCAAATAATACAGTACATTGAGAGCACTAACTCCAGCTAAAACCCAATAGTACTTATCAAAATGACCCTCATTAATATCATCACAAATCCACCCTTTTTTCCCGCCTCTTGAAGTAACATTTTCTATAGTACTAAATACAAAAGAAGAAACCAAATTTCCTGCAGCCATTCCCAATCCAGGAAGTGAAACAGCAACACTGGACATAGTCCTTGGAAACTCAGTGTAATAAAACTCATTTTGGCCTATTAAATTGAACGCTTCGGCTATACCAGCCAAGCAAAGTTGCGGTGCAAGCCACATTGCAGACATTTTCAATACTCCATCAGTATCATCATCGATTGCTTTCTTTCTTCTTATAGTCTCGAACGTCGCTGCAGTTACCAGGTAGAGAAAATAAAAGAATATCCCGATTCCCATTCTTTTTTTCGCACTGATCCTCACTGGTTTTCCTTTTATCTTTGACGCTAGAGGAAGAAGAACGCGGTCGTAGATAACTATCCATATGAATATTGCACCTACCAAGATAACACTAAAAGATCCTGCTGGTACTTCGAAGTGTGAGGTGATGTGTCTGTCCAATGATTTAGCTTGCAACAATCCAAATGAGCCTCCAATGTTAAGGGACATCATGATCCCTGTTGACCATAAGGGAATAACTCTTACAATGGATTTTAGTTCTTCTACTTGATCTACTGTGCATAAACTCCATGGATTTATTATTGCTGAGCCATCGCAACCTTTATCTTCTTCATGATCTTTAATAACACAAGCTTTATTGAAAAACCTGAAAGTTACTTACAAAATTAGTTACACGAGTTACAAGTTCATGTTCACTATTGTCACTCTATATAATGGTTTTGAATTACAACCACAATTTCAGTCGCCGCAATATTGCTGATGTCAAGGTTCTGTTACCGCTAAAATGGCCGCGACAAAACGGTATCGGAATTTGGCTATACAGATACCATTATCCACCATTCTATTTTTGAAAAATAAATTATGGTAAATTCACACCGCGACAACTGTAATCACTTTCGCAACACCTGTATCAAACAAAATCGGGAATGTCTTTATGCCACCGCGGCCGTTATTTAAAACATTGGCTGATGCGGTAGCCTCCGCAGTCGCATTGGTCCGCAATTGCGGTCAAAATTAAAATTATGGCCGCTCTTAGAAACTACATCAGACAATTTCTCACATGTTTCTTTGAGTGTTTTTAACTTTGTATTTCAAACACGTCCTAATCAAAATTCACGCCGCAAAAGCCGTAATGCACATCGCAATGACTGTAATTGCAACACTTGCAACCGCAACCACATCCGTGACTCCAACCGTAACTTAAAAAGTACTCCTTATCCATGACTTCAATGTGGAATAGTTATACCGAAAAGTAAAAAAAAATTGCTAGATAATGAAAATTTACATGCAAATTTAGAGAATATTGAAAAGCGAGAAGAGGAATTTACCTTAGTTTATCAGTTGGAACAGCAGAATCCGAGTCCTCGCTCTGATGGTAAAAATGACTAGTGTTTATAGGTGGCAATATAATATTTCTGTTGTTATAGGAAGCAAAAACCACTTGTGAAAAACCAGTAAAGAAGTTGGTCCTTGTATGAATCTTTACATAAAGAGGAGAGGCGAGAAAGAAAAAGAGAGTGGACAAAAGCATGAGTATTGCCGGAACTCCAAAACCGATTTTCCATCCAAGATGATCTTGGATATATACTATTCCAGTGAGACCTATTATCATAGAGATAAGTGTGAAAGCATAATACCAACTAAAGAAAATTTCCAGGAACGTATGGTTATTTGGATCATCTTTTCTGTTCACTTGATCAGCACCAAATGCTAAGGAGCATGAAAGACCTCCATTTCCAATCGACATGAGACCTAAGGCAGAGAGTAGAATTGCCATTTCTCCAAGTGTTGCTGATTTACCATCTTTAGCTGGATGGATCATTGTTGTTAGCCACAACATTGTCATTCCCTATAAAAATAAAAGAGAATAATTTGTTACTGATAGAAATGTGATTAGTGAAGTGGGACCTAGGCCAAGGGTGTGGAGAGTTTACACGAGGAAAAGGACAACAGGAATTAAAGATGATGACGTGGCTGTGAATGAATTAAGTGCATGAGAGTGGCTATATATAGCTACAGCTGGAAGGGAATAATCAGGAAGGAATTCAGTTAGGATTTGGTGGGGTCACTTTTGGTGATTTGGGAGCACTCCGTGCTTGGGAATTGGTAGCCACTACCAGTTTGTTTTTTTCCATTTCTTCTTTCCCTATTTTCCTGTAATTGTGGATCTTATAGTAATACAATTGCAGCCTCTTTATTCTTATCATACTGTTTTATCCATTTCTTTACTATTTTGTGCTTTAAGACCCATCAATTGGTCCGACCTGCCGGATCGAACTCACACCACGAAGACGATTGTAGATGCCAAGGAAGCCTAAGATGGGTGACCGAGTTGATGCTTTGGAGACACAGATGGGGAATGTGACAACAACGCTGCAAGAGCTCTCTCTGCAGATGCAGCAACACGCTCAACAGATGCATCAACAAAGCGTGGTTCTAGCGGAACTAAGCAAACAGATTGGCAAGAAAGGAGACACTCTTGAAGGGGAAACTTCTGTGGGTTACTCTACACAGAGTGAATCTCGTCTCGCTGGAAAGAAGGTGAAGTTGCCTTTGTTTGATGGTGATGATCCTGTGGCTTGGATTACACGAGCCGAAATTTACTTCGATGTTCAGAACACATCTAATGATATGCGTGTGAAGTTGGCTCGCTTGAGTATGGAAGGTTCAACCATTCACTGGTTCAACCTGTTGATGGAGACAGAGGATGAGTTGTCATGGGAGAAGCTGAAGCGAGCGTTAATTGCTCGTTATGGAGGGCGTCGCTTGGAGAATCCATTTGAAGAACTCTCGACGCTGAGACAGAAGGGGAGTGTGGAGGAATTCGTTGAAGCTTTTGAGCTGTTGTCTTCACAAGTTGGAAGACTTCCGGAAGAACAATACCTGGGATATTTTATGAGTGGATTGAAACCCCAAATTCGGAGAAGAGTGCGCACCCTGAATCCTCGCAATAGGATGGAGATGATGAGAATTGCGAAAGATGTTGAAGAAGAATTGAAGGAGGAAGACGACGATGGAGAGCGTCGTGACGTGAAAAAAGGAGGGTACGAGCGTGTGGGCCAAAGGGATTGGGCCGGGTTACTAAGGAGTAAAGGTGGGCCTCAACCCAAAGATGTTACTCGTTCATTTCAGTCGGGTGGGTCAAACCCGAGTCAGAAAACGGGTTCAATTGGATCCAACACAAATTCCACTTCCTCTTTGATTTCTTCAGCGCGTAAAAGTGATGGAGGTTCGCGTTCTGGCACGGCGGAAAGATGGAAGGGAATCCGAAGCATCAACAATGATGAATTCGAAGAGAGGAGAGCAAAGGGTTTATGCTTCAAGTGTGGGGGAAAATACCACCCTACGTTACATAAATGTCCTGAAAGAGCTCTTAGGGTTCTAATCCTAGGAGAAGGTGAAACAATGACAGAAGAAGGAGAGATTGTGAGTATGGAGGATGTGACGGTGGGGAGTGAAGAAGAAGTGGAGGTGGAATGTAAATTGATGGGTCTTAAAGCACAAAATAGTAAAGAAATGGATAAAACAGTATGATAAGAATAAAGAGGCTGCAATTGTATTACTATAAGATCCACAATTACAGGAAAATAGGGAAAGAAGAAATGGAAAAAAACAAACTGGTAGTGGCTACCAATTCCCAAGCACGGAGTGCTCCCAAATCACCAAAAGTGACCCCACCAAATCCTAACTGAATTCCTTCCTGATTATTCCCTTCCAGCTGTAGCTATATATAGCCACTCTCATGCACTTAATTCATTCACAGCCACGTCATCATCTTTAATTCCTGTTGTCCTTTTCCTCGTGTAAACTCTCCACACCCTTGGCCTAGGTCCCACTTCTTGGGAAGCATGGGTGAATCTCACACCATGAAGGTTGAAGGAAAGATACAGAATGTAGATTTATTGGTGTTGATTGATAGTGGTGCGAGCCACAATTTCATCTCTCCCAAAGTAACTGCTGCGTTGGGTCTTGTCATCACACCTACAGCAGCTAAGAGTATCAAGCTTGGTGATGGTCACAAGGTGCTAACAACTGGAGTGTGTAAAGGGATCAGTATGAAGATAGGAGGGATTGAAGTAACGGTGGATGCGTTGGTGTTGGAGCTAGGGGGAATGGATATGGTGTTAGGAGTTGCTTGGCTAAGCACTCTTGGGAAGGTGATTATGGATTGGAAGGCTATGACTATGCAATTTTCTTACGAAAATGAGTTGGTGAAATTGCAAGGTCAAGGCAATAAGGTAGTCAGACAATGCTATTTGAACTCATATCTTGCGGACATTCATAGTAGAACTGAGCTGGGCTGGTGGTGGGTTCATTTACGGTCGATGGAAGCAACCAAATCAGTGGTTCCCAAAGGCTTAAATCCTATACTTGAAGAATTCCAAGAAGTGTTTGGAGACAGCATTCAGCTACCCCCTGAGAGGAGTCAAGTGCATCGGATTAGGCTTTATCCTGATCATGGTGCCATTAATGTCAGACCCTACAGGTATCCTCATCACCAAAAAGAAGAAATTGAGAAGCAAGTGTCAGAACTGTTGAAAGCTGGGGTTATTCGACCGAGTATGAGTTCATTCTCAAGTCCTGTGATATTAGTCAAGAAGAAAGACAAGAGTTGGAGAATGTGTGTAGATTACAGGGCTTTAAATAAAGCTACAATACCAGATAAGTATCCAATTCCTATAGTTGATGAGCTGTTAGATGAACTATATGGAGCTACTATGTTCTCTAAAATTGATCTAAAATCGGGATACCATCAGATTAGAGTGCATGAGGATGATATTTCTAAAACGGCATTTCGTACACATAATGGCCACTATGAATATTTAGTAATGCCGTTCGGACTTATGAATGCCCCAGCTACGTTCCAAGCTACCATGAACGACATCTTTCGGCCATATTTGAGAAAGTTTGTCTTGGTATTTTTTGATGATATTTTGATTTACAGTAGGGATATCAAGGAACACCAAAAGCATTTGAAGATGGTTTTGGCTATTTTAGTTCAGCATTGTTTTGTGGCAAATCAAGCAAAGTGTAGGTTTGGCTGTGCTCAAATTGATTATCTTGGCCATATCATTTCTGGAGAAGGTGTCGCAGTGGATCCGGAAAAGGTGAAGTGTATCCTTGCATGGCCTATCCCAAAGAATGTGAAGGGAGTACGGGGTTTTTTGGGACTCACAGGATATTACAGAAAATTTATCAAAGATTATGGTAAAATAGCAAAACCGCTCACAGAATTAACGAAGAAAGACAATTTTTCTTGGGGCATAGAAGCTGTCCAGGCTTTTGAAGAGATGAAGAGGATCATGACTTCTCCGCCGGTGCTAATTCTTCCAAACTTTGATTTACCTTTTGAAGTCGAGTGTGATGCAGCTGGCAGAGGTATAGGTGCTGTTCTTATGCAGCAGAAGCAACCTATTGCTTTCTTCAGTAAAGCCTTATCTGATGGGAATTTGGCCAAATCTGTCTATGAGAAGGAATTAATGGCCCTGGTACTTTGTATTCAGCATTGGAGGCATTATCTATTGGGCAGAAAATTTATTGTGCACACTGATCATAAAAGTTTGAAGCATTTTTTACAGCAGAGAATCTCATCTCCAGATCAGCAGTGTTGGTTGGCCAAACTGCTAGGTTATCAATTTGAAGTCAAGTACAAGCCGGGTCTGGAAAATAGAGCTGCGGATGCTTTGTCTAGATGTCATGGTGAGATAGAAATGAATTCTATCATTTCGTTTCCGTTGTGGGCTGATAGACAGAAACTTTTGGATGAAATAACTAGGGATCCGTATATTCAAAAGCTGATGAAGGAGGTGCAGGAGTCTCCTGATGTTAGACCTGGATTCCAGGTGAAACAAGGAGTTTTATTGTATCATGGTAGGCTAGTGATTTCCCCCGAATCACCCTCTATTCCTTGGTTATTGGAAGAATTTCATAATACTCCTGCTGGAGGGCACTCAGGTTTTCTAAGAACATATCGAAGACTGGCAGATTCCTTATATTGGGTGGGGATGCAGAAGAGTGTAAGGAATTATGTTAGATCTTGTGAAGTTTGTCAGAGACAAAAGTATAGTGCTACTACTCCGGGTGGTTTGCTACAACCTCTGCCTATTCCTAATGGTGTGTGGGAGGATTTGTCCTTAGACTTTATCACGGGGCTGCCTAAGTCTAAAGGTTATGAGGCTGTGTTAGTGGTTGTGGATAGACTATCTAAGTATAGTCATTTTGTTTTACTTAAGCATCCATATACTGCAAAATCTATTGCTGAACTTTTTGTTAAAGAAGTGGTGAGACTTCATGGAATTCCTAGCTCGATAATCAGTGATAGAGACCCTTTATTTATAAGTCATTTCTGGATGGAACTGTTCAAATTGCAGGGTACTAAGCTGAAAATGAGTTCAGCATATCATCCGGAAACAGATGGTCAAACGGAAGTGGTTAACAGGTGCTTGGAGAGTTATTTGCGGTGCTTTGCTTCTGACCATCCAAAGACTTGGTCAGTGTGGGTTTCTTGGGCTGAGTATTGGTATAACACGACCTACCATGTATCAATTGGGAAGACTCCGTTCGAGGTGGTATATGGGAGACAACCTCCTGCATTGTTGAGGTTTCTGTCTAATGAGACGAAAGTGGCTGCCGTGGCATTGGAATTGAGTGAAAGAGATGAGGCCCTAAACCAACTCAAACTTCATTTGCTCAAAGCGCAGGAACAAATGTCAAGGTATGCAAACATGAAGAGGAGGGATTTGTGTTTTGAAGTTGATGAATGGGTTTTTCTGAAACTCAGACCTCATAGGCAACAGTCTGTGGTGAAAAGGATTCATCAGAAACTCGCTGCAAGATTTTATGGACCATTCCAAGTGGCGGAAAAGATTGGTGAAGTGGCTTACAGGTTGAAACTGCCAGCAACATCTAAGATTCACCCAGTTTTTCATGTTTCATTACTCAAGAAAGCTGTTGGGAACTATCAGGTACAGGGAGAGTTACCAAAAGATTTGGAGGTGACCGAGGAGAATGATGTATATCCTGATAAGGTGCTGGGTTCAAGAGTCACAGTGCAGGGAGGTAATGAAGTTCAGCAGTCCTTGATACAATGGAAAAACAAAGCTTTAGAGGATGTGACATGGGAGGATAACGAATTTTTGCGTGGTCAGTTTCCTGAATTCTGCCTTGAGGACAAGGCATTGTCTAAGGAGGCGGGAGTTGATAGAAATGTGATTAGTGAAGTGGGACCTAGGCCAAGGGTGTGGAGAGTTTACACGAGGAAAAGGACAACAGGAATTAAAGATGATGACGTGGCTGTGAATGAATTAAGTGCATGAGAGTGGCTATATATAGCTACAGCTGGAAGGGAATAATCAGGAAGGAATTCAGTTAGGATTTGGTGGGGTCACTTTTGGTGATTTGGGAGCACTCCGTGCTTGGGAATTGGTAGCCACTACCAGTTTGTTTTTTTCCATTTCTTCTTTCCCTATTTTCCTGTAATTGTGGATCTTATAGTAATACAATTGCAGCCTCTTTATTCTTATCATACTGTTTTATCCATTTCTTTACTATTTTGTGCTTTAAGACCCATCAGTTACCAACTATTAGAGTATTGAACTTTGTAAGACAGACACGACAGCGACACTTGTGATTACGTTCAATTTATTCATTTTTCAAATTATTACTGGTGTGGACGTGTCAGTCTTTGCACCGTGTTCAATGTCTGGTTCATAGGTATTGATTGAGTGTAGTGCAAGTTTTAATAAATATATATACCAGGAAGCTAAAAGTAGAACCTAATCCAACAACTAAGAATCGGCCAAGATAAGAATCTGCTACAAAAGCACCAACTACTGGCATGAAATTGGTGGCTGCAGAGGATAAAATGAGTATTTGGGTAGCTTTTCCAAGAGGAAGTTTGTAAGTTCCCATCAAATACAATATCATGTTGGGCAAAATTCCAAAGCTTGCCATCCTTGCAAGTGCCTCATTTGCTGCAAATACTCATAAAAAAAAAATCATATTATCCTACAACAAATTTTAAGCTCATTCAGAGTAAACAAAAAATCAAAGTAAATTTGTTTATTTATGTGAATGACCAAGTATGAGTATAACAAGTAAAGAGTTCGAGCACTATGATGAGATAAAATAGCATGACAGAATTAATAAAATAAACAACAGTAATCAAAGAAAGAAGCCATATAAATAAACAAAATGAGGAAGCTTTATCAAGAGAACAAAACAAAGACTTATTGGTAAATGGTAACCCTGGCAGTAGCTCTGCATCACCAAAAAGTGTGGACTTGTGGAGGTCTAGCTTTCAGAAAGGTCAATCAGTTCAATGATGCTCAATTGGCAAAACAAGGGTGGAGAATACTGACAAACCGATACTCTCAGCTAAGTTGGCGTCTGAAGGCCAAATATTTTCCCAAGAATAACTTCACAAATTCAAAATTAGGGAACAATCCTAGCTACATCTAGAGGAGTAATTGTAATGTTAAATGGTGGATTCTTTAAACAGGTGGTTGTAAGACTATAGGTAATGGAAAAAATACTAACATTTAGAGACATAATTGAGTTCCATCCAGAGTAGTCAATATCCGCGCTATCCCGCTACATCAGAGCTGAGCAGAGGCCGACCGCTTTAGGAAGAGCCTTAGCAGTGCAGAACACTATAGCGGCCATTATCCTTTTCCCCTTAAAACAGTCATCATTCCTGAAATTTAAAATTTTTAAGTGTAATTTTGATGTTTTCATCCAAATTTAAGTTGGGACTCAACCTTAACCTTCCTTCATTGACGCTTTAACACTTCAGCCGTTCCTAGGAAAATTCCCAAGTTTCTCCCTCGCCTCTCTCTACAATTCGATCTTCCCTATACACTTCATATGTTTATAATTATTATTCATGTAATTTGTCCATACAAAAAAATCAAACAGCGGTCATTATGCTATACGCTATCCCTCTATCATATTTTTGGGATTGGCCGCTCCACGCCACTATCTGGGATTCACTACTCTGGTTCCATCCTTCTTTGCCCTTAATATCATAAGCAAAAAGCCTTCAAACTCATTGTACGAGTTGGTCTCTGGATCTCATTTACAACTCTAATAATAGATAGAGCTTTCCTAAACTATAGAGAACCACTCCGCCTATGTATGTTCACAACATTGTTAACATCCCTTCCCCTAACAAAAATATGGAAGACTATTTCTATTGGTTCTTTGAAAAACTCATGTATTAGTAGCCTCTTTCAGAGCCCTTAAATTAAAGCAGCTATCACTTATAACAAACATCTGGGTTGTCTAGAAATCAAATGTGTTTTGAAAATAAGGGTATACCTGAGTTGATTGTTGTAATTAAAGAAATCCCCATCCTGCAAAACTACCATTCTGAGGGGAAAAAACAACTCTATCAAGACTGATCGTCTCATCCTAATCTGAACCACATTCCACCGGTCATAATCTTAATGCTCGATAGACATGATAACAAAACTCATACCTACAGTACCCGCCCGAACCCACCTCAGGCACTTCATTGCTGGTAAAACTTGGAAACGACATTTGGCTGCTGAATCGACTCTTGTTGAGAGCACTAGTGCTCTTTAGGGATTCAATTTGCAGCTTGTGTTAAATTTAATGGTGTGTTTGAGCTTGATAGTTAGTAAGTTGGTGGTCCAAAGTTGGCAGGAGAAGAGTTTTGGAAATGGATCATAATTAATTGTTCCAATTTAGAGTTTAAGTTTCCAAATATTGTTTTCTTACATCCTAGCCAATAAAATAGTTTATATATTCATCACCCTCCTTTTTCACTTTTTACATTTCATATTATCTTCTCTCTTTCATCTAATAATTCAACACTTATTCAACTTTTACTCACTACAATAATTTTTATTTAATAAAATTCAACACCTTATTCTACCAATTTTATTTTCTTTTATGTTTTTGTGATTATATATTAATAATAATTGTCGATTGAAATTAAATTAAATTTAAATAATTAATATTTAAATAATTTATTTTAATTTTTTTCTAATTTAATAATTTATTTTATTTTTTATTTTTCTAATTTTATATTCTTAATTAATTTTTTTATTTGCAAGTAATAAAGACGAGATATAGGGATAATCATTATTAAAACAAATAAAACTTAAAACACAATACACAAAACACAAAACACACCTAAAACAGATAACTTAATTAGTACAATAAACTCAACTCACAAACAAGAATTTATTGGAGGCTAAATAAAAAAATTAGAAAGAAAAAATAGATTTTTTTTCTTTGTCCAAATCAAATGAAACAAAGATTTATTTATAGGGTGTGGGGAATTCTCTCATTGCCGAACTCTTGGGTGCTATGGCAGCAATTGAGTTCGCTTATGAGAAGAATTGGCACAATATTTGGTTGGAAACTAATTCGACAGCAGTGGTTAAAGCCTTCAAGCATCCTTTTAAGGTTCCGTGGCAAATTAGAAATAGATGGTTTAACTGTATAAAGTTAGTTTCTAATTGGAATTTCATAGTCTCTCACATTTATAAGATTAATTCTTTCTGATACTACTTATTTTAACTCTATTCCTTTGTTTCTAAGGACAAATTTTGTTAAGAATATGCTTGATTTGCCATTCTTTAGATTTGGTTGATGTTGAGAGGATATTGGTATAGTCCCCCTCTTTTTGTACTATTTTTCTCTACTCTAAATAATTATGGTGAAATAAAAATATAAACAATCACAACAACCAATAAGATTTTGCAAAGTATTATAAGTGACCTCCACTCATTTCTCATTCAACATGTGGAATATTTTCAACACAAATTAACCTATATCACTTTTAACACTTAATTCAACCATCCATTACAAACATTCAACTATTGAAAAATATTTTATTGAAAAATATTTTACATACCCCAATTGCAAGTGATCTAACGGTGGCTTAAGGCTTGTCAACATAAAAAAAAAAATCTACACTTTCTCTTAAAGTTATTTAGTTAAAAAGGTAATCATAATTTTTTTTCACTACACTTATGAATAATATCATAAATCATTTTTATAAATTTACTATCAACCCATTAAAAATAAATGGCAAGATCTCCGTGAATTACACTTTCATGTTAAAAAAATAATAATTTAAGTAATATGTTGCATTATGTATCTTCTGAGTCATTATGAACACAATATTTATTTTATTTTAACCAATCACTACTTTAATTTGAGAGACGGTCTTTATTCTTAAATATTAAATTTTTTTCTTTCTCAATCTCACAACTCTTTTTTTTTATCTCACGAGTTTTTCCTTTTTGCATATTTATTTAATACAGTTGAATTTATATAATTATTTTTTATTTTAACTCGTTTCAAATTTATATCTCTACATAAATATATTTTATATTGTATAAAATAAATTTCCTATTTCACAGGTTATTATCAACACAATACATATTTTATTTTACTTAACAATTATCTTAATTTAAAAAATAAAATCATTGTTTTTAAAAATTAAATGTTCTTTTTTCTTTCAACTTATAGATCTCCCTTTTTCAAAAAAAAATTAATATCAAAATACAATTTAATCAAAATACAATTTATTTAATATTTTAATACAATTGAATTTATATACTCATTCATTTCAAAATTAATAAATAATTTTAAATTTAGATACGTATCTAAATACAATTTATTTAATATCAAATAAATTTACTCGTGCGACGGCACAAATATCTCGCTAGTTCTTTCAAAATAAATAATCTCAACTTACGTTATTATTTAACTATAGATAAGTTAATGGAAACAAATATTACATTTTTTTTTTTACTAAATAGCTCACATTTACTAAATAGCTCACATTTTTTAAAAAAAATCCAAAATTATTTTAAGAGGTGAGCTTGTGTTATTGGCGTCTATATATTAATTTTTAAAGGTGGCACGAATGATTGATAGTTTGTGTAAAAGTCAAAATCAGAAATATTATTAATAAATTTATGTTATGTTTATACAAAAAAATCGGTTGGTCATTCTGATCAACGATTCCACTGATTTGTGTAAGAGGAATGCTAGCCTTACACCGCAATTTGGTGTTTTGGTTATGACAGATATGGCAAATGCACAAGACGGCAAAGTAATGTCTTTCACATTTCCTTCGCTCTCATTTAAGTGATTTTTAAATTACTTAATTTTTTGAATTATTTCAATCCACTTTATTCATAAAGCACAATACAGTTATTTAACTATTGCATTTATAAATCAGTCAAAATAAAATATTTATATTAATTGTTTACTGAAAAACATAAATAAAAATATTGCACAGGCACAGGCAGCACAGGATTTTCAAAACGTGAACTCGGCAATTTACTAATCGTAAATTTTCTAACAAAAATTAGATAAATACTCTGAAATGTGTTTGATTAAAATTAAAACAATAAACCGACAAAAGCTTCACCAAAACGAATAGAACAGATCTAAATTAATGAAAGAAACGTTGATCAGATAATTGTAGTCTGAAATTTTAGAATCATCGTGATAAATTCAGATCGATATATCATCAACTCGGTGACTCTTTCAATTCAGATCAAAAACGCAAAAAAATCAATCAGATTATTCAAATCCGCAATCAAAAATCAACTACATGACCAAAAAGCAAATATAGTGGAAGGCTCAGAGGATCCATTGAAAATTTTCTAATCACAAAGGAATTTTTATTCCTTCATAAAATAGGTAGTTGTAAACATCATTGCCTTCACAATAAAATACACAACAATAAAATGAAGAAAAAAATCAACAGAATTATTGCAGGTAATGAAGCAAAATTTCACGAGAAATAGAAACGAAGAAAAATCGAATGAGGCCAAAAGGAATTCAGCTGTATAAATAGGGGTGATTGAATTAGGTCTAGGATTTGAGCCGCAGCCGCAATGACGGAACTACCCTCCAGTTTTGAATGAGTGACCCTCTTACATCTTATGGGCCAAAATTTCTGTAGAGGGACTTTGTTGGCCCATTTACTGAATTGAAGGACCTAGTCTGATCTTATAAACTAGCTAGAGAATTTTTTTTTAAAGACACCTTAAGCTTTTCTAGCGCACTCGCGAAAAAAAATGTATTTTTTGAAGTATCCTTAACTAGGTCTTTGATGTGAAAAACTCTATAGAAGAGCAGGGAATTAATCGTAAATACATTTATGGAAGAGATCCGTAATTATATTTCTGAAAGCACCCCAACTACATACTATAGGTTAACGTAAAAAATCTTAGATGTCACGCAGAAATAAATTTAAAATACACTTACGGAAGGGGCTCGTAAGTGCATAAAACTTCAGTCTGTTAAAACTTTAAAAACTGACAATATGAAGTTTTCATAATATAATTTATCAAGCATATGTAACCAAAAAAATTGAGACTTATATCAACAAATTCTCTACCCATCAAAGAATATTAAATATAGTACCAACTTACCACTTAATTTAATCATGTTTAATTATCTATAAATAGTTTAGCAAAAAATATAGTAAAAACTACTTGAAAATTGTTTGTTGAATTTAATACAAAATTATAATTAATGATAGTATTGCTTTTTTCAATAGGAATTTTTTATTTATTAGTTTTTTAACATGTGTCCTTGTGGCACAAGTTAGCATTATCTATAAATTTAATATTATAAATACTTATATCTATTTTTTTTTATAACGGTTAATTAAGAATTCTCCACTATTCGCCACAAAATAATATAATATCTAACAATTCATTACTTAATATTATTTTATTTTATCTTATTTTAACAACTTATTAAATAGTTTAAATATAAATTATAAAATAAATAACTTTGGTATTATTTACATTAGTCTTATTTATAAATAAAAAATTATTTTTAAAATTTATTGAATAAACCATATTATAATTTATATATTTTTCAAGTATTTTAGCTATTCAATATTATTTTTTTTAAAAAAAAAATCTTATAAATAGGATTCAGAAAGAAATAATTTTAAATATAAATAAATAAAGGAATAACATACCAATGATGAAAGGCATGGTGATAAGACCCCCTTTCTGCCTTTGTGGTTGTGAAATGAGTTGAGATTCCATTTCATCACCAGCATCACCAAAACTTTCAACTTCCTTGTCCATTTTTTGATTGCTACCATTATTATCAGGATCTTCATTATCCAATGGAAGATAGAAGGACATAGACATGATGAAGTATTAACAATGTTGTTGCAGATTAGATTCAACCTATAATGTCACTGCTTCTGAATTGCAATCGTTTCGTTTGGACAAACTAACTTTGTGAGTTCATAAGGTGTGAGTCACTGCTTTATTTCTTGAATGGAGTAGTTCGAAAACCAAACGGTTAATTATTAAAAATGAAAAAGAATCAATCATTGTACAGATGATATTTCCTTCACGACATTTCTTGGTCGACATATTGGAAAAAATATCTTGGTCGACATATAGAAATCTATGTTTTTCGTCCTAAGTGAAAAGGATCTTTGTGAACAATATTTTTCTATTTTAAACTAATTTTTTATTTATAATATCAATTATAAAACATATCCTAATATGCTCTTAAAATGTAAAAGTAGTGCAAACAATATGCACTGAAAAGGCAAAATCCAAGGGATCATTATTTTTGAAATCATCACATCACCAAGAAATTCAAATAAAATGTCACATCATGATATATAAATCATCACCACCACAACAATTACATGATAACTATTGATTCACGTTACCTCGCATTCTCCACCCCTATTTGGCACTCTCCACCCCTATTAATTCATGTTACCTCCATGTTAACTTATTTTTGTTTGATAGGTATTACAAAGTTATTATTAGTAAAAACTAAAATACAAAACATTGGTGGCATTTAGCTTTGGTCATATAATGAGGTGTCCACTATCTATTTGGCATTCTCCACCCCTATTCATTCATGTTACCTCCATGATAACTTATCTTTGTTTGATAGGTATTACAAAGTTATTATTAGTAAAAACTAAAATACAAAACATTGGTGGCATTTAGAGTTAGCTTTGGTCATATAATGAGGTGTCGACATTGAGAAAATGAGATTTTTATTTCTAAGGGTGTGTTAGTCTGAAAATTCTAGTTAAGGGATTTGATAGAAAGATGATAACTATGTTTGAAATATAATTAAATGTGAAGAAATTTAGTCTTCAATATATTAGTCACGTCGATCAAGAAGGTTTGAATAACGTGTTAGGTTTAGTTTAGAAGAGTATCAGGAACAAATTCACACAAAATTAGAATCATTCTCTCTTCAAAACATGTTCAGAATCTCAAAAAGGGTTACTCAAAGCAAACATTCGACAAAGGGTCAATTTCGCCATGTTCATCAGATGTTGTGGACTTAGCATAATTTTTAAAGTCTGAGAGTGTTGGTTGAGATTTTCGACATCCTCATATATCAGCTTACTAAGAAAGAGATTGAAGAGACACTTAGTGGAATTTAAATAGTTCTAGAGGTGTTTTCGACACACATGTTAAAGACATTTTGACATGACTATTTGAAGAAGGAAAACATTGAAGTCCATGTCTTCACAATAATTCTTGGGACTTCGTAGTTTTAGAACAACAAAAGGAATAGTTCGACAATGATGATTAAGACTTTCAGCGGAGACAAATAACTATTTTTCGTTCTTATCAGCATTGGAAGACACAAGTGGAAGAAGAAGTTAATGTGAAATACATGCTGAAATGACATGTTGATTTCTTAGGAGTAGAACGTTACAAGCAGTTAGTTTTACATTTCGTATAAATAGGAGTTCTGTTAGAATTCGGGGTGTTGAATTTACTACAAAAACTCATTATACTCAAAGTACCCAAGCAAAGCGAGAAACGAGTCAATTGAGTGCAATGTATGTATTCGAACACCAAATTCATTCAATGCAAAGTCTTTTACTTTAAATTTACCTTTCATACTTTTCATTTTTCATTTACTTTTAGTTATCACGATTTCAACCATAGTCAAAGTCCTTCACATTTCCAGCAAGTTTTCTTTTATTTCTCTTATCTTAGTACCAAAATTTGGCCCACGTCGGAATCCTTTACTTTTCACACAACTTGTACAAAATTTAGAAAATTTATGTACTATGTTCTAGGATTTACTAGTCGATTCTGCAAGTAAACTTTTAAAAAGAGACTAGAAGTTATTTACTGTCATACCCCAAAATTTGCCCATCATATTTTTACTGTTAAGCTCATTCAAGTATCAAAGGCTTAAGGTTTGACTAAGTGCACACTCTCCTAATCAAAGGCTTCTAAACTAGGGTTTTGAATTCCTTGAAGGAAAATTGATGAATCAAGACCTCCAATGGACTTCATATAACTTATTAGGTTGCAAACTATCCCTATGACAAAACTCAAGCTTCAATTCCTAAGATCCCTCAGTGAATTGCTCAGATAGTCAACAGTCGACTAGTTTGACCTAAAAGTCAACTATGGTCAAATCACAGTCAAAACTCCTGATTTTTGGTCAACATCAACATTTTGAAGTACCATTCATCATTTAATCAAAGGTTGACCATGATTCATCAAGGAAAGTTCAAAAATCAACAAAACTCAGTTTCTAAATTAGGGTTTTGGACCTAAAAGTCAACTAAACTTTGACCAGTCATAACTTTCACATGGAACATCAGAAATTTCTCAACCAAAGCTCATTTTGAATGAAATTTCATTCTATACAACTTTGCCTCTCTAAAGCCAAGGCCAAACATGTACCATTTGAGAGATATGAGCCAAAACATTACAGATCATTCTAGAAGCTCGCAAAAAGCTATTTTTTGTCAGAGGCCATACCATCAAGATAAAATCTTCAAATAGAAGAAAGGTTCCAAAGTGGCTTATAGAGGATATCTTGAGATTTCCAAAAAGTCCTAGAACACCTCCATACAATAAAAATTGAGAGAGTTATGCATTGTTGAAGTGGGGTAATTTTGTGAAAATACATGAAAGCCAAAGTGGTGAATTTTAAGTTTTTGACTAAACGGGCCTAAATCTTTGGTTCCAAACTTGATCCATAGACCATCCACGACCCATAGGCCCTTATATTTATTTTTATTATTCATATTTATTTTTATTCTTGAATTAATCATATAAATTCAATTTAAATTGAATAAAATAATGAAAATAATCAAAGATTTGAATGGGATTATATTTCTATCAAATATTGAGAAATATATTGGGATCAAATCAAGGAAAATTCATGTAGCATTATTAGAGAAATAATTGAGCAAAAATAGGAAGATTTTATCCAAATTGCAAATCAAATCTCAATATTTCTCATGGCATGATATCTTTCCATTCTTTCTGACCTAATCTCTCCCATATAAATAGGCAAACATATTCAAATTGGAAGGGAGGAAAAAAAGCATAAGGAGGCTAGGGTTTCCAAGTGGCAAAAAGTTTAAGAAACTAGGGCATGTGAAAGAATTCTCTCCGGCAAATATAGATCGATTTCAGACGTCCTATTATCCTCCTGAAGGTCCCAGGAACGCAACCATACTCTCTTTAAAGCCTGAAGCATTCCCAAACATGCCCTTCAAACGCCATTGGTTTGTTCACTTTCTGAAATTTCAAACTTTAAATACAGGCGCTTTAAATGATTTCCATTTATATATTTAAGTTCCTGATGTTGTTTAGGGCCAGTTAGAACCATCGTTCACTAGGTTTGATGCAGCAACACAACATTGTCATTGTTAGGGCAAGGAAGCTCTTGTGGTTCGTATTCACGTTTGTAGGAGGTTTCAGGTTAAAAGGACACCATATTCGAACTCAGGGGGTAATTTTAAGTCGATCTGGGTTGTTCGTTATCTTTTTTTGTCCGTGTTTGCTGGTTTGGCATTTGTGATCGGCCGGAGAAGGTAACCGGCGCATCTCTGGTCCGGTGGCTTGACTTCCTTGACTTCTTTGACTGATGCGTGGCCTCTTCACGCATTGTGATTCGTCCATGCAATAGACAGTGAGCTTGGTTGACTTGTTCTCTTTGATTTTTCAAACTGCAGCATGTTTTTATACTTGTTGATACAGGCAGCTGTTGGCTGAAGATTTCGTTTAGAAAGAATATCCTTTGAAGAGTTATAATTCGAAGGAAGATGGTTACTGATGACCATTTCTGAGATTAAAAATGGCTACTGATGGCCAAGTTTCGAGAATGTTGGTTTGAGTTGGAGTAAAAATGGTTAAACTTGGAGCTAATTCGAAGAGGATTATCTTTAAAAGACTTAAACGTTTTTGCGAAATACATAAAGTACTGAAGCTTAACGTGTTTTCGTAGCATTCTCAATTTTGATCACGTTGCCACGCGTCGAAAGAGGATTCAGGCGGGAGGATTTGAATTTCAAAGTAGTTTGTGTAACTGCACAAAGACAGATGGCATCCCAGGGATTCCTGTGGGCAACGTGGCATCAGATTAGTGTAGGACCGTTAGGGTCGAATTTAGTATAAATAAGGGTTTTAACGTTAGGATTCCGTGTGTTCATTTTGTACAAATCACTCAAGTATCAAGTGTTTAGAGAACGAGTTCGCTGAGAAATGTACTTATGACACCAACATCAATTTAAATACATTTGTATTTTCCTTTATTCAAGTATCTTTTCATTATTACTGCTTTCATTTACTTTCCGTTATTTATATTCCTGCATTTCTTTCATTGCGTCTGAACTTTCATTTCGAAGCACTTTACATTCCTGCATTTTACATTACTGCATGTTATATTTCTGCACTTTACTTTTTCTGCAATTTACATGCTTTCATTTATGTTTCTTCAAAAGTTATATTAACTTTTTTAACCAGTATTGTTTCAAGTGAACATTCGTAAGATCGAATCACAAAACGAGTTTTCTCGAAGTCAGAACAGGCAAACACGAATCGAATCATTTCAAAAGACATTTGTTTGACTATGTCCTAGGATCAATCTAGTCGATCCTACGAGTAACCAAAGTATATTTTATAGTTTGGAGGACTAGCGGTTGTTTACCGGAAATCACCGTAAACAAATTGGCACGCCCAGTGGGACAGTGTCAAACAGATTGTTATTAATTGATTGTTTTGTTTTGTCTAGAAAATATCAAGACCTTGTATGAACCTTAGGAACGGTAAATTAACTAACAGTGCACAACCGATTCCTATATGAAGGTACAACAAGAAAATGGTCAATGCGGCCAGTGGCGGGGGATATCAAGATCCCCCACAAGGGTCAGGAACAGTAGCGACAATTCTACGCACGTTTCGACTTCTACTCAAGAGGCGCAGGCTATACCGGTTTCGACAGGATCTGAACCCATAGGTAGTTCCCAGGCGATACCCGAAAATACTATAGGGACAACAGGGATTGTACCAGTTTCGAGTTCGACCACCGCGCCTCCATTCATCAGCGCAAGCGAGATACCACCTTTCTCGACAAACGCTGCAAGTCAGTTATTTTCCCCAGGACCATCATCCACTTTCGAAGGTTGGAGACCCAACAATCCATATGGAATGCCATATTCATATATGACAAGATTACAAGGATCATGGCCTACATACACTACAAATAACCCGACGGCATTTTCGCCAAATGTCAGTTCGATAGGTCGAAGCGCACAGAATACTGGCTTCTCTGCCCAAATACCCCCTTTTACCACATATAGTCAAGCAGCATTTCGACAAGAAATGGATGCAAGTAACCATGATATGTTAGGAACTCTTGCTAAAGAATTGGGGTCCATCTTGAATCCGTTAGCAACAAACATTGCTAGGACTAACCAGGATAATGTGGAAACTTTCCAAAAAATATCATCTCAAATAAATCGAATGGCGGACTTTTTAGGAGTTCCACAAAACAGACGAAGGAACAACCAATCAACTTATCAGGAAGGGGGACCCATTCTAGAACCAGTTCGAGCCACAACACTGACACCTAGGCCAACACCAGTCGAACAAAACCAGGTGGTAGACTTAGAAGCTCGAAGTCAAACAACTAACGTTGGCCAACAAGCAGTTGCCCAGCAACAGCCTAATCTAGTTGTAGTAAGAAGAAACGAACATCCTGGCGAAGTGGTCCATAGGGTTAGGAGAGACAATTTGGCAACAGAGACAATCTCACTGCCATGATAGAAAGAATAATGGCTAACAATGGCCTTAATACCGGGCTTCGACGTCCAAATTATACATCCCCCATAGCAGAATATATCATGCAAACAGAATTGCCAAGGGGTACCAAAGTACCAAAATTCACTAAATTTTCAGGGACACCAATGAGTCTACCGTGGAGCACATAGCCAGATATCTGACGGAAGCAGGGGATCTAGCATGGAACGAAGATTTAAGGATTAAATACTTCCCTAGTTCGCTAACAAAAAATGCTTTTGTTTGGTTCACCACGTTGCCCCCAAGTTCCATAGATGCATGGGCACACTTGGAGAGATTATTCCATGAAGAGTTTTACATGGGTCAAACCAAGATAAGTCTGAAAGAATTGGCTAGCATCAAGAGGAAGTTCACGGAGTCTATAGATGATTACTTAAACAGGTTCCGTTTGTTGAAATCAAGATGCTTCACGACTGTCCCAGAGCATGAATTAGTTGAAATGGCTGCAGGTGGCCTAGATTATTCAATTCGAAAGAAACTGGATACTCAATACCTAAGGGATATGGTCCAATTGGCAGACAGGGTTCGACAAGTCGAACGAATAAAAGCAGAAAAGGCCAGAGCAAGTAAAAATTATAAGAAGGAGAGAGTAGCATACGTCAAAGCCGAAGACGTTGATGGCAAACCTTTCGAAGATTCATATAGCATGGAAGAGGTCGAAATAGACCTTGCTGAATTAAAAGAGGCACCACCTTATTCTTGCAAATTTCTCACCCCTTCTAATGGAAAAAATCCAGTAGAGAATGATAAAAGCGATAGATTTCCTAAGAAAACTTATACATTTGACGTCACTAAATGTGACGAAATATTTGATTTATTAGTAAAAGATGGCCAGATGATAGTACCTCCCAATTCAAAAATTCCTCCGTTAGAACAATGGAAGAAGCGAGGTTTTTGCAAATATAACGGTTTTTTAGGCCATAAAACTTCACAATGTTTTCTTTTCAGGGATCTAATTCAGAATGCTATCAAGGATGGACGTCTGAAATTCGCTGACAAAACCAAGAACCATATGATGGTTGACGCAGATCCTTTGAGTGTGGCTGACACTAACTTGTGTGAACCACTTGACGTCAACATGGTGGAAGTATCTGAAATTGATGCTGCGGAGTCAGAGATAATTTCAAGCGAAAAGCAGGCTACTGAAAGCCTAAATGACAATTCGATCTTCAATACTGATGTTGAAGAATCCTTTGATGCTGAGATGACTAAAGATCTGAAAGGAAAAACAAGTGAGGCCACTGAACACCTCACAGTGAAGCTTCAGCAGATACGAATTTCCGAGGCTCCTCCGGCAGTTGTTAACATGGTCAATGTTAGACGGCCTTTATCTAAAATAGAAGAACTAGAAAAATGGATGATAAGGGAGAAAGGAAACATTGAAGTCCCACCAAGAGGGAACAGTCTGAAGGATTATCTCTGGGATTGTCATGTGAAAAATGGTGGAAAAATGCTGATGTGCCCAAGATGTTTAGTTATGCTAAATCGAAGGGTTCAAGCCAATTTCGAGAGGGCCCTGCGAGAAAGAGTGGAGCAGCCTTGGAGAGGAGGAAACTTATTGCTGAAGGTGTACCCAAGGACTGAAGAAAGCTTGGTGGGTTTCTTGGTCAGATGTCACAACGATAACTCTGAGATTGCATTGTGCCCTAGGTGTGGAGCAGTTTATGATGAATTACTAGCGAGATTATTCGAAAGGGTGTATTTCTACATGGGTCGGGAAACTCAGGGACTTCGTCCCAACTTGTATGGGTTCGATAACAGGACCCCATCAAAGAGGCCTGACAGCCCACACCCTAGAGCTCGAAGGGTCACATTCAAAGTTCCTGCAGATATACCCAGAGATAGATGGATGCAAGCTGGTGCCAGAACCAACAAATGGCGAAGTTGGGACCAAGGAGGAAGAACTGCAATGGCATATAGGAAGCAATTCCAGACTTCCAATCGAGAGATGTACAGGTTGGAGAACTACAAAGGCAAAAATCCTATGTCTAGATCCCAATGGAGAAGGCACCAGAGGATGAAGAAGGCCCAAAGGGAATACAAACCAAGGGAGATTGGGGAATCAAGTAGCAACCAAATTCCAATGCAGGGGGCAAGGACAAATAAGCCTCCAGTAGAGCGTAAGTTGTTCGATTCTGAAAATGAGAAGGAAGAGGAAAAGATGCATTCAAATCCTTGGAAGGAAGATGATAGGATGACAAATGATTTCGACTCAGACGGGGTATCGTCTATAAACCTAAATTGCAATGTTGTGTCAGTACTCCCTCATGAGTTTAACCAAGAGACAGAAGCTGAAGATTGTGAGGAAGCTGATGAGGAAGAGATGGCAAGACACAGACCTATGTGTTACTATGTGTTGAACAATGGGGCAGTCGAAGAGCAGAACGCTTTCTTCGAAAGGTCTGATGAAGGTATGAGGAATAATTTGAAACCACTCTACATAAAAGCCAAGATTGAGAATGTTGGCATTAACAAAGTCTTAGTATATGGGGGGCAGCAGTGAACCTAATGCCCCAATACATGTTGAAGAGAATTGGTATGTTCGATACTGATATAAGACCATATAACATGGTTCTGTCCAACTATGAAGGCAAGATAGGGAAAACTTTAGGAGTAATTCAAGTGAATTTAACTTTGGGTTCCGTCACCAGGCCAACGATGTTCATGGTGATACCAGCAAAGGCTAATTACAATCTTTTGCTTGGAAGAGAGTGGATCCATGGAGTGGCGGTTGTGCCTTCGACGATGCATCAAAGACTAACCATTTGGAGAGAAGATGGCATAGTAGAAAAAATCGAAGGAGATCAAATTTATTACATGGCTGAAGTCAATCAGGTCAATAAAACTAGTTTCGACATGAATTTGGCGAACATAGGACCTTGCCACCATGCTGAAGATATATACACTCCAAACAGAAATGCTTTATACTATTTGTCTTTACATCCTAATGGATTCCAATGGAATAGAGAGATAATGGACGGTCCAGAAGATACCCCACCAGTGGAGCATTTACCAACAATACGGCCAACAGGCTGGGATGACGACATTGGTCATGTCTGAAGCATCTTTTTTCGAAAAGATTTCGGCTTACATAGCCGAGAACAAAAGAAACACGGCTCTCGAAGCCGAGTTATCACACATGACAGTCAGTACAGTTCAAAGAGAAGCAGAAACGAGGGATTCTGGAATACATCCTACCCCCCAATTGCTCGAAGATCCAGTTCAAGCCAAAGAAATCTCAGGAAAGGAGATGAGTCAAAGGCTGGATGCATTCTACGACGAAGAACCTTTGGGATTCGAGAAAGACCCAATGGGGGAAAATATCAAAATGTTAGCCCAAGACCCACTCGAAGAAGTAAATCTTGGAGATGAATATCAGAAGAGGGTAACATACATCAGTGTGAAATTGGCGCCAACGCTGAAATCAAAAGTCATAACGTTGTTGAAGGAGAACAAAGATTGCTTCGCATGGGATTACGACGAGATGCCTGGTTTAGGGCGAGATTTGGTCGAATTAAAGTTGCCCATAAAGGAAGGGAAAAAGCCCATCAAGCAAGCTCCTAGAAGGTTCGCACCAGAAATTCATTCGAAGATCAAAGCAGAGGTCGAAAGACTTCTACGATGCAAGTTCATCAGAACTACGAGGTATGTCAAATGGATTGCTAATATTGTGTCGGTTATTAAAAAGAACGGTTCATTAAGAGTATGCATAGATTTTCGTGATCTTAATGCAGCAACGCCTAAGGATGAATATCCCATGCCTGTGGCAGAAATGTTAGTAGATTCAGCCGCAGGCTTCGAATATCTAAGTATGTTGGATAGATATTCTGGGTATAACCAAATCTTCATTGTAGAAGAAGATGTGTCTAAAACAGCTTTTCGTTGCCCAGGGGCCATAGGCACCTACGAATGGGTTGTAATGCCTTTTGGTCTAAAAAACGCTGGGGCAACTTATCAAAGAGCAATGAATTCTATATTCCATGATTTTATAGAAACTTTCATGCAAGTATACATAGATGACATTGTGGTGAAATCTGTTTCGGATAACAGTCATCTGGACCATCTGAGCCAATCGTTCGAGAGAATGAGAAAACATGGCTTGAAGATGAACCCCCTTAAATGTGCTTTATTTATGCAGGCTGGAGATTTCCTGGGCTTCGTTGTCCACAAAAAGGGAATAGAAATTAATCAAAATAAAACAAAGGCTATTACGGAAACAAAGCCTCCATCCACGAAGAAAGAATTATAGTCTTTACTGGGAAAGATAAACTTCTTGAGAAGATTCATCTCTAACTTGAGTGGACGCACGCAAGCTTTTTCTCCTTTACTTCGATTAAAGCAAGGAAAGTTCGAACGGCGTGCTGAGAATCAAGAAGCCTTCGAGAAGATCAAGCAATACTTGATGCATCCACCAATATTATCTCCCCCAAGCGGGAAGAAACACATGCGCCTGTATATTTCGGCGTCAGATAATATAATAGGTAGCATGTTAGCTCAAGAAGATGATAATGGAATCGAAAGAGCCATTTATTACTTAAGTAGAGTACTCAATGATGCAGAGACTAGGTATAGCGCAATAGAGAAACTCTGCCTTTGTCTATATTTCTCTTGTATCAAACTAAAGTATTTTATAAAGCCAGTTGATGTTTATGTTTCGTCTCATTGTGATGTGATTAAACACACGCTATTAAAGCCTATATTGCATAGTCGAATTGGCAAGTGGGCATTGGCCCTTACTGAGTACTCTTTGATATTTCAACCCCTTAAAGCAATGAAAGGTCAGATCGTTTCAGATTTCATTGTTGACCATGCAGTGGTTGAGAACCATCAACAATATGTAGAATTGAAGCCTTGGAAGTTATACTTCGATGGTTCAACCCATAGAGAAGGAACCGACGTTGGAATACTAATAATTTCTCCTGATGGAATTCCAACAAAGCTCAAGTACAAGATTGAAGGTCCCTTATGCTCCAATAACGAAGCTGAATACGAAGCACTGATTGCTGGACTTGAAGCTTTGTTAGAATTGGGGGCAACTAGAGTCGAAATTAAAGGAGACTCTGAACTAGTGATTAAGCAGTTGACGAAAGAATACAAGTGTATCAAAGAAAATTTGATCATGTATTTTGTCATAGCAAATAGGCTGCTTAAAAAATTCAAGTACGTGGATTTAAATCACGTTTCAAGAGTGAAAAATCAAGAAGCGAATGATTTGGCACAATTAGCTTCAGGATACAGGGTATCAAAAGAAAAACTAGAAGAAGTAAGAGGCAAAGCAATGGCTACCAAACTCTCCCCAAGTGATTTGGAGAACTCACAATTAGGTTTTGCCAACAAAGAAGAGTTCGAAGTTTTGAATATAGACCCTTTAGCAGACACAGATTGGAGAAGTCCTATTATGAACTATTTAAAAGATCCTTCGACAGACACGGAGAGAAAGGTAAAATATCGTGCTTTATCATACTTTTTAATGGGAAATGAATTGTTTAAGAAAACTCCCGAAGGAGTTTTATTAAAGTGTCTGGGCGAAGCGGAAGCATATTTGGCTCTCTCAAATGTACATAGCGGAGCATGTGGTGCGCACCAAGCGGGACACAAAATGAAATGGCTTTTGTTTCGATACGGAATGTATTGGCCCTCTATGTTGAAAGATTGCATAGAATTTGCAAAGGGTTGTCAAGAATGTCAAGAACATGCAGGTATTCAACATGCTCCTGCAAACGAGTTAAGTTCAATAATAAAACCATGGCCTTTTAGAGGTTGGGCATTAGACTTAATTGGAGAAGTTCACCCCAAGTCTTCTAGAGGTCAAAGATATATTTTGGTAGGAATAGACTACTTCACAAAATGGGTCGAAGCGATACCGCTTGCGAATGTGGATCAGGAGGCTGTGATTGAGTTTATTCAAAAACACATTATATAAAGATTCGGAATCCCAGAAAGTATAACCACAGACCAAGGATCAGTGTTCACTGGGCGAAAGATGCAAGATTTCGCCAAAGATATGGGGTTCAAGTTGTTTACCTCTACACCTTACTATGCTCAGGCAAATGGACAAGTCGAAGCAGCAAATAAGATAATAATTGGTCTTATAAAGAAACATGTAGGGAAAAAACCCAAGAATTGGCATAAAACTTTGGACCAAGCGCTTTGGGCTTGTCGAACATCGCCAAAAGAAGCTACAAACACAACGCCTTTCCAATTGACGTTTGAACACGATGCAGTGCTTCCAGTCGAAATTTACTTGCAATCAGTCAGGATCCAAAGACAAGCATAAATTCCTCCAAATACTTATTGGGAATTGATGATGAATGAATTAGTAGATTTGGACGAAGACAGACTTCGAGCATTGGAGATGATAAAAAGACAAAAAGAAAGGGTATCCAGAGCATACAATAAAAAGGTGAAAGGTAAAACGTTTATCAGTAATGACTTAGTTTGGAAAACTATTTTACCTATAGATCGAAAGAATCAGGCGTTAGGTAAATGGTCCCCACATTGGGAAGGCCCTTTTCGAATTTTGAAAGTGTTCTCAAATAACGCTTATGAGATAGAAGAATTGGCAGAAGATCGTAGGATTTTAAGGGTAAACGGGAAGTATCTGAAAAGATACCAACCAAGCATGCACAAAGTTAAAATTGCAAAAATGTAGATATTCAAAGGATGCTACGTAGGCCAAAATGGTTGAACCAGCACCAAAATGGCTTTATGTTCAATAATGTTATGTGGTAAGTAAAGTTAACACAGACAAAGCAATATCAAAATGCATTTCAATAAGATTGGGGGAATACATTACATTTCTGGAAAAAGATTATGTTTCCAATAACAAAAGGGACTACAGATAAAGAAATATACTAGAGGTAAACAAAAGGAGGCATTCAGAAGATTTTGGATAATAAAAAACTAAGGCCTATAACACCTCCATCAAAGCTTTAAACAAAGTAACCTCTAGTTAATCCTTTGTTCTAAGCCCTCCAAGGATAGCAGGGGCAAGCTTTCTGCTTCGAACATGTCTAGAGACCCCGAATTGCGCATTCTTCTCACTATGCCCTTTTTAAGGAACATGTAGGACAAGAATCTTCCATAGGGAAGGCACGTGACCACACCTTGGCGAGAAGCAGCCATGGAAACAGCTTCGACAAGCCCTTTGAAGATTAGCAATGGAAATTTTATCTTCTTCCCCGGAGGACACAGAGTATAAACTCCAGATCCTCCATCATGATGTTGTCTAGGTTATGGCTTCGTGGGCGGAAGTTTCCCACCAAAAGCTGATGCCAAATCTTGATGACTTTAGCACTAAAGGGGTCCTTTTCCATGAGGGTCCTCAACATACGATAGGTGGTCATGTTGATGGTGTTGTCATCAAAAGCTTCTCCAAAATTTTCACATCTCAGCAAGTCAGAGATGGTGGAGGGAGTGATGGTAATGTGATCCCTACGAACCTCAGATACGATAGTGGTCCTCCCTTCTGGATCTATGCGCAGAGACGCAAACATCCAGAAATATGCTAACATGTTGGGATAAACAGATCCCTCCAGGATTTCAGGATAGAACTGAAGATGTTGGTTAGCAAAGAGTGCGCTGAAGCTGATGTGATTTCCTTCAAACTCTTCCTCAGAAAGTTTGAACTCTTTTTTGATACAGGCTTTGATGGTGTTGAAGGTCAAGGGTTGCGCCATTTGGAGCTAATTCGAAGAGGATTATCTTTAAAAGACTTAAACGTTTTTGTGAAATACATAAAGTACTGAAGCTTAACGTGTTTTCGTAGCATTCTCAATTCTGATCACGTTGCCACGCGTCGAAAGAGGATTCAGGCGGGAGGATTTGAATTTCGAAGTAGTTTGTGTAACTGCACAAAGACAGATGGCATCCTAGGGATTCCTGTGGGCAACGTGGCATCAGATTAGTGTAGGACCGTTAGGGTCGAATTTAGTATAAATAAGGGTCTTAATGTTAGGATTCCGTGTGTTCATTTTGTACAAATCACTCAAGTATCAAGTGTTTAGAGAACGAGTTCGCTGAGAAATGTACGTATGACACCAACATCAATTTAAATACATTTGTATTTTCCTTTATTCAAGTATCTTTTCATTATTACTGCTTTCATTTACTTTCCGTTATTTATATTCCTGCATTTCTTTCATTGCGTCTGAACTTTCATTTCGAAGCACTTTACATTCCTGCATTTTACATTATTGCATGTTATATTTCTGCACTTTACTTTTTCTGCAATTTACATGCTTTTATTTATGTTTCTTCGAAAGTTATATTAACTTGTGTAACCAGTATTGTTTCAAGTGAACATTCGTAAGATCGAATCACAAAACAAGTTTTCACGAAGTCAGAACAGGCAAACATGAATCGAATCATTTCAAAAGACATTTGTTTGACTATGTCCTAGGATCAATCTAGTCGATCCTGCGAGTAACCAAAGTATATTTTATAGTTTGGAGGACTAGCGGTTGTTTACCGGAAATCACTGTAAACAGCAGCGCATAATGACAACAAACGCGTTTGGTTCAATTGGCTGGAAAGGAAAACTTGTAGCCCAAAACCTGTGTTCGAACCAGGGTAATCACATTTATTTTTAACAATTGTTCCCTTTCAGATCCAGTGCAAGCGACTGCACGCGTCCATGATGCATCTTCAAATCCACGCCGTTGGATCTCCAATACAACCATATCTAAGCGCCATGGATTGCTGCCCCACCATACACCATCAGAAGAACATCACGGAGAATCAGGCGCCCAATTCCTTTACTTCTCCTTTTCTTTTGGCTGTTGGTTGTTTATTCCTTCTTTCTTTTTTAATTTTTCTTTTTCTTTTGTGTTTTTTATTTATTTCTTTTTTAATCAACATTAACCACCCTTTAATTAACCATTAACCATAATTTAATCATTAGTAATTAGGTTTAGTTAATTCTTAATTAGGTTATTATCATTAAAAATTTAGGATTAGGTTTCCCCATTAATTTAATTTAGTTAATTTAGGCTAAACCATTTAGGTTAATTTTAATATTAATTTATATTATTTAGTCGGTTCAAATAATAAGGATTTAATTTTAGGTTTAATGTTAGTTAAGTTATAATTAGGTTTTTAGGTTTAACCTTTAACCTTCAAAAACCATAGATAACCTTAAGAACTTTAAGGAGGCGTATGAGGTAGGTGTTAACCATTAACCTTAGTTTAGGTTTTTAACCCTGTAGGTTTATTTTACCCATTAGGTTCTTTAGTCATAAGGTTTTTAACCCTGATTTTTCTAAATTTATATTTTATTCGCGATTTCTCTCCTCATCTCCTACTCCACTGTATGTCGCATGCCTTTAATTTATTTAATTATTCATTTATTTAAAATTCTAGAAAATGTGTATAGGCTTGCAAGGTTTTTTGTAATAGCTTAGGTTTTTTTAATTTTCCGCCTTTAATTTCTGCCTTTAGTTTTCTTCTCAACCCCGGGTTTTTGGCTATGTAATCCCCCATCCCGAAGCCTTGTAATAGCGTAGGACTTTACTTTCCGCATTTTAATTTCCGCATGATATAACTGTTATTTAACTGCGTGGTTAGTAATATAGGGAGTGATAAGCTTGCAAATTGAATTTAGATCATTAAATCTACAAGATAAATATTTGAATCCAACTCACGTGATTGATGCACCCACACACCTTTGAGGTAACCTCTTTTATGCTACCTTCGATTAAAAATAGTCAAGTCCCTCGAATACGAGGATACCTTAGCAATCCTGCCTTCAGTTCATTATCATCATCAAAGATTATAAGTCCCTTCGAGTTGCCTACGATAAATATGATCTTTTCCCTCGATGTTGCCTCGGTTAAATGATTATCGTCCCTTTCGAATGCTAAGGTATCCTCACTGGTTGCCTAAAATGACTATTGTATCCTCCCCTAAAGACTACCTGCCCTCTTTATGGTAGGGACAGTCTCATGGCGAACGATAATCCTCGATGACCCTTTTCAAATCTAATGAAAGGACTACCTGCCCTCTTTAGGGTATGGATAGCCCTTTCAAATCAAAGACTTAAAGAACAAGAAAAACTAGCTTAGGGTAGGTATCTCTTAACTGCTTGCACATATTCAAATCAATAT
Organism: Vicia villosa; assembly: GCF_029867415.1. Taxonomy (NCBI): domain Eukaryota; kingdom Viridiplantae; phylum Streptophyta; class Magnoliopsida; order Fabales; family Fabaceae; genus Vicia; species Vicia villosa. The sequence goes on along the minus strand of NW_026706004.1, from coordinate 99,204 downwards.
TCAAATCAAATACTTTTCACACCCCTTTTCAAATCAATTCAAAAAGGCTACTCTTATTTAAAAGCTAAAGTCCTTATTCAAATCTTTTCAATTCACACATGACACTCTTTCAAACAAATCAAACAAACAAGTGAGCTAAGCAATTAAGATCCCATGGATAACCATGGATACAAAGGGTGCTTACACCTTCCCTTTGTATAAACTACCCCCCGAACTCAAAATCTTTTAAAGGTCTTTCCTGTTCTTTTTTCCTTTCCAATTGGATAAAATAAAAGTCGGTGGCGACTCTTGCTATCCGCACATTTCAAAAGTTAGTTCTCCCACCGTATTACAGAACTGGCGACTCTGTTGGGGATACTTAAAAGAGGGGTTACCTTAGAGCTTAGGTCACATATAATTTGTTTGTTTTGCTTGCTTTATTCTTCAAGGTTGTTTTGGGAATTGAATGGAAGATGAATCCTATACCCGGATTCAATTACACCTTAAGATAGGAGTGGCATAGTCATGGCGACCTCCTTTGTGCATGCTTGGGATTGGTCAATATGAGAGTTCACTCTTAAGTTAGGCCTCCAATGGTTATGTATGTTCTTCTCTTGCATGAGAGAGGTTTATGTATGTACCTTGGGTGAGTTGGAGCTTAAGGACCTTTAGTTACCTTTAACCCATCTTGGCCTTTAGGAACGTAGTGCGGGAACTACTCTCGACTTATGTTGGGGGCTTAGTCGCCACCCGATACTACAACTAAGATAGGTTCTTTCTTAAAGTATCATTGCATGGTATGAATGTATCATGTTCGAGGGTGCTTTAGAGGGACTGACAATTCTGGGTAACTGGTAGAACCCTGTTACTAAATTCACTCTCATCCTTAGAAGTACCTATTGGGGAAGGGTAGTCATCTTGTTATACTTCATGTAAGCCTTTAAACTTAAGGACTCTTGTGTGACTTGTTTGTTATCTAACCACATGATTTCCTTGCAGGTTTTGATTGTAGGACATAGTTGTCCCTACTACCTTATGCTTTGCCTATCGCATTACATTTGCATGACATCATGACATCATAAAATAGCATATTAACTAACCCTTTCAAGGATCTTAGGAATTTAGGGCGCACAATTTCAGGTGCTCTTATCAAGGACTGAACTCTTATCTAGGGGCAAGAGGAATTATTTTCCTCTGGCCATATGCCTTCAAATTCAAAGAAACAATGCCCATCAAGGGACAAGAGGATTTATTTTCCTCTAGCCATATACTTTCAAATTCAAAGGTATCCCGAATCAGAGGCGATGACCCATTGGATATGGTGAGCTTGACTCTCAAAGAAGGACGTTCAAAGACCAAAATTGAAAGTTCTTCAACAAAGCTACAATCTAATGTCGCAAACTAAATTGTAGATGTTTTTCTATTGGCTATATTTTGTGGTAAAACATTCTTGTGATATGTGAGTGGAAGCATGCAGGACTGTTCATTTAAGCTAGGACAGGTTTTGTTCAATGTCATGCTCGATGTCATGACATCTGTGTCTAATAGAAATAGCTGTTACTTTTGAGATGTGATGTTTCCGTATTTATCTCAGGCTACTATTTAGGAAACTATATATTGTGTGATGCATGGTTTGTGCTAAATTATCTCGGTTTACAGCTTATGAGAACACTAAGTTGATGTGGAAATTAGGTTAACGTAGTTAACCCTAATTTATGTGTGAAAGGCCCATAGCCTAAGTCTTGCTGCCTGCTGACTATAAAACAACTGCAAATCCTACTTTCAGTGGCAAAGTTGTTGCGCGTGAAGATCAGTATACTCTCTGGGTTTCCACCGTGTGTGTTGTTAGTATTACTTGTGATCCAAACAATTATCATGTAGATGATTGCTTTGGAGTAGTGTATCTTTGAGGTGGTTTTGTTAATTGTCACTCTACGATTTTAAGCGCGAGTGTGTGTCTCTTGATTGAAGCTTTTAAGCAGATCAATGTGTGTTTTTGAAGTGTGTCTTCTCTCTGCATTTTTTTATGTTTATTTGTAATCACTGTTGTGATTGAGGGGGAGTGAGTGGAGATACTCGGGTATAGTAATAGGTTGGAATTTCATTGGGTAGGTTTTAAGTGAGGAGTTGTAAACGGGGGAGTTTAACTCCGAATTAATTCTGCTTATATTGGATTCCCTCCCTGGCTTGGTAGCCCCCAGAGTAGGTTGTTTGAATCGAACTAGGTAAACAATTTTGTGTGTTCTTTATTGTCTTTATGCGTTTCTGTTTTAATTATTTGTGTTGTGTAATGGTGGATGTCATAACATCCAGTACGATATCAAGCGTGAGTTACTAGAATTTTCATTTGGTATCAAATCAGGCACCCTGCCTGTTTACATCTGGGTGAGATCTAAGGACAACAAAATTCTGATACTATGAACAAGAATAAAGAAGAAATTGCACAATACATCACAGTACTAACAAGTGTTTGTGAATCCGATGATGATTCCAGTGAAGATGAACTGACCTTTGACGAGCTTGCAACCTCGTACAAAGAGCTATATGTCAAGAGTTCCGAAGTATGTAAACAAGTTGAGAAACAAAAGAAGCTCATAAAGGAATTGGAAACTGAAAAGAAAGAATATCTTGCAACCATAGATTCACTCATTGGTGAAATTAGCATGTTGAACTCCAAGGTTGATCAAATGTCAAAATCTGTCAGAATGTTGAATTCTGGAACTAACTCCTTGGAAGAAATCCTGTATGTTGGACAGAGATCAGGAGACATGTCTGGAATAGGATTTGTGGGAAGATCAGAATCCATCTTAGGACTCAAGAAGGTAAAACCTGAAGTCCACATGCCAGTTCGTATGTCAAGACCAATGTCACAACATCATGAGAACAGGAGGATAAATCATACTAGGAGGAAATTTAATAAATGGAGATGTCACTACTGTGGAAAATTTGGTCACATAAAACCTTTTTGCTTTAGAGTGTATGGTTATCCTAATCAGCCACTTCAAAAAGGACCAAAGCAGAACACCTTAGTCAAGAAACAACAATGGGTAGATAAAGGTACTGCCTTAATGTCTCACACTCCCTTGCAGGTGTCATCAAAAGAAGACTGGTACTTTGATAGCGGTTGCTCAAAACACATGACTGGTACAAGGAATCTGCTGGTGGATATCACTCCTGACTCCTCTAACTATGTGACGTTTGGTGATGGAGAAAAAGGAGAAATCCAAGGGATTGGAACACTGGAATATCCGGAAGGTCCCAATTTGAACAATGTTCTTCTGGTTAAAGGACTGACTATGAATCTAATCAGCATCAGTCAACTATGTGACCAAGGCTTCAATGTCAGATTCACCAAGAAGGAATGTATCGTCACAAATGAAGGACATAAGGAAGTCATGAAGGGCTCTAGGTCTAAAGAAAACAGTTACTTATGGGAGCCTAGAATCTCTAATTGCTCCTCTAAACCCTCTATGACCAAGGAAGAGATTGAGGACAATCATCAAGAAAGATCAGTCAAAACAGTGATAAAAAATGTTATTGAAGATATGGATGAATCTGATAAAGAGACATTTGCCAGCAAACTCACGTCCAGTGAACTTGCTACTATTTTCTCTGAAACTTATCTAAGGAATGAGAGACTATATGCAAGAATGTTGGAGGATATAAATGCCTATAGTCTTCTTCAAGAGGAAAACGTAAGCCTCCGGTCAAACATTGAGGCTATGGAAAGAAAGTTGCTGAACACATCTCACAACAGAAATGTAGAAGTAAGAAATCAGACTTACTTGATGGAGCAGATAATGCCTAATCAAAAGATGCAACATAAAAGAAAACATCAAGAAAGGAGCACATATCCCCCATATAAGAGATGCTATCAATGTGGCAGGACAGATCACTTGAAGTCCACATGTCCTGAAGCCCATGCTCTTACCAGAAGGATGGTTTATCAACAAAGAAATTCTTCTAAAGCAAAGCCATATCACCTCGAGCTAAGTGATGAGATTGAGCATTCAAGTTCAGTGTCAAATACAAAGATCTCTGGAAGAAAATAAACAGTTTGAAGAGAAGAAGACCATATCAAGCATCTAGAACTTGGTACGAAAGGATAGCTAGAAATGGATACGAGGAAGAAGATATAGTCAAAACCTTCTTTGTGAAGAATGAAGGTGAAGAACCCATGATGACTCGGATACTTGTGGATGGTAAAATCCTTGGTAAAATGTCAGAAAAACAAATGATATCTGAATACGATGTCACTCAGGATGCCATGACATTGCATTGCGACAATCTGAGTGGTACTAATATGTCAAAGAATCCTACTCAACCCATCAGAACCAAGCATATGGATACTATACACCATCTCCCAAGGAACCTAATGAATAACAAAGGTGCTACTCTGAAGCATGGAACCACTGAACTACAAATTGCAGACATCCTTCCTAAAGCTTTAAATGCTATACAAGTTGAAATCTTGAAAAGAAAATTGGATATTTACTCCTATGAGGAATTATAGCAATTACAGTTTCTCGAGAACTACTTTTTGAACAAGAAAAATAATTCAGATTTTATGATTGGTCAAAATTTAAATTTCCCCCTCCTAGTACAATTTTTTCCTCTATACTTCCCAACTCACTACCATATTTACTTGTTTAGTCTCTTGCACTTCTCTCATCTCGCATCCGACCATAAAAACATCCAGATATCTCTATCGCCTCCAAAATATCCCTCAATGTCTCAACAATCAAACCCTCAATCTCCTTCAACAGTGTCAACTTCCTCTGCTCGTGCTCAAGACGCTACAAATGTCCCAATTAACCCTAATGAGATTCTTGAGGTCACCCCTTTTCAAATGGTGACTCCATACGATCTTGTGGCAAAAAGGCCCAGGACATCGCATACACGAAGAACCAAAGAAACAACAAGGAGACCTAAAAGGCCCAATTCTGATCAGACTTCTCAATCGTTTGTCCCTCCCTCTAGGGAAGAACTAACTAATGAAGGCTCAAGGTATGATCACAACGCCATTGCTAAAATTGTTATCCATATCCTAAATGAGAATAATGTTACATCTTGGATCCCTGTTCCTTTAATTCTGTGCTTCCTAAGTCAAATGACAATGCACATGTTAGTGACAATGATGCTGGCAATTCTGTCGAAGCAAATGATGTTGTCAATAGAAATGATGCTGTAAAAATGGACGTGCATGTGGATGACAATAATAGGAATGATGGTGTGGAAGATATTGTTGGTAAGGTCGATGTTATTGCTGACAATGATCACACTGAGGTCCATGTTAGTGCTGTGTACAATGAAGAGGTATCTAGTAATGCTTATGCTGATAAGTGTGTGAACCACACTAAAGATGGTCAAACTGAAGAAAAAGAACCTGAGAAGACTCAAGCTGATAAAGTGATCAACCTTGATGATCTCTCTGATGGTGACCTGGTTGCTTCTATCAATCCAAGCATAGCCAGAAGGCTAATGAGGAGGAAAGGAAAGCAAGTTATAGCTGAGGACTCTCTGAAGAAAAAGGCTGTGGTTAAGCCCACTTCTGTTGGACCCAAAAAACCATTGAGCAAAGTGGTGCCTGATCAGTGCATTTTTATGCACGTCCTTTCATGTTTGTACTCAAGCATTTCATTGGTTTGTTTTGATTATTTTTATGTTTTAATGTGTTTTTATATTTTATTTTATTTTTAGCTTTATTTAACTTTCGCACTTTATTTTTCAGCTTTAGCAGTCTGCACGGAAACGATCATAACTGGAGTTCCGGGAGTCCGATTGAGGCGTTCTAATAATCGCTGGAAAGATAGGAGAGAGAGAGCTACGACTTTCATGTTGGAGTCGAAGTCAGATTCGGATCCTATAATTCCCAGATTTGCGTTTGAAGCTGCAGCACTTTATATTTTCAGTTTCGGGTCGCTAGTAGTGGGCCTGAGTTTTGTTTTTGACCCAGTTGGGTTATAAACCGGTTAGGTTGTTTTTCCCTTAGACCCTAGCAGCTGAAAACACTATTGATCATACACTATTTACGATTTTTTTTCCAAACTTTTGCTATGTACGCTTGAATGGAGAACTAAGCATCCAGAGTCTATCTACTGTAATCGAATTCCAAAAGCTTTGAGGTTTTTTATTTTATCAATTCAATTTCGTTTCTCTTTCAATTATATTCTATGAATTTGCATTTGCTTAATCTGTTATTTCGTGGAATATTTTGATTAATGCCGTATGATTATATTCCTAACTGTTAATCGTTGTTTACGTCGCTTCGTCGTTAAATTACGTTTCTATATCGTGTTTGCTTAATTCACGATCGTATTAATCCGTTTGCTTAATTCAGAATATGAATCCAATCTGTTTAATATCTTTTGCGCTTGTTAATTGGTATTGAAATCGAATAGAGATCGAAGCCGCTTAGGGAATTGGTAAGGTAGAAACCTATGATAAGCCGAAACCGAAAACAGTAGATTGGCTTAATTTTATAATCACTTTTTCAAAACACCTGATTTCATTATTCACTTATTTTTAATCGCTTAATTCTTTGTTCATTAAAATCGATCCTAAAACCAAACCCCCCCATTAATCGTTACAGTAATTAGTTAATGGAACAAGAATCCTTGTGAGACGATATCTGAGTTAATTTGTCGTTGTACTACGTTTTTGAAAAAACTAATCGTTTTTGATCCGCGCGCGACAGTGGATCAAATTGGCGCCGTTTCCGGGGATTCTTGTCGTTATTAACTAGTTTTGGAGTCTTAGGTTAAGTGTTTGTGTGTTTAGGCCATAGGTTCCAAGCAGTTTCGGCCATAACGCCTTTTTGAGTCGAAAATCGATTTTTTTGGGAAATTGAGTCTGATCGATAATCTGTTTTTTCCTACTGGGAGCACAAAAATCGTGCGATCAGTACTCCCTTACTCTAAGAGAGTAACGGAATTCGACCCCAAATCTCCAAATTCATCATTTTTCTATTTTTAATTAATTTTTTACTATTTTTGCTGTTTCGAAAAAATCCAAAAAAAATTCCATAATTCTTATTTCGTCATATTAGATGAAATGTTATGTTTTTATAATTTTCTGAATTTATTTTAATCGTTTTCCTTCTTTTTATTTGTTTATGCTTGTATGGGACGTAATTAGTATTTGTGTTTGTTGAAACCATGGCTGAACAAAGAACTTTGACGCGGTTGGCTGTCCCTAATGTGAACTATAGTGGTTTATATATTGACTATCCTACAATTGATGCACCTTTTGAATTGGAATATGGTTTAACACATTTGTTGCCTAGGTTTAATAGTTTTGCAGGTGAGGAACCGCATAAGCATCTGAAGGAATTTCAGGTTGTGTGCTCTGCACCTTCCGAACCTTCACTAGAGGATATTGTCAAACAAATGGACAACAAATAGATTCTACTCTTCAGACTTTGCAAACACAGATTGGACATCTTGCCACTTTGATGAATGCCATGCAATAAGCTCAAGGATCAAACCAACAACCCATGAAAGAACATTCTATTTTTCAAATAGAGTTGCTTTCTGAAAATGTTGATGATACTTGTAATGATTTGCTTGCATCTGATTTTCCATCACTGTCTGATTTTGATGATGTTTACTCATGTTCTGATTGTACTGACACTAACATTTGTGTTGTATGTGCTGAGATTGATGCTGCCTTGCAGGGTAAAATATTTACTACATGTGAAGTTTCTATCGATGAAGCTGTTCATGCAGCTGATACTCTTGACATCCCGACTTCCCCAAGCACTCCTTCCATTGAGCAGCCACCTTCCCGAGAGCTGAAACCAATTCCTCAAAAACTTAAATATGCTTATTTAGAGATGAATGAAAAACTTCCGGTTATAATTTCTTCTAAACTTTATTTTGATCAAGAAAGTAAGTTTTTGCAGGTTTTGAAGAAGCATAAGAAAGGAATTGGATGGACCTTGGATGACATTTATGATATTAGTTCGCCCATGTGTGTGCATAGGATCTCACTTGAAGATGTAGCAAAAGTAGTGAGGCAGCCCCATAACCTTTGGTTCCTTGATGTTGTGAAAGATGAGAGCACCTTCACGTGCCCATTTGACACTTTTACTTTTAGAAGAACATTCTTTGATACTGGAATAAAAGGCGAAGGAGCTAAACCACTTTTTAAGGACGATGAGCATTACCGAAAGCTACTCCATGAGAGCCCCACTTTGGAAGAAGAGAATGTAGAAGATCTCTCTTTGGGAAAGGCAGCTTATGTGATCACTTATCCTCCTTAATTCCTCGGGTGTGTTCTTTCCTTTCTCTCACTCTTATTTTATATTTATGTTCTTTCATTGAGGACAATGTATGTCTTAAGTGTGGGGGAGGGAATCATTTATTTGTTTTGTTTTCTTTCAATTTTTTGTTTTTGTTTTCAGTTCTTAAAAATTCACAAGATCGGTATCGTTCTAACACCGTAAGTCTCCTGCATATGGAAATTGATTTGAATTTTTTATTATGTTTTATCCTTAAATTCTCATTCTCTGACAGCTCTTGAGTAGTTTATATCAGCAGTCGGCACCAGCTCTCACACACTTTATGCAGGGAAGCCGATGAATATAAGTGAGTGTTCCAGAAAAAAATAGAAAAAGAAAAAAGGAATGCATCTTCTAAGTTTGGTGACCCTCACCCGGTCACTTAACCCAACAGTTGTGGAACCTTCAAAAGTTGAAAATAAGACTCTTTGTTAGTTGGTTCAACGGTTTCTGGTGTTGAACTTGGTAGGGAGGATTACGGTCCGATCCCCCGCAACTACAACTGAGTAAACAAAGAGTTATGCCACGTAAGTACCAGAACCCCGTGCAGAAAAGGATCAGAGTCACTAAACGGTCGTCTTGCTATAAGTGTGTGGAGATAACGGGCTTAATGTGATTGCGCCTGAATGAAAAAGAGCAAAAAGGATGAGTAAGTTAGGTTGTGGTATAATAATATGATTTGAATTGGTTTGTGTATTTAGGAGACTTATGTCTGCACAATTGTAGATTAGTGTTCTTACGATATCCTTAGTGTGCAAGATTAGTACCTGTCGATGCAAACTTACCCGAAGAAGATTTGTAGCCTAAGATGAGTAACTGTTGATGTATTTGTGTTTTCTTTGTTTGGTTTTTCATTTTGCTCGGAGTGCAAAAGTTCAAGTGTGGGGGAATTTGATCAGTGCATTTTTATGCACGTCCTTTCATGTTTATACTCAAGCATTTCATTGGTTTGTTTTGATTATTTTTATGTTTTAATGTGTTTTTATATTTTATTTTATTTTTAGCTTTATTTAATTTTCGCATTTTATTTTTCAGCTTTAGCAGTCTGCACGGAAACAATCATAACTGGAGTTCTGGGAGTCCGATTGAGGCGTTCTAATAATCTCCGGAAAGCTAAGAGAGAGAGAGAGAGCTACGACTTTCATGTTGGAGTCGAAGTCAGATTCGGAGCCTATAATTCCCAGATTTGCGTTTGAAGCTGCAGCACTTTATATTTTCAGTTTCGGGTCGCTAGTAATTGGCCTGGGTTTTGTTTTTGACCCAGTTGGGTTGTAAACCGGTTAGGTTGTTTTTCCCTTAGACCCTAGCAGCCGAAAACACTGTTGATCATACACTATTTACGATTTTTTCCAAACTTTTGCTCTGTACGCTTGAATGGAGAACTAAACATCCATAGTCGATCTACTGTAATCGAATTCCAAAAGCTCTGAGGTTTTTATTTTATCAATTCAATTTCGTTTCTCTTTCAATTATATTCTATGAATTTGCATTTGCTTAATCTGTTATTTCGTGGAATATTTTGATTAATTTCGTATGATTGTATTTCTAACTGTTAATCGTTGTTTACGTCGCTTCGTCGTTAAATTGCATTTCTATATCGTGTTTTCTTAATTCGCGATCATATTAATCCGTTTGCTTAATTCGGAATAGGAATCCAATCTGTTTAATATCTTTTGCGCTTGTTAATTGGTATTGAAATCGAACAGAGATCGAAGCCGCTTAGGGAATTGGTAAGGTAGAAACCTATGATAAGCCGGAACCGAAAACAGTAGATTGGCTTAATTTTATAATCACTTTTTCAAAACAGCTTATTTCATTAATCACTTTTGATAATCACTTTTTCTATAAATCGAACCTGAACCAAACCCCCATCAATTTTGATTAGTTGATAATAAACAAGAATCCTTGAGAGACGATATTCGAGTCACTTGTCGCTATCTACGGTTTTATTCAAAATAACTCATTTTGATCTGCGCGCGACAGCGGATCAGTGCCTAAGAAGAGAAAAGCTAGAAACATTGCTGAAAATGAGTCAGATTCTGATGTTACTGTGGATGTCAATGACATTCTTCCCAAGAAGAAGGTCTCTACTAGCAAGCTTGCCACTAGTGTCCATGAAGTACCAATTGATAACATTTCCTTTCACTATCCATCCAGTGTACTCAGATGGAAATTTGTCTATCAGAAAAAACTGGCCTTAGAGAGAGAGCTTGCTCAAAATGCCCTTGAGTATGAAGAGATTATGAATCTTATTCATGAAGTTGGACTGATGAAAACTGTGACTCAATTTTCTAAGTGTTCTGAAGTCCTTGTGAAGGAGTTCATTGTGAACTTACATGAAGACTGTGGCAATAAGAAAACTAAGGAGTATTTGAAAGTGTTTGTCAGGGGAAAATGTGTTAATTTCTCCTCAACTGTGATCAACAAATTTCTTGAAAGGTCCAATGAAGCTCAACCAGAGCTGGAAGTATCTGATAATCAAATGTGCAAAGTAATTACTGCGGGACAAGTGAAGACATGGCCTGTCAAAGGGAAGCTTAATGTTAGCAAACTAAGTGTGAAGTATGCTATACTTCACAGGATTGGAGCTGCCAACTGGGTACCAACTCAACACAAGTCTACAGTTTCTGTTATCTTAGGTAAATTCATTTTTGCTATTGGTACTAAGACCAAAGTTGACTATGGAACTTATATTTTTGAGCAAACTCTAAAGCGTGCTGGTAGCTATAGTGTTAAAGGCCCCATTGACTTCCCGTACCTTATATGTGGAATCATCTTAAATCAATATCCTAATATTCTGAATGACAAAGACTTTGTGTGCAAAAGAGCAAGTCCATTACTCTTTCATCATAAGCTTTTTCAAGGAACACATGTTCCTGATGTTGTCACAACATCAGCTGGACCATCCAAAGATAGCAAACCTACAAGAAAAGCTGTTATGATTGCAATAATCAGAGAAACATGTAAGGAGCTAGAGTCCAGAAAACTGGCTCTAGAGAAATTGATCACCTCCCTTGAAACAGATGAAGGAGTCGAGTCTGCAGATACTGATGTGGAGGAGCAGGGTGAAGATGATGATGAATCGGATAGCGAAATTGAGAAAGAAGCCAGTCCTGATGATGGCACAGATGAGGATGTTGGACTCAGCATCTCTAATTCTGAAGACTGAAGCAACTGTTGTGTTCTAGTTTGTTGCCTTGTGTTTGTTCTATCTCAAGGATGCTTTGGCAACATTTCTGGTAAAAAGGGGGAGTAAAGTATAGTAAAATTGTTTGTTGTTTTTGTTTGTCCCTTGTTCCCCCCCAAATTTAAAATTGTTGGTTTGTGTGTTTTGGACAACTATTTTGTGATGGCATAACATGGTAAGCTGTAATATCTTCTCCTGCAAGTTATATGCTTTGTGCAGATATATGATGTGGTTTGTGTATGTATTTTTTTTCTTTTGCTGCAAAGAATCTCTGATAATAAGGTGACAAAATGTTTTAACCAAAAATTTGCCAAAGGGGGAGATTGTAGATGTTTTTTATATTGGCTATATTTTGTGGTAAAACATTCCTGCGATATGTGAGTGGAAGCATGCAGGACTGTTCGTTTGAGCTAGGACAGGTTTTGTTAAATGTCATGCTCGATGTCATGACATCTGTGTCTAACAGCAGTAGCTGTTACTTTTGAGCTATGATGTTTTCGTATTTATCTCAGGATACTATTTAGGAAACTACATATTGTGTGTTGTATGGTTTGTGCTAAATTATCTCGGTTTACAGCTTATGAGAACACTAAGTTGATGTGGAAATTAGGTTAACATAGTTAACCTTAATTTATGTGTGAAAGGCCCATGGCCCAAGTCCTGATGCCTGCTGACTATAAAACAACTGCAAATCCTACTTTCAGTGGCAGAGTTGTTGCGCGTGAAGATCAATATACTCTCTGTGTTTCCACCGTGTGTGTTGTTTGTATTACTTCTGATCCAAATAATTATCACGTATATGATTGCTTTGGAGTAGTGTATCTTTGAGGTGGTTTTGTTAATTGTCACTCTAAGCTTTTAAGCGCGAGTGTGTGTCTCTTGATTGAAGCTTTTAAGAAGATCAAGGTGTGTTTTTGAAGTGTGTCTTCTCTCTGAATTGTTTTATGTTTATTTGTAATCACTACTGCGATTGAGAGGGAGTGAGTGGAGATACTCAGGTCTAGTAATAGGTTGGAATTTCATTGGGTAGGTTTTAAGTGAGGAGTTGTAAACGGGGGAGTTTAACTCCGAATTAATTCTGCTTATATTGGATTCCCTCCCTGGCTTGGTAGCCCCCAGAGTAGGTTGTTTGAGCCGAACTGGGTAAACAATTTCGTGTGTTCTTTATTGTCTTTATGCGTTTCTGTTTTAATTATTTGTGCTGTGTAATAGTGGATGCCATAACATCCAGTACGACATCAAGCGTGAGTTACTAGATTTTTCATAAATTTCCCAAAGATCCTTGAAAACATTGCATGTGCATTCATAAAACACTGTGTTACAGGTTAGGTTTCCACAACAGGTCTCTCAATCTCTCTCGTTGTTTATTTCAGCATCATGAATCTCGAGCAATCTGTCAGAAATCTTCAAGCCCAGAATGCCCAGTTCCAAGAGATGATCCTTAACTTGACCAAGGGGCAAGAAGAATTGAAGGCACTTCTGATCAAGAAGGGGAAAGATCAACATAGGAAGCAAGGTGGTCAAGGTAATCGGAAATCCAAACCTAAGCGATCATTTACTCCGTTGCACATGCCGCTGTCTCAAGTTTTGCAAAAACTGCTCAATCAGAACTTGATAACCCTATTGCCTCCATACTCAGTTCTTGCCAATCCTGCTCCTGGGTACAAGTATCATGCGAGATGTGCTTATCATTTGAACAGTCCTGGTCATGATACCGAAGATTGTGGACCATTGAAGCATAGGATTCAAGACTTAATTGACGACAAGATCATTGATTTCAACTCACCTGAGAAGCCTCATATGGCTGATGCTATGTACAACCAGAAAAGTCGTAATGAGCGCAACCTATCTGTGGGGGCAGTTCTGATCTCCACACCAGTGCCACAACAAAGTCGTCTAAACAAGCAAGACACGCCTAAGCTTCAGTTCAAAAAGATCAATATGTCACTGGCTCAGGTATTGCAATATCTGCTAAAGGCAAACTTTATTACTGTAAGGGATCCTCCCGTGAAACCCAACACCTCCGCTCCTAGCTATTAGCCCAATGCGAGGTGCGCATATCATTCCAATAGCCATTGGTATGACACGGATAATTGTTGGCCGTTGAAGAATAAGATCCAAGATATGATCGACGCGAGTGAAATCGAGTTTGACCCTCCTGCGACCCCTAACGTGATCACTGCTACCATGCCTAATCACGACAAGGTTGATTAATGTCTAGAAGGACGGACTTTTAGATCATTAAATTTACTTTCATTGGAAATTTCTTTTCTGTTTGTTTAAACGTTTGACTTATGATAGACATTATCTGTTTCAATAATCATCATTAGTGTATTGCATATGTTTATCTTGAATAATTCATTTCGCTATCACTCATTTAAACTATGACTTTTCTCTGTTTTGATTTTGTGATATTCAACTCCTGCTAAACTGTAAGCCTTTTGAGGGAGGATGACGAAAATGATACCGCAACCTCATACAGTATGCTTTTGAACGGACTATGCTGATGATGTACATGCATTGTTTCAATTCCTAAACAGTGGAGATATAAGGATGTTAATCCCTCGTCAACCCCTTTGAGCCTAAGAAGTAGAAGTTTCTTTCTCGTAAAGGATTGTTACTTAGTTAACTTAATTATACTAGTTGTTGTTTACACAAGTAATTATGGGTTCTCGTAGCCATTAAGTCAGGCAGTCAATATCTATCAAACGAAAAAAACTGTAATGTCAAAACCTATGAAGGAGACTTATCAAAAATCGAAACATCCCGCTGACTGTAATATCAAAATAAACAGTTAAGGCAAAAGTTAAGGAAGAACAAAGTCAAAAAAGAGGTCACTACGAATCCTCGACAAAAGAAAACGTTACAAAAAAAGGATGACTGCCTGTCCAAATAAACTTCTAGTGCTTTAACTATCACCAAATGTCAATGTTACGACTTCAAGCTCTGATAGGATTTAAACACAAAGTTAACTGAGCATAGGATCAAAGAATGTCATGAAGATTAGGATGGGTACAAATAAACTTTGAGCCATTATCCTTTGTTTCTTAAACCGCAAACCAAGCCACGTTACAACCTTTGAAAGTCCCAACTGAAGCATGGTTAGTTCGAAAGTATACTATCACTAAAAAGGTATCCTGACTCCTTAAGGTTTTCCATAAACGCCGAGTTGATATCATGTTTTTACAAATTTCACACTTTTACACCTCTATTTTAATGTTTTTCAAAAACTCAAGACAGACATATACATTGCATCTCATGAATTCATTATTAAACATATTCTGCTATATAATTTCAGATGTTAGCATGAGGAAGAATTTGCACAGGGTACGACTAATGACTAAAAATCATCCGGACAGAAGAAACCACTTCAGCAGCAATATCTCTTACCACTGACTCAGTTGGTTAAAAAAACTAAATAATCAGGGGCATGACATGTTTTGTCCAATCAATCTGGGGAAATTAGGTCAAGATTCCAAGAATCTCTCAAGAATGCCAAACAATCAGGGGCATACACCCAAGTAGGTCTGAAGTTACTTCCCGATCGGTCAGGGGCATCATCCTAAGTTTATGGGTACTAAGGGGCATGTCACCCATAGTACACATCTCATAAGATCCTCACGAGGCGAATATCTTCAAATTCCCTAATAGCTGGGGCAAAGCTATGCAAGGCCTGTTTGACACTTCGATCAATACTCATTAGTGTGTCCCAATCAATACAAGTCCAGAAATGGCAGTTACTATAAATACAGGGGGCAATGTTCAAGGCGTCCATGTCTTCCCACAATGCCGGTTTCATAGGATCATATCCCCACAGAGTAATCCTCAAGAAGATATCTTCAAATGTTCTCGTCCCAACAGAGACTTAGCTCCTCGACGGAGTTTACATCTTCGACACTGCCGGTTCCCCGACACTTTTCTCTTTTCCAAACAGGATTATTCATCTCTCTTATCCCCAGTCAGGGTACATCAAGATCAATCATTCAAATGGCTCTCATCCCCAAGCAGAAATCATAAATCCCCAGCTGAGCATCTTCAAAATAAGATCAGACATCAAAATCACAATGATATAGAGATTTATTTTCTCATTCAAGAAAAATCACTAATAAATCATGTTCATACATCATATATCATAAACATGTCCATACATTGCAAATAGTGTCTGTCAAAACCCAAAATTTGCCCGTCATATTCCAAGATGTTTTTACTCACCTGACTTGCAATTGCTCAAGACAGTGCAAACTCACGCTTCTCCTAAGCACAAGATCCAAAATTAGGGTTTCTGATTTAATCAAGGAATTTGAACTTCTGATACCTCAAGCGGATTCCATGGTCTCTCATATGATTCAAAGTATCCTCATCCCAAGTTTGAAGCCCTGATTCAAAAGATTGCTCACTCAATGGCCCAAACGATGAATAATCGACTAGTTGACCTAAAAGTCAAACTATGGTCAAATCACAGTCAAAGTTCCTGATTTTTTGTCAACATTCTCATTTTGAAGTATCATTCATCATTTGATCAAGAGTTGATCATGATTCATCAAAGAAAGCTCCAAAATCAACAAGACTCAAAGTTTCTAATTTAGGGTTTTTGACCTAAAAGTCAAATGAACTTTGACCGGCCATAACTTTCACATGGAACATCAGAAATTTCCCATCCAAAGCTCGTTTTGAAGGAAAATGAATTCTCTACAACTTCGACTCTCTAAAGACAAGTCCAAAAATGCTTCATTTGGGAGATATGAGCCAAAACATTACAGGTCCTTCTAGAAGATCGCAAAAAGATGTTTTTTGTCAGGAGCCATATCATCAAGATAAAATCTCCAAATGAAAAGTATGTTCCCAAGTGGCTTATAGAGTACATCTTGGGCTTTCCAAAAAGTCCTAGAACATCTCCATACCATAAAAATTGAAGGAGATATGAAGTTCACAAGTTGGCTACAAAATCAAGAAGGACATGAAACTCTAATTGCATAAATTTATGTTTTTGAACTATTGGACCTAGATTTTGGACTTTAAACTCATCCATGGGCTAATTCAAGACCTTTAAAGTCTATTCTTTTATTTTTTTTATTTATTAATATTTATATGAATTTTTATACATTTAAATGTTAAATAAATAAAATAAAATATAGAATAAATAGATTTTAAATCAAGGGATTTGTTTTCCAATCAATTTAAATCATTCAATGGGCTATAATAGGAGTTAAATTCGTGGAGACTTGATTGAGCAAGATTAGGTTCAAATATAGCATGTTTTGCATGATTAAAAAACAAATCTCCATCTCTTTCCAATCAAAGATTTGAGCCACTTTTGTTAACCTAATATGCTCCATATATATATCTGAGTCTGTTCAGAATAGGGGGACACGAAAATAAAGAGAGGAGGGCAGCCAAGAGACTAGGGTTCCGCATTCAAATTTTCATACAAAGTTACACCATTGAGTTTCCACTTGGAGCCTTTTTCAGTCCGTTCCAAGCACTCCACTGTGCTCCTGGGGCATCATTAGGTAAGGGTAGGTGCAGAGCCATGGCAAAACATCTCTGAAAACTCAAGCCACATGAGCTCCGATTGCATCGTATTGTAAAATTTCATGTTTTAAATTCCAGCGTGTTTTTGTTTCAACTAACATCACTAATCTATTCCTGAGGGTCCATAGCGCAGGTTAGAACAATCACATGAGGTTTATCCAGGCCGCAACACGATTTGCCATTGTTAAGGCAAGATTTCGAGGAAGCTTCGTTCCTCTATTTACCGGCCGTTTCAGATTCTAATAACAGTACCATGAGACTCGCAGGGTCCCATATAGTTGATCTGGGTTATCCTTTTTTGCGTTTTGCTTTGATTTTGCAGGGATGGCATTCAAGCTCGACAGGGAGGACAACGGAACGTCACTGTTCCGGTGGCATCTCAATTTGAATCCTTTTGACCAGAATACATGGACACGCAGCGAGTTCTCATTGGCCAGTCAATGATCTCTTATCCTCTCTCCACAATCGATTGGTTGTAGCAAAATCCGGTGGGCCCATGTTTGACTCTTTTCAAAATATAAAATTAAGACTTAATTTTCCTATCTGTTTATTCGTGAGGATGTTATTGTCGACTAACAATTGCAGCACAGCTGGTGAAGAAGAATATTGAGTAACCTTACAAGCCTGGGTTTGAAACCTGGCTGTGTCATATTTTTCTTTAAATGTTTTGGTTTACAGATCCAGTGCTTCGCCCCTACGCCTGGACACGATGCACCCTCGGATGCCCACCGTCAGATCTCTCCAGCGCGAAATCTGAATGCCCAAGGACCTGCATGTCCACCATGGACACTCAAAGGCTACTCACACTGAATCCCATGCCCAGGTTCCTTTTAAATTTTTTTATTATTTTCTTTTTTTTTTAATTTTTCTTATCTCTTTCTTTTTAAAAAAACTCAAATATTTAAACTTTTTTAATTTAGTTTTTTTAGAATGATTAACTAAATGTTGATTAAATTTTATTTAATGGATAATTAATTAATTAGTTAATTAGGTTAATTTAATTAGTAATTAGAGTTAGTTTTTTAATTAGTTAAATTTAATTTAGAAATTAGGTTTTAATTAATTTTAGGCTAATATTTTTAGGTTTAATAATTTTAATTGATTAATTTTAGGCTAATTATTTTAGGTTTAATAATGATTATTAATTTTAGGCTTTATCACTAACCTTCTCCTTTAATCCTAAAAAAATCACACATTAGTAGGTGTTGTCCATTAACTGTAGGGTTGGTGTTCTTTCCATTAGGCTAACATTTTACTTTTAGGCTTATACTTTCACCTCTAATTTTCTTAGCTATAATTTCATCGCGGTCTTCTCTCCTCATCTTAAAAATCTGTGATTGTCGCATGCCTTTAAATATTTACTTTTTTTGCCTTGCTTTATTTATTCTATTAACCATGGTTAACTTGTCCCCGTTCGGGGTTTGCCTTTTGCCTCATCTATTTACAATTTTAATTTTTGATTTATAATGTATCTGCCCCAAAGCCATGTAATAGATTTTAGGTTTATTTTCTGCCTTTAATTTTCCCGCATCAACAGGTGTTTATTGTAATAGCCTAGGAATTTATATTTTCTGCCTTTTTAATTCTGCCTTATATAACTGCGTGGTTAGTAACAATAGGGAGTGCAAGATAATTAATCGAATGTAGCTAACATTATTTACAAGATAAATATCTGAACTGAATCACGTGATTGGTGCACACACACACACACCTTTAGGGTAATTCCTCTTGTTGCCTTGTGTTGCACCCCAAAATTTGCTCATTTATTTATATCCAATTGGCTTTCATATTACATTCACGTGCATATCACATCTAAGACATTCATCCATTACATTCATCCATATCACAGTTACTGTTCAAGAAGAGTGACAAACAGAGCTCTTATGGAGAAAATTTCTTGGTTCAGAAGAAAAGATCTGAAGTCTAATTATGGAGGATCATTTCCATCAGCATACTCCTAAAATCAAGGAAATGTTTGTGGATGCGAAAATGTGGTTGCCTTGAAGAAATATCATTCATAGGAGTTTCTTTGGTTGAAAGCTGATTGAGAATTAGATCAGAAACAGATTAATCGGGAAATTCATCTGAAATCAGAAAAATCAGAAAATGTTGACTTTTTGGTCAAAGTCAAAGTCAATTGTCAAATACTGACTCGTGGTGGAAAATCGGTCAAAGAAAATCGAAGAAATAAATAAAATCAAGAAAATAACCAAAGTTGCCAAATATGGAAAGTTAGTTGAAATGTGAAACTTCCATAAATGGAAAGGAAAAATACTTAGAAAAATATTTGAGGATTTGGATTTGGTTGGCTAGCTCACTTCATGGCTGATTTACATGTGGATAATGGAAAAATCTCAAAACAAGGTCAACATAAAAGTTGTTCAACTCATGGCACACTACAACTTTGTAGTTCAGTGTTTTCTCATTTGAATCATGGTTGAAAAGATACAAAGCTAGAAAGATTGGAGATCCCATTAAAGAACAGTTCCACACTTAGAAAAATTTGGAGTTTTTTTGGAATTGGTTGACCAGTCAGTTTCAGGTCTGTTTTACACGTGTCAAGAAGCTTTGTTTCAAGACAAGTTCAACATCAAAGTTGCATATCTCATGGGGATGAACAACTTTGTAGTTGGAAGCTCTTTCATTTGAAGCATGGTTAGTGAGCTACAAGAGTGCAAAGTTTGAAGAATCACATTTGCTCAAGTCATATTGCTGGGCACAAATCCAGGTCACGCGTGAGCATTTCGTCAAACAGGTGGCGTACCAAATGTAAGGCTAATTCTAGGGAGGTGCAGGCATCATATGGAGGCAAGTATAATATCATTCTCTTGTATCCCATGTCCTCTTTCATTTCATCTCAATATCATGGTCTTTAGTTGCGTAAAAAACCGGGTACAGGTCACCAAAGTTATGCCCCGACCAAGTCATGTGTTGGCATAGGCGTGAGGCACAAACTCAAGGCATGCGCGCAGCATTTGGTCGAGCACGTGGTGGGTCATTTTCAAGTCCATTTTTAAGTAATTATAAGATCTTCTTGGGGTGATGTTTGATGCCAATCCATTCATTGCCATGTCCTCTTTCCATTGATGTGTTGATCATGATATTTGGACAAGGGAACAATCATTTGCAATGGCTCAAAGTCATGACTTCATAAAAGACCATTCTGCAGAGATGTGGGCCAGCATACTTGAGTCCACACGCATAGAGGAGCCAGTCGCTACATGACATCTTCCCATGCATTTTTGACTAAGTTACAAACCTATTCTCTCAATCATTCCAACATGAAATCTATGCTATCACGCATCATCTTTGCATAGAGTCCAAGTTTGAATCAAATAAGGAACTGTGGCAAGAGTTTTATGCATGAGAAGAGAGCATCTTGGACATGGTTGTTGGCCAAAGTTTCATGCTATGGCAACTTGCAGCAAGGGTGTAATGTGTATTCACCATCAGCCAATTACTCCAATTGCCCATGCAACCTCACTGAATGCAAAAAAGCTTACATAAAACATACCACAAGTATACACTCCTTGTTCATTAAGTTTGTAAAAGAATATATTACACTACAACACTCCATACCATACACTCCATGCACACACACTATATAAACAAAAACCTTCACAAATCATAGGGTACGATTCATTTCCCTTGTTTTTCAGAATTCACCACATTCACTCTCCCCATTTTTCAGAAACTCCCATCATTCTGCTCTCTCTCCTCACTCTCCCATTTTCTCTTCTCCCTTCTCTTTCACCTCCCTAAACACCACCTAACCAACTCTTCTAACCCAACTGCCATAACAGAACCCGGCAACTAACTCCGGCCACCACAATCAACCACCTTCATCCATCACATTCAATAATCACAACAACACACTACCTTCATCTTCATCCATTGTATCTCAAGAACCACCACCATAACCTCCATCACCATCGTCATTACTCTCTCGAATTCATCCATCTCACAACCTCCGAACCGGTATTCGTCATCATCTTCAAGAGCCGATCAGAAACTCACGTCTTTACGGTGTTCAAAATTCTCGACGCCTTCTTTTCGTCTCTACACAAGTTCATCTCCTGCGTTTATTTCACTCGGAAGACTATAGCAAGCTTGCGTGTTCATCGGCATCGAAGACGTTAGAGCCGAAGGCAGGGTTTTTATTAAATTTTTAATCCAAGAATCTTTCAGGTAAGTTTCTGTGAACCTTCTCGGCATGTGTAGTAATCTGATTAGGTTCGTATGCATCTGATACTAGCTCACATATACGCAGCGGTTGTATGCGCATTGCTTGATTGTTATTTTTGGATCCAAACTTGTGTTGTTGATTCTTGATGTTAGAGTATTTGAACGCTAAAACTAATGGCATATTT
The DNA here is from genome assembly GCF_029867415.1 of Vicia villosa. NCBI lineage: Eukaryota > Viridiplantae > Streptophyta > Magnoliopsida > Fabales > Fabaceae > Vicia > Vicia villosa. The sequence continues at coordinate 77,855 of NW_026706004.1, read as the reverse complement.
AAAATCTACGTCGAAAAACGAGTGGAACAGTGGTATCGTTTTGCGTTTCTGGAATTTTTTTGTTCACCACCGGTGCCACCGTGATTACCGGAGAAGATGAATGGGGGTGGGGTTCTGCCGCACCGTCCTTGCATGTGCTCAGGGATGTTGAACATGATTGGAGGTTTAGGTCACGTGGCCCCTTTGTGTGTGCATGCTTTTTTTTTCTTCTTTGCCAAATTCTTGGAGTTAATGGAAGGGTGAGTGTGGAAGCACTTGATTGGTTGATCGATTCACTTTTGTGTTATCTAACTTAATTGCACCATTGACTAATTGATATATGTGTGGGCATTGGAGTGTCACGTTACATTTTATAAGGAAATGAATGACATAATAGTGATGTAACATGCTGTAATGAAATAGAAATAATGAAGTAAATAAATGGAATGTGGATTTAAGGAGAAGAGACTTGGATAATAGAATGATATGATAATTGGGCTTAGCAGTTAGATGCTTCCTACACCCCCAATTCGTGGCCCTACAATGACATGAGTTTAGCTCCAGTTCAAATGTTATTACTTTTGCACCCCTGTTAGACAGATTTCTTTTGTGTTTTAAATTTGTTTCCCTTCGAATTTTTGACTCATTAACCAGTCTTAACTCAAATAAAAAATAAATAAAAATATGATTTGGGTAGGATTCTGTGTGTAGATATTTTTGGTATTTTTTGTAGATTTTTAGAAATTAGTTTGCTATTTTTAATAAATCATATCCTCACACGTGTTCATTCTACTTTTATGTTTAGCATGTTTTACAAAGTAATTTGTTTAAGTGCCTTAGGAGTCGAATCTAATTGCCAATTTTTGTGTAGTTACTGTAGACTAATCCATGATATTTTGTGTAAAAAATGAATTCCTAATTCTTTGTTTTGATTGGTATTTGGTTAGTTTTCGTTTAACTCGATTAACATGCGTTTCTAATAGATAATTGTGACGTTTGTGCTCTCAAATTGAAATGCATTCATGCAATAATGTTGGTTCCTTTTTGTACATATAATTAGGGATGTTTAAGAGCTTTGAGACCTGAAATTAGATTTTTTAAGTCATGTTTTCTTATTTTACTTGATTTTTCTTTCTCACATGTAAATAACTTGCTTTTGGCTAACGATTGTATTGTAACTTGTACAAATGACCTATAATTTTGTATGAGACTTATTGACTTGATCCCATGATTGTTTAGACACCTATTAGAGGTTATTAGCTACCGACTTCTATCACTTGATCACATTCTTCGAAACTTCATCCACAATTTGAACTTACTAACTAGTTTTGACCTAGTTTTGTCTAGTTTTTGTTAGAACTTTGTGTTGTTTCAAGCTAATTGACTAACATAGATTGGTATAATGTCTTAGACCCATAAATGAATTAAAATGCTACTGACCTCAAGTTTAGATCATGTTTTCATTCGCTTTTGTTTTGATTATTTGACGTTTGTTCACTAATTGTTAAGTAACGATTCATGCGATACTTTGGTAACTTCTTGTGAATATTTTCGTGTGATGCCATGATGCTTTTGTGTTTGATTTAGGACACTAATTTCCTTAGTTTTCTACTGCCTTAGGGCTTTCTTCCCTCTTTCTCATGCTTTGCCTTTTCTTTCATACTTTGATGGTTGTTAGTTTAAGAGGCGACAATTGTTTGATCTTCCTCCACCTTTTGTGGATTGTTTTCTCTTGGGATTCATTGTGAGTAGTCTCTCTAAGGAGTAGACTTGGTTAGGGACTTCATTAAGTCACCTACCTTGCTTGTTGCTTTTGCTTATCTCTTACTATATGCTTACCATGTTCCCTTAGGGCGATGACTTCAATCTTCATTAAGATGAGTCATATAGAACAACTTAGGTTGTAGTCTATGCATGATAACATAGGTAGAGATCCCTTATCCTTAACCTTAGGGCCACTTGTAGAATAGAATAACTTAGATTAGAGAATAGGTTAGTTCTCCTTTTGTTCATTCTTTTTCTTTTTCAACATTAAAACACTAATAAATAAAGATGCGAATCACATTAAGAAAGTGATAGAGAAATGAGTGGGATTCATTCCCTAATCTGTTTCTCAATCACTTAGTGGCATAGAAATGAGTGGGATTCATTCCCTAATCTGTTTCTCAGTCACTATTTAATGGGAGATAAATGAGTGGGATTCATTCCCTAATCTGTTTCTCAAACATTAATTAATGGGATAGAAATGAGTGGGATTCATTCCCTAATCTGTTTCTTGAACATTATATAATGGGATAGAAGTGAGTGGGATACATTCCCTAATATGCTTCTCGATCATTATACATTTTATGTGATTCTAATCGCAAAGTAAATTCCCTTAAAAAATACCCACCCAAAAACATTCAAAACACTTAATAAAGGCTCGAATTAAAACAAAGTGACGAAGTGGTGCGAAACCTTGTATTGGGTTTTGTTCATCATGTAGTTACATAAAAAACACAAACCCAAGTTCATTCTTTTGCCTTGTTAGGCGCTTAAGAACATGTTGAGTCCATTCCAAACTAGGCGTATAAGTCTCCAAAGGTCGATCATCGTGGATTGTGATCTTAACCGCTGTTCAACTAAAAAACACAAAACAAATGGAAACTATGGAGCCGAACTACGGTCGCCCTGATTCCTTGTATGGGATACGTAGGCATTGGGTCGCGGGGCCTAAGCGAGCACACTTGTAATAAATTCCTTCTTTTCCCCGTGTTTCTTTTGCATTCATTCGCATTCAGGATTAGACATATATACACCCTCTAGATAGAAACAAACATAGGTGGATACCATCGAGTACGATGGGCGTGAGGGGTGCTAGCACCTTCCCCTTGCGTAACCGACTCCCGTACCTTGTTCTATGGTCGAAAGACCTTGTTCTTATTCTGAGTTAGGTTATCTGGTATTCCTTTCCCTTATGGGATAAATATATTAGTGGCGACTCTGATCCATTTTTCGCGGTAGCGACACCTTGTTGCCTTATTACTGTTGCCTTTTGCCTTAATTTGAAAAATAGTGAAGTCCCTCGATTCAGAGGATACCTAAAGCAAGGTTGCCTTTAAAAGAATGAAAATCATCATATGAGATTTAGTCCCTCGATGTTGCCTCGGAAACATGATGATTGTTCCAATTGCTAAGGTATCCTCGCCTGTTGCCTAAATGACTATTATATCCTTCCCTAAAGACTACCTACCCTTTTTATGGTAGGGACAGTCTTGTGGCGAATGATGAATTCGATGACCCTTCAACATCCAATTGAAAGACTTCCTGCCGTCTCATGGTATGGATAGACCCTTTCGCCCGAAAGACTTAAAGAACATGAAAGACAAACTCAGGGTAGGTAGTTCTCAATTGTTTGCTCACATTCAAACTTTCAAATCACTTTACACACCTCTCTTTTCAAATAATTTCAAAACAAGGCTACGCTTATTTACAAGCTAAAATCCTTAACAAAGTTTTTACTATTCACACACGACACTCTTTCAAACAATTCAAACAAACAAGTGAGCTAAGCAATTAAAAGCTCATGGATAACCATGGATGCAAAAGGTGCCTTAAACCTTCCCTTTGTATAACCTACCCCCCGAACTCATTCTCTTTCAGAGGTCTTTCCTATTCTTTTTGCCTTTCTATTAAATTGGATAAAATAAAAGTCAGTGGCGACTCTTGCTCACCGCAACATTGGTTGCTTACAAAAATAAAAGTCAGTTCACCGTGTTACAGTGTCGCATGATAAATTCATACATACAAGTTTCTAATTTATTTTGAGAAACTCATCATATAATACATGCATCACGACATTGCATAAAACTAATGTTCAAATATAGCATGTTTTGCATGATTAAAAAACAAATCTCCATCTCTTTCCAATCAAAGATTTGAGCCACTTTTGTTAACCTAATATGCTCCATATATATATATCTGAGTCTGTTCAGAATAGGGGGACACGAAAATAAGGAGAGGAGGGCAGCCAAGAGACTAGGGTTCCTCATTCAAATTTTCATACAAAGTTACACCATTGAGTTTCCACTTGGAGCCTTTTTCAGTCCGTTCCAAGCACTCCACTGTGCTCCTGGGGCATCATAAGGTAAGGGTAGGTGCAGAGCCATGGCAAAACATCACTGAAAACTCAAGCCACATGAGCTCCGATTGCATCATATTGTAAACTTTCGTGTTTTAAATTCCAGCGTGTTTTTGTTTCAACTAACATCACTAATCTATTCCTGAGGGTCCATAGCGCAGGTTAGAACAATCGCATGAGGTTTATCCAGGTCGCAGCACGATCTGCCATTCTTAGGGCAAGATTTCGAGGAAGCTTCGTTCCTCTAAGTACCGGCCGTTTCAGATTCTAATAACAGTACCATGAGACTCGCAAGGTCCCATATAGTTGATCTGGGTTATCCTTTTTTGTGTTTTGCGTTGATTTTGCAGGAATGGCATTCAAGCTCGACGGAGAAGACAACGAAACGTCACTGTTCCGGTGGCATCCCAATTTGAATCTTTTTGACCAGAATACATGGACATGCAGCGAGTTCTCATTGGCCAGTCAATGATCTCTTATCCTCTCTCCACCATCGATTGGTTGTAGCAAAATCCGGTGGGCCCATGTTTGACTCTTTTCAAAATTTAAAATTAAGACTTAATTTTCCTATTTGTTTATTCGTGAGGATGTTATTGTCAACTAACAATTGTAGCACAGCTGGTGAAGAAGAATATTGAGTAACCTCACAAGCCTGGGTTCGAACCCTGGCTGTGTCATATTTTTTCTTTAAATGTTTTGGTTTACAGATCCAGTTCTTCGCCCCTACGCCTGGACACGATGCACCCTCGGATGGCCACCGTCAGATCTCTCCAGCGCTAAATTTGATTTCCCAAGGACCTGCATGTCCACTCAAAGGCTACTCACATTGAATCCCATGCCCAGGTTCCTTTTAAATTTTTTATTATTTTATTTTTTTTTATTTTTCTTATCTCTTTCTTTTTAAAAAAACTCAAATATTTAACCTTTTTTTAATTTAGTTTTTTTAGAATGATTAACTAAATGTTGATTAAATTTTATTTAATAGTTAATTAATTAATTAGTTAATTAGGTTAATTTAATTAGTAATTAGAGTTAGATTTTTAATTAGTTAACTTTAATTTAAAAATTAGGTTTTAATTAATTTTAGGCTAATATTTTTTAGGTTTAATAATTTTAATTAATTAATTTTAGGCTAATTATTTTAGGTTTAATAATGATTATTAATTTTAGGCTTTATCACTAACCTTCTCCCTTAATCCTAAAAAAATCACACATTAGTAGGTGTTGTCCATTAACTGTAGGGTTGGTGTTCTCTCCATTAGGCTAACATTTAACTTTTAGGCTTATACTTTTACCTCTAATTTTCTTAACTATAATTTCATCGCGATCTTCTCTCCTCATCTTAAAAATCTGTGATTGTCGCATGCCTTTAAATATTTACTTTTTTTCCTTGCTTTATTTCTTCTATTAACCATGGTTAACTTGTCCCCGTTCGGGGTTTGCCTTTTGCCTCATCTATTTACAATTTTATTTTTTGATTTATAATGTATCTGTCCCAAAGCCATGTAATAGATTTTAGGTTTATTTCCTGCCTTTAATTTTCCCGCATCAACAGGTGTTTATTGTAATAGCGTAGGAATTTATATTTTCTGCCTTTTTAATTCTGCCTTATATAACTGCGTGGTTAGTAACAATAAGGAGTGCAAGATAATTAATCGAATGTAGCTAACATTTTTTACAAGATAAATATCTGAACTGAATCATGTGATTGGTGCACACACACACCTTTAGGATAATTCCTCTCGTTGCCTTGTTGCCTTATTACTGTTGTCTTTTGCCTTAATTTGAAAAATAGTCAAGTCCCTCAATTCCGAGGATACCTAAAGCAAGGTTGCCTTTAAAATAATGAAAATCATCATATGAGATTTAGTCCCTCGATGTTGCCTCGGAAACATGATGATTGTCCCAATTGCTAAGGTATCCTCGTCTGTTGCCTAAATGACTATTATATCCTTCCCTAAAGACTACCTACCCTCTTTATGGTAGGAACAGTCTTGTGGCGAACGATGAATTCGATGACCCTTCAACATCCAATTGAAAGACTTTCTGCCCTCTCATGGTATGGATAGACCCTTTCGCCCAAAAGACTTAAAGAACATGAAAGACAAACTCAGGGTAGGTAGTTCTCAATTGCTTGCTCACATTCAAACTTTCAAATTACTTTTCACACCTCTCTTTTCAAATACTTTCAAAATAAGGCTACGCTTATTTACAAGCTAAAGTCCTTAACAAAGTTTTTACTATTCACACACGACACTCTTTCAAACAATTCAAACAAACAAGTGAGCTAAGCAATTAAGAGCCCATGGATAACCATGGATGCAAAGGGTGCCTTAAACCTTCCCTTTGTATAACCTACCCCCCAAACTCAATCTCTTTCAGAGGTCTTTCTTGTTCTTTTTTCCTTTCTATTAAATTGGATAAAATAAAAGTCGGTGGCGACTCTTGCTCACCGCAACATTGGTTGCTTACAAAAATAAAAGTCAGTTCACCGTGTTACAGAACTGGTGACTCTGCTGGGGATTCTTTAAAGAGGGGTTTACCTTAGGGCTTAGATCACCAATTTGTTTGTTTTGATTGCTTTACTTTTAAAGATTGCTTGGGAATTAAATGAAGGACGAATCCTATACCCGGATTCAAGTACACTTAAAATAGGAGTGGCATAGTCATGGAGACCTCTTTCACATATGTGGGAGATGAGTCAATATGAAGTTCACACTTAAGTTAGGACTCCATAGATATATGCACACCTTGCTCAAATGAGGGAGGTCTATGTATATACCTTTGGGTGCGTCGGAGCTTAAGGAACTTTAGTTACCCTTTAACCCATCTTGGCCTTTAGGATGTAGTGGGGGGGCTACTCTTGACAAATGTTGAGGGCCTAGTCGCTACCCGATACTGCAACTCAGATAGGTTCTTTTTTAAATATCATTGCATGATGCGAATGCATCAGGTCCGAGGGTGCTTTAGAGGGGCTGACAATTCTGAGTAACTGGTAGAACCCTGTTGTTGAAATCTCTTTATCTATAGAAGTACCTTCGGGGAAGGGTAATCACCTGGTCATACTCCATGCAAGTCGTAAACCTAAAGAATCTTGTATGACTTATTTGTTCTCTAACCATTTGTTCTCCTTGCAGGTTTTGTTTAGAGGACTTACTTGTCCGTACTACCCTATGCTTTTACCTAACATGGTGACTAACCTTTTCAAGGATCTTAGGGATTTATGGCGCATAATTTCCAGGTACTATTAGGGAAGGACTATCAAGAGCCTAAATTTCTATCAAGGGGCAAGAGGATTTATTTTCCTCTAGCCATATGCCTTCAAACTCAAAGGAACAGTTCCTATCAAGGGGCAAGAGGATTTATTTTCCTCTACCCATATACCTTCAAATTCAGAAATGCAGGTCTCCCGAATCAGAGGCGATGACCCACTCGATATGGTGAGCTCGATTCTCAAAGAAGGATGTAAAAGACGAAAGTCAAAATTCTTCAAACAAAGACGCGACCAATCATTTTCTAACAACGCGAACTTAATTTCCTATAGATCCTTGAAAACATTGCATTTGCATTCATAACATCGCATAGCAGGTTTCTCACAATAGGTATCTCATCCTCTCTTGTTGTTTACTTCAGCCCAAATGGATTTCGAGCAATTAGTCAAACACCTTCAGGCTCAAAACATCTGATCCCAAACTTTGATTCTGAACTCAACCAAGGGGCAAGAAGAATTGAAGGCGCTCCTATTCCTGGGCACAATTACGATGCGAGATGTGCTTATTATTCGAACAATCCTGATCATGATGTAAAGGATTGTAGACCGTTGGAGCATGTGATTCAAAACTTAATTTATGACAAGATCATTGATTTCAACTCACTTGAGGAGCCTCATATGGCTGATGCTGCAAATGCTGTAATGAACGTAACCAATCTGATGGGGCATTTCTGATCTCTACACCAGCACCACAACAACAACGTAAGCCAGATGTACCTAAGAGTCAATTCACTAAGATCAATATGTCGTTGGCTCAAGCATTACGACGTCTGTTGAAGATCAGATTGATTACTCTGAGGGATGCTCCTAAGAATTCTAACACCTCCACTCCTGGCTATAAACTCAATGCGAGGTGCGCGTACCATTCCACTAGTCCTAGACATTACACAAACAATTACTGGATATTGAAGAATAAGATTCAAGATCTGATCGATGACAGGGAAATCAAATTCAACCCTCCTGAAAACTCCTGTGGTAATCACCGCTCCTATGCCTAGTCATGACAAGACTGATTGACTTCTAGACGGACAAACTTTTGGATCATTAGATCTACTTTCATTTGCAAGTTTTTTTTCTGTTTGTTTAAACATTTGACTCATGATAGTGATGCAACTGGAAAACTCATCGAAACAAATACAATGAAGTCGCCATCGAACATCTATTTATCCTACAATAAGGAATGGAAAATATCGAAGAAAACCAAATAACAAGCAACGGTCTCAGAGAAAGGGTAAGGGTGTCTGTTACGTGAGGGGAAGGTATTAGCACCCCTCACGTCTGTGGTACTCCACAGGATCCATTCTTGCTAGTTTCTTAATCTAAGGGTGTGTGTGTGTGTATCATGCTATGTGCAAAGGGAAACATGCAATGGAAAGATAAACAGGATAGCAGGAAACATGCAAATAGTAGGCAAACAAGATAAGAAGAAAAAGAGTCGAACAAAACAACAAAAAAGGAAAGGGTCGCTCGCTAGGGTGTTCGTACCCTGTGCCTACGTACCTCCAATGTGCAGTGGAGAAATCAGAGCGCCGTAGTTCGGCCCAAAAGTTTCTGTTTCTATCTCAATTCGCGTCTCCTAGAGAAACGGAACCGAGCACCCTAAGGGAGCATGCAAACAAGGAGCGTCACAAAGATCCTAGCAAACATGGCATGTGAACAGGCATCACAAATAAGAACATGCGAACAGGCATCGCAAAAAGAAAACAGACATGTAACAGGCATACACGAATGTGAGTGTGTGAACAGGCATCACAAGTGATAATGCGAACAGGCCTCGCAAACAACATGTAACAGGTGTTAGAACAAGATTTGTTCTGATCAATATTCTTAGTTTTGATGATAACAAGGATATGAATTTTGTGTGAGATAATGTGGTACTCTAATACATTGCAATTTCCATTTCAGGAAATATATAAAGAGTATGCACAAATCAGCGCTCAGAAGCTTTGTCTCAGAAGGTTCAGCATGCAACATCAGAACATGGTCTGGCAAGACATCAGAAGATGGTCAAGGCAGAATCAGAACATGGGTCTATGGAAGCATCAGAAGAACTTGAGGTCAGAAGCAGAAGCACTGAAGTTCTCATGGTATCACGCTCAGAAGCACTTCAAGGTCAGAAGACAAGAAGATGCTATGCACCAAGCTGTTTGACTCTGATGATATTCAAATATTATATTCAAACATCAGATCAGAAGAAAGTACAGGTGACAGGCTACGCTGACTGACAAAAGGAACGTTGGAAGCTATTAAAGGCAACGTCAGTAGACACAGCGTGAACAAGGCTCGAGGTAGTTGACAAAAGCGTGAAACATTAAATGCAAAGCTGTACGGAACACGCAAAGCATTAAATGCGTTCAACGGTCATCTTCTCAAACGCCTATAAATATGAAGTTCTGATGAGAAGCAAGGTTAACGACTCTGAATCAAACTCTGTGAATATTAACTTGCTGAAACGCTGTTCAATTCAAAGCTCAGAAACTTCATCTTCAACAAAGCTCACTACATTGCTGTTGTAATATATTAGTGAGATTAAGCTTAAACGTTAAGAGAAATATCACTGTTGTGATTATAGCTTTTAAGAAGCATTGTAAAACTCTTATTTGATTACATTAATTTGTAAGTAACTAGAGTGATCAAGTGTTGATCAGGATACTCTAGGAAGTCTTAGCTTGTGTCTAAGCAGTTGTATTTAGAGTGATCACGTGGTGGTCAGGATACTCTAAGAAAGTCTTAGCTTGTGTCTAAGCATTTGTTCCTGGAGTGATCAGGTTGTGATCAGGATACTCTGGAAGACTTAGTCGCGGACTAAGTGGAAAACCATTGTAATCTGTTGCGATTAGTGGATTAAATCCTCAGGTGAGGTAAATCACTCCGTGGGGGTGGACTGGAGTAGTTTAGTTAACAACGAACCAGGATAAAAATAACTGTGCATATTGTTTTTATCGTTCAAGTTTTTAAACTACACTTATTCAAACCCCCCTTTCTAAGTGTTTTTCTATCCTTCAATTGGCATTAGAGCGCCGGTTCTAAGGTGCAAGCACTTAACCGTGTTTAGAAAAGATTCAGGAAGAGAAAAATGCTTCAGTAAAAGATGGCTGGTGAAGATCCATCAAATCCAACTCCATCTACATCTGGCTCTGCTGAGCAATACAATGGTAACAATGGTTATACTAGACCACCAATATTCGATGGTGAAAACTTTGAATATTGGAAAGATAAACTGGAAAGTTACTTTCTTGGTCTAGATGCTGATCTATGGGATCTTCTATTGGATGGTTACAAACATCCTGTTAAAGCTACTGGTGTAAGGCTTACGAGAAGTGAAATGACTGATGATCAAAAGAAAGATTTCAAGAATCATCACAAATGCAGGACTGTTTTGCTGAATGCTATCTCCCATGCTGAGTATGAGAAGATATCTAACAGGGAAACGACCCATGACATATATGAGTCCTTGAAGATGACTCATGAAGGAAATGCTCAAGTCAAGGAGACTAAAGCTCTTACTCTAATCCAGAAGTATGAAGCCTTCAAGATGGAGGATGATGAAGACATTGAAAAGATGTTTTCAAGATTTCAAACTCTGACTGCTGGATTGAGAGTTCTTGACAAAGGCTACACCAAGGCTGATCATGTAAAGAAGATCATCAGAAGTTTGCCCAGAAGATGGGGCCCAATGGTGACTGCATTCAAGATTGCGAAGAATCTGAATGAAGTTTCTTTGGAAGAGCTGATCAGTGCCCTGAGGAGTCATGAGATTGAACTTGACGCTAATGAACCTCAGAAGAAAGGTAAGTCTATTGCATTAAAATCTAATGTTAAAAAATGCACTAACGCTTTTCAGGCTAGAGAAGAAGATCCTGAAGAATCAGAATCTGAAGAAGAAGATGAACTGTCCATGATCTCCAGAAGGGTGAACCAACTCTGGAAGAGCAAGCAAAGGAAGTTCAGAGGCTTCAGAATTTCAAAGAAATTTGAACGAGGAGAATCTTCTGGTGACAGAAGATCTGACAAGAAGAAGCCTGTCTGCTATGAGTGCAATGAGCCTGGACATTACAAGAATGAGTGTCCAAAACTTCAGAAGGAGAATCCCAAGAAGAAGTTTCATAAGAAGAAAGGTCTTATGGCAACATGGGATGATTCTGAATCAGAATCAGGATCAGACTCTGAAGGAGAGCAGGCAAACTTTGCGCTGATGGCGACAGAAGATGATGGATCAGAATCTACATCAGAATCAAATTCTGAAGAGGTATTTTCTGAACTATCTAGAGAAGAGTTAGTTTCTAGTCTAACAGAGCTTCTTGAATTAAAAGCTCATCTTAGTATCAAATACAAAAAGCTGAAAAAGCAATTTGAATTTGAAACTAAGAAGCTTGAGTTGGAAAATTCTGAATTAAAAGAAAAAGTTTTAAAATTATCCAATAATGTTGGATCCCCTTCTGATTCAGAAAAATCCACTCCCAGTCTGAATCATATTCTGAAAGAATATGATTTAAGTTTCAGGAAGTTCTTATCTAGAAGTATTGGCAGAAGTCAGCTAGCTTCTATGATATATGTTGTGTCTGGAAACAAGAGAGTTGGCATTGGTTATGAGGGTGAAATCCCATACAAGCTTGAACCTGTGGATGATATGAAAATATCATACAAGCCTCTGTATAACCAGTTTAAAATTGGCCACTCCCATGATATTAAGCACACATCACATGCACAAAGTTTTCACATAACACACACAAAGAAGCATGTGACACAACCTAAGAAATATCATGGAACTCAGAATAAGAAATATCATGTTGTTCCTCCTGTTAAATATTTTGCTAAACCCAAGTTCAATCAGAACTTGAGGAGAACTAACAAGAAAGGACCCAAGAAATTGTGGGTACCTAAGGAAAAGATTATTCCTATTGCAGATATCCTTGGCGGCAAAGAGGACAGAAAGCAAAATGTCATGGTACCTGGACTCTGGGTGCTCGCGACACATGACGGGAATAAGGTCTACATTCCAAGACCTGGTGCTTAAACCAGGTGGAGAAGTCAAGTTTGGAGGAGATCAGAAGGGCAAAATCATTGGCTCTGGAACCATAAGTCTTGGTAACTCTCCTTCCATAACTAATGTACTTCTTGTAGAAGGATTAACGCATAACTTATTGTCCATAAGTCAATTAAGTGACAATGGTTATGATATAATCTTCAATCAAAAGTCTTGCAAGGCTGTAAGTCAGAAGGATGGCTCAATCCTATTTACAGGCAAGAGGAAGAACAACATTTATAAGATTGATCTTTCTGATCTTGAGAAGCAGAAGGTGACTTGTCTTATGTCTGTGTCTGAAGAGCAATAAGATTTCTCAGATTTCTCAGAAACAAACTAAATCTGGTCAGAGGACTCCCAAATCTGAAATACAAATCAGATGCTCTTTGTGAAGCATGTCAGAAGGGCAAGTTCTCCAGACCTGCATTCAAGTCTAAGAATGTTGTTTCTACCTCAAGGCCGTTAGAACTCTTGCACATTGATCTGTTTGGCCCAGTCAAAACAGCATCTGTCAGAGGGAAGAAATATGGATTAGTCATCGTTGATGATTATAGCCGCTGGACATGGGTAAAGTTCTTGAAACACACGGATGAGTCACATTCAGTGTTCTTTGAATTCTACACTCAGATCCAATCTGAGAAGGAGTGCAAAATCATAAAGGTCAGAAGTGATCATGGTGGCGAATTTGAGAACAGACTCTTTGAGGAGTTCTTCAAAGAAAATGGTATTGCCCATGATTTCTCTTGTCCTAGAACTCCACAGCAAAATGGAGTTGTAGAGCGAAAGAATAGGACTCTACAAGAAATGGCTAGAACCATGATCAATGAAACCAATATGGCTAAGCATTTCTGGGCAGAAGCAATTAACACTGCATGCTATATTCAGAATAGAATCTCTATCAGACCTATTCTAAATAAGACTCCTTATGAATTGTGGAAGAACAGAAAGCCCAACATTTCATATTTCCATCCTTTTGGATGTGTATGTTTTATTCTGAATACTAAAGATCATCTTGGTAAGTTTGATTCTAAAGCACAAAAATGTTTCCTTCTTGGATATTCTGAACGCTCTAAAGGCTACAGAGTATACAATACTGAAACATTGATTTTAGAAGAATCAATCAATATCAGGTTTGATGATAAGCTTGGTTTTGAAAAACCAAAGCAGTTTGAGAATTTTGCAGATTTTGATATTGATATATCAGAAGTTGAAGAACCAAGAAGCAAAGCTGCAGAAGCTGGCAGTCTCAGAAGCAATGGATCAGAAGATCAAGTTGCTGCATCTTTAGAGAATCTGAGAATCTCTGAAGAACCAACAGTCAGAAGATCACCTAGACTTGCTTCAGCTCACTCAGAAGATGTGATCCTTGGAAAGAAAGATGATCCCATCAGAACAAGAGCATTCCTTAAGAACAATGCAGAATGTCAATTAGGTCTTGTTTCTTTGATCAAGCCAACTTCTGTTGATCAAGCTCTAGAAGATCCAGACTGGATAATTGCCATGCAAGAAGAACTAAATCAGTTTACAAGGAATGATGTATGGGACTTGGTTCCTAGACTAAAAGGATTTAACATCATCGGTACTAAGTGGGTTTTCAGAAACAAGCTAAGTGAGAAAGGTGAAGTGGTAAGAAACAAAGCCAGACTGGTTGCTCAGGGTTATAGTCAGCAAGAAGGGATTGATTATACAGAAACCTTTGCACCAGTGGCCAAGTTAGAATCTATTCGTCTATTAATTTCTTTTGCCACTCAACACAACATCACTCTTTATCAGATGGATGTTAAGAGTGCCTTCTTAAATGGTTACATAGATGAAGAAGTTTATGTCCATCAACCTCCTGGTTTCGAAGACTCCATGTCTCCAAATCATGTTTTTAAATTAAAGAAATCATTATACGGATTGAAACAAGCTCCCAGAGCTTGGTATGAACGTTTGAGTTCTTTCCTTCTGGAAAATGATTTCACTAGAGGAAAAGTGGACACTACTCTCTTTTGTAAAACATTTAAAAAGGATATTTTAATTTGTCAAATATATGTTGATGATATTATCTTTGGAACATCTAATGCTACACTTGGAAAGGAGTTTGCTGAGTCTATGCAGGCTGAATTTGAAATGAGCATGATGGGAGAACTCAAGTATTTCCTTGGGATTCAAATCAACCAAACTTCTGATGGAACCTATGTTCATCAAACGAAGTATGTGAAAGAACTTCTGAAGAAGTTTAATCTTTCTGAAAGCAAAGAAGCCAAAACTCCTATGCATCCAACATGTGTACTGGGTAAGGATGAGATCCAAGAGAATCTCATTTAACGACGGTTAAGAGAATTCTAAGGTATCTGAAAGGTACTACTAATGTTGGTTTAGTTTACAGAAAATCTAAAGATTACAACTTAGTAGGATTCTGTGATGCTGACTATGCTGGAGATAGAATAGAAAGAAATAGCACTTCTGGAAGTTGTCAATTTCTTGGAAGTCATCTAATCTCATGGTACAGCAAGAAGCAAGCTACTATTGCCCTCTCAACAACAGAAGCAGAATATGTTGCTGCTGCTGGTTGTAGCACACAAATGCTCTGGATGAGAAGTCAGCTGGAAGATTATCAGATATATGAGAGTAACATTCATATTTTCTGTGATAATACTTCTGCTATATGTTTATCTAAGAATCCTATTTTACATTCAAAAGCTAAACATATTGAGATTAAACATCATTTCATAAGGGACTATGTTCAGAAGGGTGTTATTTCTTTAAACTTTGTGGATACAGACCATCAATGGGCTGATATCTTTACAAAACCCCTTGCTGAAGATAGGTTTAAGTTCATTATGAAGAATATCAGTATGGATTTATGCCCAGAATGAGAAGATGAGAAGATCTTATGTATGAGTATCTTCTGAAATGAAATTGGATTTTTGTTTATAAGAAGTTCTAGTTGAAATCAATTAGAAATTGTGATTCAGTTATTACTAACGTTTCATTGTCTAAGTTGATTCAGAATCTCTTTAAAAGCAAAACAGCTGTAACTGGCTATCCAGATGGTAAACACGTGTTCACTATTCCTGGACAAGCGTGCGTGCAGTTGAGGGGACGTCTACTTAGGTAACTGTGCAAATCTCATCTTTTGTCATTATTATCTCTCCTCACGTCAAATAACATTAAATGCCATTCATCATTTCTTTTATTGTCCTTCTTTTCTTTTTATATTCCTCGAACGTTTCCCTCTTCCTTTTCCCTCTATTTATTCCGTCATTTTGTTGCATTTTTTTTTTCAATTAGTCTTGGCTCTCTTTCTCCTTCTTTTTCTCTCTTGTCCAACAAAGTTTTTCTTTGGCATAAACCCTAGTCATTCATCTTCAACCTAGTGTTCATCATGAATCCTTTCAACTCAATAAGAACGGATGGAAGGGTTATTCAGTTACAGGATGTGAAGCATATCTTGGGATGGCTCTCCAAGTCTCTTTCAAGACAGATCTCTTCTTCAATGGTGTTATCAACATTTATCCAAAGGAAGAAGACCTTCTTGAGTCACTGGAGCCCGTTTGCAACATTAGCTCTCTGTCTGTGAACTGTCCCTCACTTCCTCTTTGGTCTCTTGGATCTCTCCTACAGTGGAGGTTCTAGTCTGGACAGGCATGAAGAGTTTTCAAGCTTCCATGGCTGAACAAACTGAAGACCAGAGGGTTCTTGAGTTGTTTGCGCAGTCTTTGCGTAGGATAGAGTCTTAGGCTAGGGTTATAGCTCTTAGGTCTTTGTAGTTGTCTTTCCTTGTTGCATCTGTTTTCCTGCATTCCTCTTTTGTAATCCTTCTTGTTGAAATCAATGAAAAGTTATCTTTTTTCTTTCCTTTTGTCTCTTGCTTTACATCTGAATCTTTTATGCTTTTTGATGTTATGACAAAAAGGGGGAGAAAATATATGATAAATGATCTGATTAATAATATCAGTTACCGAGTAAAAAGACCCCACATTTACTAACAGAAGCTGCAAGCTTCATATGTTTTTAAGTTGTGTTGTTGCAGGAGTCGAAGATTCAAGATCAACATAAGAAGCAACGAGATGAGCAATGAGATGATGAAGCAACTCTTTAGAGAATCAAGCTCATGGATTCTTGAAGCAAGCTGAGTGCTATGAAGCTTCAGAATCAGAAGCAAGAAGAAAGAATGATCAGAAATAGCTCTTGGATTCTTGAAGCAAGCTGAGTGCTAGGAAGCTTCAGAATAAGAAGCAAGAATGATCAGAAATTCTGATAATAGAATATGATCCAAATCATTGTCTATTTGCTCTAATACATTGTCTATTGGATCTGATATATTCTATATGGCTTATATGGCCCTGATACATATTTTGTGTTCTGATACACATTTTATGTTCTAACTCATTCATGCTGACTTTTGTCGATTAGTTTTGTTCTGTAACATTTCAGGATGTAGAGATGCTCTGATGATGCTCTGGTACATTCAACAATGTTCTGATACAATCTAGCATGAAGTGATGTAAGAAGAAATTCAAAGCTCTGAAGCTATCCGAGGGAAGCAGAAATCAGAAGCTGTGAATTTTCGAAAGATCCAGAAAACTCAAGTTCTGAAGCTGTCCTAAATGGAAGCATGAATCAGAAGCTGTGAATGTTCTGAAGATCAAAGAAATTCAAGTTCTGAAGCTGTCCTAAATGGAAGCAGGAATCAGAAGCTGTGAATGTTCTGAAGATCAAAGAAATTCAAGTTCTGAAGCTGTCCTAAATGGAAGCAGGAATCAGAAGCTGTGAGTGTTCTAGGGATCTAAAGAAATTCAAGTTCTGAAGCTGTCCAATGGAAGCAGAAGTCAGAAGCTATGAATTATCAGAAGCAAGAAGCTTATGTGATCGTCTCTACCGAAATAATCAGGGAAGTCTTTTATTATTAAAGTTCTTCGAGTATTTATTTCAGGGGGAGATTATTCATCTCAGGGGGAGATTGTTAATCTCAGGGGGAGACATATTCACATGCTTATGCTATAGCTGTGTAATTTGTCTTTAGCCGTCTGCTCTTTCTGATCAAAAATTCATATCATTTATATATGTTTTTGTCATCATCAAAAAGGGGGAGATTATTAGAACAAGATTTGTTCTGATCAATATTCTTAGTTTTGATGATAACAAGGATATGAATTTTGTGTGAGATAATGTGGTACTCTAATACATTGCAATTTCCATTTCAGGAAATATATAAAGAGTATGCACAAATCAGCGCTCAGAAGCTTTGTCTCAGAAGGTTCAGCATGCAACATCAGAACATGGTCTGGCAAGACATCAGAAGATGGTCAAGGCAGAATCAGAACATGGGTCTATGGAAGCATCAGAAGAACTTGAGGTCATAAGCAGAAGCACTGAAGTTCTCATGGTATCACGCTCAGAAGTACTTCAAGGTCAGAAGACAAGAAGATGCTATGCACCAAGTTGTTTGACTCTGATGATATTCAAATATTATATTCAAACATCAGAGCAGAAGAAAGTACAGGTGGCAGGCTACGCTGACTGACAAAAGGAACGTTGGAAGCTATTAAAGGCAACGTCAGTAGACACAGCGTGAACAAGGCTCGAGGTAGTTGACAAAAGCGTGAAACATTAAATGCAAAGCTGTACGGAACACGCAAAGCATTAAATGCGTTCAACGGTCATCTTCTCAAACGCCTATAAATATGAAGTTCTGATGAGAAGCAAGGTTAACGACTCTGAATCAAACTCTGTGAATATTAACTTGCTGAAACGCTGTTCAATTCAAAGCTCAGAAACTTCATTTTCATCAAAGCTCACTACATTGCTGTTGTAATATATTAGTGAGATTAAGCTTAAACGTTAAGAGAAATATCACTGTTGTGATTATAGCTTTTAAGAAGCATTGTAAAACTCTTATTTGATTACATTAATTTGTAAGTAACTAGAGTGATCAAGTGTTGATCAGGATACTCTAGGAAGTCTTAGCTTGTGTCTAAGCAGTTGTATTTAGAGTGATCACGTGGTGGTCAGGATACTCTAAGAAAGTCTTAGCTTGTGTCTAAGCATTTGTTCCTGGAGTGATCAGGTTGTGATCAGGATACTCTGGAAGACTTAGTCGCAGACTAAGTGGAAAACCATTGTAATCTGTTGCGATTAGTGGATTAAATCCTCAGGTGAGGTAAATCACTCCGTGGGGGTGGACTGGAGTAGTTTAGTTAACAACGAACCAGGATAAAAATAACTGTGCATATTGTTTTTATCGTTCAAGTTTTTAAACTACACTAATTCAAACCCCCCCTTTCTAAGTGTTTTTCTATCCTTCAACAGGCATACATGTGCAAGTGTGAACAAGTATCACAAAGATATCATACTAACAGGCATAGCAGATAAGAAGATAGTGAACAAGCATCACAAGCATATGGCACACAATCGAGCTCTGCTCGAGAAACAAACAAACAAAGTAGTAGTCAATGCAAATGCAACACACAAACGAGCTCAGCTCGTAAAGCAAGCAAACTACCGAAGTAGTGACATGGGGACAGGGGAAATGCTTTAGCCAGCGGGGAAAGCCACCCGAAGCCGCTATCAACGGGGAAAGCCGCCCGAGATAGATACACTAAAGACTCTTAGCTAACGGGGAAAGCCACCCGAAGCTACTATCACCGAGGAAAGCCACTCAAGATAAACACGCCACAATCTGTTAGCTAACGGGGAAAGCCACCTGAAGCTACTGTCAACGGGGAAAGCCACCCGAGACAGGGACACCACAGACCGTTAGCTAACGGGGAAAGCCACCCGAAGCTATTGTCAACGGGGAAAGCCACCCGAGACAGGCGGAAAGTAAAAAAGAAAGAAGCGGAGAATAATAAACAAACAAAAACAGAGCCTCTTTCGAGGGCTTGGCCAGATGAATGTCTACCCTACTTCTCATGTTATGAATGATGCTGCATGCCTACGCTACTTCTCATGGCATCATATGGTGCGCAAAAGAGTAAAAGGGACAAAGGGGATACCGAGCGGATAACAAATCTGCAATGAGCTAGCAACGCAAGCAGAACTAAGAAACTTCACGTAATCTAACATCCAACAAAGCCAGGAGTCCAGCATAAGCGTCAAAGCGATGCGATGTGAAAATAAATCACAACCGCTATGTGGTGCGTATCAAACACAACCACACAAGCAACCTGCAAGAAATACAATCCAGACCATACAGGAATACATCTCAATGGATGAGAGATCAAGAATAAATTTGTGTCCCACAAATAAAGTGGAACACAACGCAGTCGAATCCCAATCGAACTCTCTCAAAGTACCTTGCACAAGCTAGCACACTTATCAGAAATAACAAGGAGGCACGCACCCACCATAGAAGATGATAGAAGCTAAATTCTAAGTAAAATCTAAAACAAAGTCTAGCAAGATTAAATTGTTTTTTTTATGGCATTTTTATCTAGAAATTAGAACAAAACAATGTACAAAACAATTAAATTCTAACGAGAACAATGTTACATGTTTTTTGATCCTTTTTCGTCATCTAAAACAAATATAGAAAACAAAAATCTAATTCTAACTAGAAAAGAATACATGTTTTTATTATTATTTTTATCAAGCTCAAAAGTCTAATTAAACGTAATGTTTTTCATGGCATTTTCTATCTAAAAACTAACAAAAATAAGAGATCACATGTTTTTGTATTATCTTTTAATCATGCCAAAGTCTAACAAAACTATTGAGATTATAGCATTTTTATTACTAAAAAAAATGAAGAAAAACTAGTTCTAAAGCATGAATTAAAATGGAGTCAGAAGGTTTATTGAGTGAAAATATGGTGCAGACAGCAAGGTTAGCGCAAGGCCCAGAGATTGAGGCCCAAAGAATCATTGTTGTTGTACAATAGTTTTCCTACACAAAAATTGGGCTTCTATGGGGGTGTGAATTGAAACTCGGTGAAGGCCCAATGAAGATTATGATCATCAGATTTTCAGATTCTTCTAAGTCCAAAATTGATCCAAGTTATTATTATTCATATTTTTTTTCTTAATCACAAATCAAATCTCAATGCTTAATTCCAATTAATGCTAATGAAATCAGTTAAAGCAATGTTAATGAAAAGATTAAATGAAAAGGGGAAAAATTAGGGTTACAAACTTGTGGCTATTGAGCTCTCACGTGAACAAATCCTCTTTCCCTCTCTCACGATGGCGGCGGCCGAAATTCCCACCGGCGAAGATCTCCGGCAAAACTCTCACTCTCTTCAATCTCTCCGGCCTCCGTCTTTCTCTCATCTTCGCCGTGAACAGAATAGGACACCAATATCACATCTTGCTCCGGTTCTCACCCTCCTCTCTCAAATTCCGACGAGATTTCAACGAACACCAACACACGGATGAACAATCGGCGCCTCTTCGAATTAGATGATGATTGGGAGCAGAAATCCGTGAAGACCTCAAGAATCCAAGTAATTTCGCTCCATTCTCTTCATCTCTTCTTCTTGCTCTCTCCGATTGACGTTTTCATTGGCGAGCACGTTGTGATGTTGTTTCTGTGGTGTTGTTGATTGTTGCGATGATGATGAATGAACGCGGTGGTTGAAGGTGATGCAGAGGCGATTCAAATGATGAATCAGTGATGATGATGTATGTTCGGTGTTGATGCGATGAAGATGTTGGTGTAGTAACGACGAAGAACAGATGCGCGAGACTGGAATAACGATGATGATGATGATGCGAGATTGAAGAATCTTTCCGTGGTGAATCGGTGGTGAGATTGAAGAAGAGTGGATGAAGGTTCGATCAATAGCTCAAGAAATAGGTTACTGATTTCATTCTCTTCTCCTTTCTGTTCTGAGAATTTTTGTTATGTATTTCTTTTTTCCTCAAAACTCTGTTACAGGTTTTGTTGAAGATTGAAGGAGAGGATTCTGGAGAGGTGAATGAATGAAGATGAAGATGATGGAGAATTGAATGAAGATGAAGATGAAGATGATGGAGAATTGAATGAAGATGAAGATGAAGATGGTGGATCGGTCAGGGAAAGTTTGTTACAGGTGAGTCACCGTTTGTTACGTTTCTTTTTCTCCGATTTTTCATTCTCTCCAATTCTGTTATGAATCCTTTTCTCTTATTTTTTTGTTGATCCTTGAATTGAGGGAGGAAGATTGGTTATGAATGGAAGAGCCTTGATGATGTCGAAGGGAGAAAGATCCCGTTAGAGATTGAGAGAGGTTCTGAATTCATTTTTCTGTTATGAGGTATCGTTTTCTTCCCCAAAGTTTGTTACCGATCCCCTTCTACTCTCTTTTCTGTTGCCGCTCTTGATTAGTGATTGTCTTTGCAGGTTCATGGTTCTTTTGGAGAGGAATTTTTGTTGTATGAATCGCAGAGAGAGAGATGAAGTTTGTTATGGTTCTGTTATCAAGTGATGAATCCCAATCTCCTCTTTTTCTTTCCTTTTGCAAATTCTGTTATCGATCTTCTTTTTCTTTTCTGTTACATTTTTTCTCTTTTTGATAATCTATTACGGTGAATTTGCCATCGTTTCCGCTGATATTTTTGTCCGGTTTATTTGGATGCAGGGTCGGTTCGGTTTTCCATCCCAATGAGTTTTGGTTTTGTTTTTCCCTTATGCAGCAAGTTTTGGTGTGAGAATTTGTTAGCTGCAAGTGGATCGGTTTTGGTTGCATAATGCAGGGAATTTCTTTACGGTGCAGAGCTGGAATTTTGCATAGATTGTCTTTCTATTTTTTTATGGTATTTTTGTAATGGAGATTTGTAATGACCTTTGAATGATTATGAATCTTGCAAGCAATTTGAATGAATTTGAATCTCGAAATTTGTGTGCCAAAACACATGAAAGAACCTTCCAAGTTTAAACAAACTCTTAACAAATTATGAACTTAACACCTTTGATACTACTTGAACGCCTTAGCAAACATGAGTGAATATTCCAAAATAATCTTCAATTTTCAATGATCACTCCACGCTTAACGTTCAAACCATAAGTGACTTGCATTACGAGCAACAAGTATTTGAACTCATAATAACACTTTAATCACAATGATCCCGCAAACCATATTTTGTACCATAATATCTTGACTTGCACAACAAGCAATTAGAGGAAACCTTTGCACCGAAATTGTCTTTAAAAACAACAAAAACTCTTTAATTTTTCTTGATTTTCTGAGCGAAGAAATAAACGTCCTTGATAACTTATAGCTCAAAGAAGAGGGCAAATTTTGGGGTGCAACAGATAGACATTATCTGTTTTAATAATCATCATTAGTGCATTGCATATGTTTGTCTTGAATTAATCATTTCGCTATCACTCATATTTAAACTTTGTTTTTACTTTGCATATGTTTTGTGATATTCAACTGCTTCTAAGCTGTAAGCCTTTTGAGGGAGGATGACGAAAACGATACCGCGATCACGTACAGTATGCTTTTGAACGGACTATGCTGACGATGTACATGCATTGTTTCAATTCCTAAACAGTGGAGATATAAGGATGTTAATCCCTCGTACACCCCTTTGAGCCTAAGAAGTAGAAGTTTCTTTCTTGTACAGTTCAAAACTCTTAATCATAACCCGGGGCAGGGTAGTTACTTAGTTAACTCAATTATACTAGCTGTTGTTTACACAAATAATGATGGATTCCCGCAACCATTAAGTCAGCCAGTCAATATCTATCAAAAAGAAAAAACTGTTAAGTCAAAACCTATGAAGGAGACTTATCAAAAATTGAAACATCCCGCTGACTGTAACCTTAAAATAAACAGTTCAGGTAAAAGTTAGGGATAACAAAGTCAAAAAGGAGGTTGCTAAAAAGCCTCGACAAAAGAAAACAATTTCAAAAGAGGTCACTACAAATCCTCGAAAAAAAGAAAGTATTACAAAAAAAAAGGGATGACTGCCTGTCCAAATAAACCTCCGGTACTTTAACCATCATCAAATATCAATGTTACAACTTCAAGCTTTGCTAAGGCTTAAACACAGAGTTAACTGAGCATAGGATCGAAGAACATCACGAAGATTGGGATGGGTATAAATAAATTTTTGAGCCATTATCCTTTGTTTCTTAAACCGCGAACCAAGCCACGTTACAACCCTTGAAAGTCCTAACTGAAGCATGGTTAGTTCGAAAGCATACTTTCACAAAAAAGGTATCCTGACTCCTTAAGGTTTGCCATAAAAGCTGAGTTGATATCTCCTTTTACAAACATCACGTTTTATAAACATCACGCTTTTTACATCTTCTGTTTTAATGCTTTCAAAAAAATCAAGACAGACATATGCACTGCATCTCATGAATTCATTATTAAACATATTTTGCTACATAATTTCGAATGTTAGCATTAGGAAGAATTTGCACATGGTACAACTAATGACTGAAAGTTATCCCGACAGACAAAATCACTTCAGAAGCAATGTCTCTTATGTATACAAGGGGCGTGACATGGTTTATCCAATCAACCTGGGGCAGTCAGGTCAAGATTCTGAGAATCTCTCAAAGAATGCCAATCAATCTAGGGCAATCAGGTCAAGATTCCAAGAATCTCTCAAGATTCCAAACAACCAGGGGCATACACCCAAGTGGATCTGCAGCTACTTCCCAATCAACATGGGGCATCATCCTAAGTCTATGATTACTGGGGGCATGTCACCCATAGTACACACCTCATAAAGTCCTCGAGAGGCGAATCTCTTCAAATTCCCTAATATCTGGGGCAAAGCTATACAAGGCATGTTGAACACTTCGGTTAATACCCATTAGTGTGTTCCAATCAATACGAGTCCAGGAATGACAGCTACTATAATCACTGGGGGCAATGTTCAAGTCATCCATGCCTTCCCACAGAGCCGGGTTCACAAGATCGTATCCCCACAGAGTAATCCTTAAGAAGATATTTTCAAATGTTCCCGTCCCAACAGAGACTTAGTTCCTCAACGGAGTTTACATCTTCGACACTGTCGGTTCCCTGACACGTTTCTCTTCTTCAAACAGGGTTATTCACCTCTCTTATCCCCAGTCAGGATACATCAAGATCAATCATTCAAATGGTTCTCATCCCCAAGCAGAAATCATAAATCCCCAGCCGAGCATCTTCAAAACAAGATCAGACATCAAAATCATAATGATATGGAGACATATTTTCTCGATCAATAAGGAATCATGAATACACTCCAAACGGCATAAACCGTGTTCATACATCATATATCACATACATATCCATACGTTGCAAACAGCATCTCATGATAAACTCATACATACAAGTTTCTCATTTATTTTGAGAAACTTATCACATAATACATGCATCATGACATTGTATAAAGATTAACTTTACCTTTTTCAGAATACAGGTACAAACAGATAAACAAAATCTACAATCTTCAAAGATCTAATTCTATCATCAGAAACGGTGTAGACACGATCATCTTCCAAGATCTTATTCAGTTACTACGAACGGTGCTAACACGATCGACCTTCAAAGATCTAATTCTATCATCACGAACAGTGTAGACACGATCATCTCTCCAAGATCTAATTCAGTTACTATGAACGGTGCTGACACGATCGACCTTCAAAGATCTAATTCTATCATCACGAACGGTGTAGACACGATCATCTCTCCAAGATATAATTCAGTTACTACGAATGGTGCTGACACGATCGACCTTCAAAGATCTAATTCTATCATCATGAACGGTGTAGACACGATCATCTCTCCAAGATCTAATTCAGTTACTACAAACGGTGCTGACACGATCGACCTTCAAAGATCTAATTCTATCATCACGAACGGTGTAGACACGATCATTTCTCCAAGATCTAATTCAGTTACTACGAATGGTGCTGACACGATCGACCTTCAAAGATCTAATTCTATCATCACGAACGGTGTAGACAGGATCATTTTTCCAAGATCTAATTCAGTTACTACAAACGGTGCTGACACGATCGACCTTCAAAGATCTAATTCTATCATCACGAACGGTGTATACATGATCAATCTTTCCAAGATCTAATTCAGATACTACGAACGGTACTGACACGATCAACATTCAACAACTACTTCTCAACACTTCAAGTCCAACTATGGTCTAATATACGACTCGTTCTGGTATTCCTCCTCAGACATAGTCTAATGAATGACTCGTTCTGACATCCTCCATCAGATATGATCCAATGAATGATTCGTTCTGATATTCTTCAACAAATATGGTCTAATGTATGACTCGTTCTGACATCCTTCAACAGATATGGTCTAGTGTACGACTCGTTCTGACACCCGTTAACAGATATGATCTAATATTCTCCTTCAGATATGGTTTAATGCATGACTCGTTCTGACGTCCTCTACCATATATGGTCTAATGTATGACCCGTTATGGTATTCTAGTTCCAAGAATCTAATTCTATCATTACGAACGATAAAAACACAATCATCTTTCCAAGATCTAACTCAGTTACCACGAACGGTCCTGACACGGTCAACTCTCAAAGATAAAGGCAGATATAATCTACACAAAGATTCAGCCTGACACTCAACATCGAGCTCAGATACCGTCTAATGTACGACTCAGTCTGACTCTCATACTATCAAGCTGGATGGCATCTTTAAGCTCATCTGAATCAAATCTCAATATCCTGGTGGCATCTTTAAGCCCATCCCTGATAATTTTCAGTAAACTCCCAAATGGCATCTTTAAAGCCCATATCAATAAATTCTCTCAATAACTTGATGGAATCTCTAAGCCCATCCCCGATAATGCAAATTTCTAGGTATTCTGGTGTTCAATCCTCTTCTACCTTCAAATTCCGACAGGCCCACAAGCCAATCTACATCCTCAGGTATAAGAATATTGAACAGGGGCAGCTGTCGTACCCCAAAATTTGTGCGTAATATTCCAAGATGTTTTTACTCACCTGACTTGCAATTGCTCAAGACAGTGCAAGCTCACTCTTCTCCTAAGCACAAGATCCAAAATTAGGGTTTCAGATTTAATCAAGGAATTTGAACTTCTGATACCTCAAGCTGATTCCATGGTCTCTCATATGATTCAAAGTATCCTCATGCCAAGTTTCAAGCCCTGATTCAAAAGATTACTCACTCAATGGCCTAAACGATCAATAATCGACTGTTTGACCCAAAAGTCAAACTATGGTCAAATCACAGTCAAAGTTCCTGATTTTTTGTCAACAATCTCATATTGAAGTATCATTCATCATTTGATCAAGATTTGATCATGATTCATCAAAGAAAGCTCCAAAATCAACAAGACTCAAAGTTTCTAATTTAGGGTTTTTGACCTAAAAGTCAACTGAACTTTGACCGGCCATAACTTTCACATGGAACATCAGAAATTTCCCATCCAAAGCTCATTTGGAATGAAAGTGAATTCTCTACAACTTTGTCTCTCTAAAGCCAAGTCAAAAAATGCTTCATTTGGGAGATATGAGCCAAAACATTACAGGTCCTTCTAGAAGATCGCAAAAAGTTGTTTTTTGTCAGGAGCCATATCATTAAGATAAAATCTTCAAAAGAAAATTATGTTCCAAAGTGGCTTATAGAGTACATCTCGGGCTTTCCAAAAAGTCCTAGAACATCTCCATACCATAAAAATTGAAGAAGATATGAAGTTCACAAGTTGGCTAAAAAATCAAGAAGGACATGAAACCCTAATTGCATAAATTTATGTTTTTGAACTATTAGGCCTAGCTTATGGACTTTAAACTCATCCATGGGCTA
Organism: Vicia villosa; assembly: GCF_029867415.1. Taxonomy (NCBI): domain Eukaryota; kingdom Viridiplantae; phylum Streptophyta; class Magnoliopsida; order Fabales; family Fabaceae; genus Vicia; species Vicia villosa. Next base: position 50,740 of record NW_026706004.1, on the reverse strand, counting down.
ATTCAAGACCTTTAAAGTCTATTCTTTTATTTTTTATTTTTATTTTTATTTATATTTATATGAATTTTTATTCATTTAAATGTTAAATAAATCAAATAAAATATAGAATAAATAGATTTTAAATCAAGGGATTTGTTTCCCAATCAATTTAAATCATTCAGTGGGCTATAATAGGAGTTAAATTTGTGGAGACTTTATTGAGCAAGATTAGGTTCAAATATAGCATGTTTTGCATGATTAAAAAACAAATCTCCATCTCTTTCTAATCAAAGATTTGAGCCACTTTTGTTAACCTAATATGCTCCATATATATATCTGAGTCTGTTCAGAATAGGGGGACACGAAAATAAGGAGAGGAGGGCAGCCAAGAGACTAGGGTTCCTCATTCAAATTTTCATACAAAGTTACACCATTGAGTTTCCACTTGGAGCCTTTTTCAGTCCGTTCCAAGCACTCCACTGTGCTCCTGGGGCATCATTAGGTAAGGGTAGGTGCAGAGCCATGGAAAAACGTCTCTGAAAACTCAAGCCACATGAGCTCCAATTGCATCGTATTGTAAACTTTCATGTTTTAAATTCCAGCGTGTTTTTGTTTCAACTAACATCACTAATCTATTCCTGAGGGTCCATAGCGCAGGTTAGAACAATCGCATGAGGTTTATCCAGGCCGCAACACGATCTGCCATTGTTAGGGCAAGATTTCGAGGAAGCCTCGTTCCTCTATGTACCGGCCATTTCAGATTCTAATAACAATACCATGAGACTCGAAGGGTCCCATATGGTTGATCTGGGTTATCCTTTTTTGCGTTTTGCTTTGATTTTGCAGGGATGACATTCAAGCTCGACGGAGAAGACAACGGAACGTCATTGTTCCGGTGGCATCCCAATTTGAATCCTTTTAACCAGAATACATGGACACGCAGCGAGTTCTCATTGGCCAGTCAATGATCTCTTATCCTCTCTCCACCATCGATTGGTTGTAGCAAAATCCGGTGGGCCCATGTTTGACTCTTTTCAAAATTTAAAATTAAGACTTAATTTTCCTATTTGTTTATTCGTGAGGATGTTATTGTCGACTAACAATTGCAGCGCAGCTGGTGAAGAAGAATATTGAGTAACCTTACAAGCCTGGGTTTGAACCCTGGTTGTGTCATATTTTTTCTTTAAATGTTTTGGTTTACAGATCTCTCCAGCGCTAAATCTGAATGCCCAAGGACCTGCATGTCCACCATGGACACTCAAAGGCTACTCACACTGAATCCCATGCCTAGGTTCCTTTTAAATTTTTTATTATTTTATTTTTTTTATTTTTCTTATCTCTTTCTTTTTTAAAAAACTCAAATATTTAAACTTTTTTAATTTAGTTTTTTTAGAATGATTAACTAAATGTTAATTAAATTTTATTTAATAGTTAATTAATTAATTAGTTAATTAGGTTAATTTAATTAGTAATTAGAGTTAGTTTTTTAATTAGTTAACTTTAATTTAGAAACTAGGTTTTAATTAATTTTAGGCTAATATTTTTAGGTTTAATAATTTTAATTAATTAATTTTAGGCTAATTATTTTAGGTTTAATAATGATTATTAATTTTAGGCTTTATCACTAACCTTCTCCCTTAATCCTAAAAAAATGACACATTAGTAGGTGTTGTCCATTAACTGTAGGGTTGGTGTTCTCTCCATTAGGCTAACATTTTACTTTTAGGCTTATACTTTTACCTCTAATTTTCTTAACTATAATTTCATCGCGATCTTCTCTACTCATCTTAAAAATCTGTGATTGTCGCATGCTTTTAAATATTTACTTTTTTTCCCTTGCTTTATTTATTCTATTAAGCATGATTAACTTGTCCCCGTTCGGGGTTTGCCTTTTGCCTCATCTATTTACAATTTTAATTTTTGATTTATAATGTATCTGCCCCAAAGCCATGTAATAGATTTTAGGTTTATTTTTTGCCTTTAATTTTCCCGCATCAACAGGTGTTTATTGTAATAGCGTAGGAATTTATATTTTCTGCCTTTTTAATTCTGCCTTATATAACTGCGTGGTTAGTAACAATAGGGAGTGCAAGATAATTAATCGAATGTAGCTAACATTATTTACAAGATAAATATCTGAACTGAATCACGTGATTGGTGTACACACACACCTTTAGGGTAATTCCTCTCGTTGCCTTGTTGCCTTATTACTGTTGCTTGTTGCCTTAATTTGAAAAATAGTCAAGTCCCTCGATTCCGAGGATACCTAAAGCAAGGTTGCCTTTAAAAGAATGAAAATCATCATATTAGATTTAGTCCCTCGATGATGCCTCGGAAACATGATGATTGTTCCAATTGCTAAGGTATCCTCGCCTGTTGCCTAAATGACTATTATATCCTTCCCTAAAGACTACCTACCCTCTTTATGGTAGGGACAGTCTTGTGACGAACGATGAATTCGATGACCCTTCAACATCCAATTGAAAGACTTCCTGCCGTCTCATGGTATGGATAGACCCTTTCGCCCGAAAGACTTAAAGAACATGAAAGACAAACTCATGGTAGGTAGTTCTTAATTGCTTGCTCACATTCAAACTTTCAAATTACTTTTCACACCTCTCTTTTCAAATACTTTCAAAACAAGGCTACGCTTATTTACAAGCTAAAGTCCTTAACGAAGTTTTTACTATTCACACACGACACTCTTTCAAACAATTCAAACAAACAAGTGAGCTAAGCAATTAAGAGCTCATGGATAACCATGGATGCAAAGGGTGCCTTAAACCTTCCCTTTGTATAACCTACCCCCCGAACTCAATCTCTTTCAGAGGGCTTTCCTATTATTTTTTCCTTTCAATTAAATTGGATAAAATAAAAGTCGGTGGCGACTCTTGCTCACCGCAACATTGGTTGCTTACAAAAATAAAAGTCAGTTCACCGTGTTACAGTGTCGCATGATAAATTCATACATACAAGTTTCTCATTTATTTTGAGAAACTCATCATATAATACATGCATCACGACATTGCATAAAACTAATGTTGCTTTTCAGTCTAGCTCTACAAATCAAATGAACATTATCTTCTAGATATAATGCAGAGATAATCAAGTCAACGATTTAATTCTGACACTCATTCAAGACAGAGATTTAGTTCTGATACTTAATTTTGGATATCTTCCAGAGATAGTTCAGAGATAATCAAGACAGAGATTTAATTCAGATACTTAATTCTAGATATCTTTCAGAGATAGTTCAGAGGTAATCAAGGCAGAGATTTAATTCTGATACTTAATTTTGGATATCATCCAGAGATAGTTTAGAAATAATCAAGACAGAGATTTAATTCTGATACTTAATTTTGGATATCTTCCAGAGATAGTTCAGAAATAATCAAGACAGAGATTTAGTTCTGAAACTTAATTATGGATATCTTCCAGAGATAGTTCAGAAATAATCAAGATAGAGAATTAGTTCTGACACTTAATTTTGGATATCTTCCAGAGATAGTTCAGAAATAATCAAGACAGAGATTTAGTTTTGATACTTAATTTTGGATATCTTCCAGAGATAGTTCAGAAATGATCAAGACAGAGATTTAGTTCTGATACTTAGTTCCGGATATTCTCTAGAGATAGTTCAGAGATAATCATGTTCCTAAGATCTAAATCAGTGGCTATACACGGTGCTGAGACGATCGATATTACAAGATCTAAATTGGCTACCCCACAAGGTGCTGAGACGATCGACATTACAAGATCTAAATCGGTTACTCCATAAGGTGCTGAGAAGATCGACATCACAAGATCTAAATTGGTTACCCCACAAAGTGTCGAGACGATCATTCCAAGATCTAAATCGGTGGCTATACGCGGCGCTGAGACGATCAACTTATCCGAGATCTAAATCAGTTACTGTACACGGCATTGAGACGGTCGACGATCCCAGATCTAAATCTATCATCACAACGGTAGAGACGATCATTTTACAAGATCTAAATCAGTTACCATACACGGTATTGAGACGATCGACATTCCGAGGTCTAAACTAGTTACTATACACGGTACTGAGACGATCGACGATCCAAGATCTAAAACTATCATCACAACGGTAGATACGGTCATCTTCTCAATATCTAAATCAGTTACTATACACGGTGCTGAGACGATCGACATTCAAACCAATCTAACAAGTTAGGTGGCATCTTTAAGCCCACTTCATATTTTCTCTGATGGCATCTCTAAGCCCATTCCCGACACAGGTTCTGGTACCAGCAAGCACAAATTTCTGGGTATTCTAGTGTTCAATCCTATTCCACCTTCAGATACCGATTGGCATACAAACCACTCTACATCCTCAGGTTTAAGAAGATTGAACAGGGGAAGCTGTCATACCCCAAAATTTGCCAATCATATTTTTACTGTTAAGCTCATTCAAGTATCAAAGGCTCAAGGTTTAACTAAGTGCACACTCTCCTAATCAAAGGCTTCTAAACTAGGGTTTTGAATTCCTTGAAGGAAAATTGATGAATCAAGACCTCCAATGGACTTCATATAACTTATTAGGTTGAAAACTATCCCTATGACAAAACTCAAGCTTCAATTCCTAAGATCCCTCAATCAATTGCTCAGATAGTCAACAGTCGACTAGTTTGACCTAAAAGTCAACTATGGTCAAATCACAGTCAAAACTCCTGATTTTTGGTCAACATCAACATTTTTAAGTACCATTCATCATTTGATCAAAGTTTGACCATGATTCATCAAGGAAAGTTCAGAAATCAACAAAACTCAAAGTTTCTAAATTAGGGTTTTGGACCTAAAAGTCAACTACATTTTGACCAGCCATAACTTTCACATGGAACATCAGAAATTTCCCAACCAAAGCTCATTTTGAAGGAAATTTCATTCTCTACAACTTTTCCTCTCTAAATCCAAGGCAAAAAAGCACCATTTGAGAGATATGAGCCAAAACATTACAAGTCATTTTAGAAGCTTGCAAAAAGCTGTTTTTTGTCAGAGGCCATACCATCAAGATAAAATCTCCAACTGGAAAAAAGGTTCTAAAGTGGCTTATAGAGGACATCTTGAGATTTCCAAAAAGTCCTAGAACACCTCCATACAATCAAAATTGAGAGAGTTATGCATTGTTGAAGTTGGGTAATTTTGTGAAAATGCATGAAAGGCAAAGTGGTGAATTTTAAGTTTTTGACTAAATGAGCCTAAATCTTTGGTTCCAAACTTGATCCATAGACCATCCACGACTCATAGGCCCTGATATTTATTTTTATTATTCTTATTTATTTTTATTATTGAGTTTAATCACTTAAATTCAATTTAAATTGAATAAAATAATGAAAATAATCAAAGATTTGAATGGGATTATATTTCTATTAAATATTGAGAAATATATTGGGATCAAATCAAAGAAAATTCGTGGAGCATTATTGGAGAAATAATTGAGCAAAAATAGGAAGATTTTATCCAAATTGCAAATCAAATCTCAATCTTTCTCATGGTATGATATCTTTCCATTCTTTTTGACCTAATCTCTCCCATATAAATAGGCAAACATATTCAGCATGGAAGGGAGGAAAAAAAAGCAGAAGGAGGCTAGGGTTTCCAAGTGGCAAAAAGTTTAAGAAACTAGGGCATGTGAAAGAATTCTCTCCGGCAAATATAGATCGATTTCAGACGTCCTATTATCCTCCTGAAGGCCCCAGGAATGCAACCATACTTTCTTTAAAGCCTGAAGCATTCCCAAACATGCCCTTCAAACGCCATTGGTTTGTTCACTTTCTGAAATTTCAAACTTTAAATACAGGCGCTTTAAATGATTTCCATTGATATATTTAAGTTCTGGATGTTGTTTAGAGCCAGTTAGAACCATCGTTCACTAGGTTTGATGCAGGAACAAAACATTGTCATTGTTAGGGAAAGGAAGCTCTTGTGGTTTGTATTCACGTTTGTAGGGGGTTTCAGGTTAAAAGGACGCCATATTCGAACTCAGGGGGTAATTTTAAGTCGATCTGGGTTGTTCATTTTCTTGTTTTGTTCGTGTTTGCAGGTTTGGCATTTGTGATCGGCCGGAGAAGATGACCGGCGCATCTCCGATCTGGTGGCTTGACTTCCTTGACTTCTTTGACTGATGCATGGCCTCTTCATGCATTGTGATTCGTCCACGCAATAGACAGTGGGCCTGGTTGACTTGTTCTCTTTGATTTTTCAAACTGCAACATGTTTTTATACTTGTTGATACAGGCAGCGCATAATGACAACAAACGCATTTGGTTCAATTGGCTAGAAAGGAAAACTTGTAGCCCAAAACCTGTGTTCGAACCAGGGCAATCACATTTATTTTTAACAATTGTTCCCTTTCAGATCCAGTGCAAGCGACTGGACGCGTCCATGATGCATCTTCAAATCCACGCCGTTGGATCTCCAATACAACCAGATCTAAGCGCCCCGGATTGCTGCCCCACCATACACCATCAGAAGAACATCACGGAGAATCGGGTTCCCAATTCCTTTACTTCTCCTTTTCTTTTGGCTTTTGGTTGTTTATTCCTTCTTTCTTTTTTAATTTTTCTTTTTCTTTTGTGTTTTTTTATTTATTTCTTTTTTAATCAACATTAACCACCTATTAATTAACCATTAACCATAATTTAATCATTAGTAATTAGGATTAGTTAATTCTTAATTAGGTTATTATCATTAAAAATTTAGGATTAGGTTTCCCCATTAATTTAATTTAGTTAATTTAGGCTAAACCATTTAGGTTAATTTTAATATTAATTTCTATTATTTAGTCAGTTAAAATAATTAGGATTTAATTTTAGGTTTAATGTTAGTTAATTTATAATTAGGTTTTTAGGTTTAACCTTTAACCTTCAAAAACCATAGAAAACCTTAAGAACCTTAAGGAGGCGTATGAGGTAGGTGTTAACCATTAACCTTAGTTTAGGGTTTTAGCCCTGTAGGTTTATTTTACCCATTAGGTTCTTTAGTCATAAGGTTTTTAACCCTGATTTTTCTAAACTTATATTTTATTGCGATTTCTCTCCTAATCTCCTACTCCACTGTATGTCGCATGCCTTTAATTTATTTAATTATTCATTTATTTAAAATTCTAGAAAATATGTATAGGCATGCAAGGTTTTTTGTAATAGTTTAGGTTTTTTTAATTTTCCGCCTTTAATTTCTGCCTTTTATTTTCCGCTCATCCCCGGGTTTTTGGCTATATAGTCCCCCATCTCGAAGCCTTGTAATAGCATAGGACTTTACTTTCCGCATTTTAATTTCCGCACAATATAACTGTTATTTAACTGCGTGGTTAGTAATATAGGGAGTGATAAGCTTGTAAATTGAATTTAGATCATTAAATCTACAAGATAAATATTTGAATCCAACTCACGTGATTGATGCACCCACACACCTTTGAGGTAACCTCTTTTATGCTGCCTTTGATTAAAAATAATCAAGTCCCTCGAATACGAGGATACCTTAGCAATGTTGCCTTCAGTTCATTATCAACATCAAAGATCATAAGTCCCTTCGAGTTGCCTACGATAAATATGATCTTGTCCATCGATGTTGTATTGATTAACTGATGATTGTCCCTTTCGAATGCTAAGGTATCCTCACTGGTTGCCTAAAATGACTATTGTATCCTCCCCTAAAGACTACCCTCTTTATGGTAGGGATAGTCTCATGGCGAACGATAATCCTCGATGACCCTTTTCAAATCTAATGAAAGGACTACCTGCCCTCTTTATGGTATGGATAGCTCTTTAAATAAAAGACTTAAAGAACAAGAAAGACTAGCTTAGGGTAGGTAGCTCTTAACTGCTTGCTCACATTCAAATCAATATTCAAATCAAATACTTTTCACACCCTTTTCAAATCAATTCAAAAAGGCTACGCTTATTTACAAGCTATAGTCCTTATTCAAATCTTTTCAATTCACACACGACACTCTTTCAAACAAATCAAAAAAACAAGTGAGCTAAGCAATTAAGTGCCCATGGATAACCATGGATACAGAGGGTGCTTACACCTTCCCTTTGTATAACCTACCCCCCCGAACTCAAAATCTTTTAAAGGTTTTTCCTGTTCTTTTTGCCTTTCCAATTGGATAAAATAAAAGTCGGTAGCGACTCTTGCTATCCACATATTTCAAAAGTCAGTTCTCCCACCGTATTACATTTACCAAATTTCACGATCAACAAATTGGCATGCCTAGTGGGACCTTCTGCTATAGTTTTCCAAAAAAAATACCTTATACAAATTTTTATGTTTCATTGTTGTGACTTGTTCTTTCTGCATAAAATAGTTACAATGTTCGTTTATGTAGGATCAAGCGCTTACCACTGCGCTAAAAGCAATTGCTGTTAGTGAGGGCGCAACTTTATTTCCTTATAGTATGAGCCCTCAGGGGCTGCACCTAAAGCGAGGTTTGTAAGCTCTCTCTAGGCGCCATGGGTTGGGATGTTAAGCCCATTCGAATCCCTAAGGGTGACGCTGGATTTATTTATCCAACAATCTCCCCCCCAGTGTCAGCCGGGGGGATTCGAACCCATGACCATGCTCTGATACCACTTGTAGGATCAAGCGCTTACCACTGCGCTAAAAGCAATTGCTGTTAGTGAGGGCGCAACTTTATTTCCTTATAGTATGAGCCCTCAGGGGCTGCACCTAAAGCGAGGTTTGTAAGCTCTCTCTAGGCGCCATGGGTTGGGATGTTAAGCCCATTCGAATCCCTAAGGGTGACGCTGGATTTATTTATCCAACAATTGAAGGATAGAAAAACACTTAGAAAGGGGGGGATTGAATAAGTGTAACTTTAAATCTTGGACGATAAAAATAAAATGCACAATTATTTTTATCCTGGTTCGCTGTTAACGAAGCTACTCCAGTCCACCCCCGCAGAGATGATTTACCTCAACTGAGGATTTAATCCACTAATCGCACGGATTACAATGGTTCTCCACTTAGTCCGCAACTAAGTCTTCCAGAGTCTTCTGATCACAACTTGATCACTCCAGGAACAACTGCTTAGTTCACTCCTAAGACTTTTTCTAGAGTCTACTGATCAACACGATCACTCTAGGCTTAGTTCACTCCTAAGACTTTTTCTAGAGTCTACTGATCAACACGATCACTCTAGGCTTAGTTCACTCCTAAGACTTTCTGCTCAGCCAACTGCTAAGACTTCCTAGAGTATACTGATCAACACGATCACTCTAGTTCCTTACAACTTAATGTAATCAATTCAAGAGTTTACAAATGCTTCTTAAAAGCGATAATCACAACTGTGATATTTCTCTTAATCGTTTAAGCTTAATCTCACTAAGATATTACAACAGCAATGTAGTGAGCTTTGATGAAGATTATGAGCTTTGATTGAATAGCGTTTCAGCAAGTTTGATATGAGTTGTTTTGGTGCAGAATCGTTAAACTTGCTTCTCATCAGAACTTCATATTTATAGGCGTTGAGAAGATGACCGTTGAATGCATTTAATGCTTTGCGTGTTCCGTACAGCTTTGCATTTAATGTTATACGCTTTTGTCAACTACCTCGAGCCTTGTTCACGCTGTGTCTACTGACGTAGCCTTTAGTAGCTTTAACGTTCCTTTTGTCAGTCAGCGTAGTCTGCCACGTGTACTTCCTTCTGATCTGATGTTTGTGAATACGACGTTTGAATATCATCAGAGTCAAACAGCTTGGTGCATAGCATCTTCTGATCTTCTGACCTTGAAGTGCTTCTGAGCGTGATACCATCTTCTGATCTTCAGTGCTTCTGATCTCATGTTCTTCTGATGCTTTCATAGACCCATGTTCTGATTCTGCTTCGACCATCTTCTGATGTCTTGCCAGACCATGTTCTGATGTTGCATGCTGAACCATTTGAGATACAACTTCTGAGCGCTGAATTATGCGTACTCTTTATATATTTCCTGAAAGGGAAATTGCATTGGATTAGAGTACCATATTATCTTAAGCAAAATTCATATTATTGTTATCATCAAAACTAAGATAATTGATAAGAACAAATCTTGTTCTAACAATCTCCCCCTTTTTGATGATGACAAAAACATATATAAATGATATGAATTTGCGATCAGAAAGAGTAGACGGCAAAAGACAAATTACACAGCTATAGCATAAGCATATGAATATGTCTCCCCCTGAGATTAACAATCTCCCCCTGAGATAAATAATCTCCCCCTGAAATAAATACTCGAAGAACTTTGATAAAAGACTTCCCTGATTATTTCGGTAGAGACGATCATATAAGCTTCTGCCTTCAGAGAATTCATAGCTTCTGACTTCTGCTTCCATTGGACAGCTTCAGAACTTGAATTTCTTTAGATCCTTAGAACACTCACAGCTTCTGATTCCTGCTTCCATTGTGGACAGCTTCAGAACTTGAATTTCTTTGATCTTCAGAACATTCACAGCTTCTGACTTCTGCTTCCATTCAGGACAGCTTCAGAACTTTGAATGTCTACCAACATCACTTCATGCTAGATTTGTATCAGAACATTGTTGAATGTACCAGAGCATCATCAGAGCATCTCTACATCCTGAAATGTTACAGAACAAAAAACTAAACGACAAAAGTCAGCATGAACGAGTTAGAACATAAAATGTATATTCAAATACATGATATGTATCAGAGCCAAATGTATCAGAGCATTTAGGCTAAAATAATGTATCAGAGCAGATAATGTATCAGAGCCATAACATTATATGTATCAAAGCAAATAGAATTTTGTCAGAACAGGATAGACAATGATATTCAAATTCTATTATCAGTGCTTCTGATTCATTCTTCTTTCTTGCTTCTGATCTCTGAAGCTTGACAGCACTCGGCTTGCTTCAGTTTCCAAGAGCTTATTCCTTTTACAGAATAACGCTTCTTATGGTTTTGCTTCTAGTGTTTGCTTCTGAAGATTCTCTTCTCTGTACCTGCAAAACACTTAAACCATATAGAACTTACAAGTTCTTGTTAGTGAATGTGTGGGAGCCTTTACCCAGCAACTGATAGATTTAATCAAATCATTTATCATTTATCTTTCTCCCCCTTTTTGTCATAACATCAAAAAGAATATTTCAAAAGATTCAGATGCAAAAGACAAATAGAATCACTGGAATGTAAAACAAAGAAACTTTTTCATTGATAAGCAAAAGAGGATTACAAGAAGATGTGCAACAAAGAAAAAGAAAACTACTAAGACCAAATCCTAGGATCCTAGCTAAGACAACGTCTGTGCCAGCATGCCATGAAGGAGTGAACCGCCTCATTGACTGCTTCTAGGGCTTTCAGGCGAGGGATCAGGGAGACTTGGTCCTGCAGCAGATCTTCCACCACCTTTACCAGAGACAGCATCCTCAGCGGGTGAAGATGAAGAGATGTCTTCAGAAGAGATTAAGGGAGAGGAAAGATTAGAGGAAGCTGAGTCTTGAAGATCGAGAGATGAGGAAGAAGATGGAGATGATGGAGGGCTTTCACCAGGAGGATGAAACACACGTCTAGAATAATTTCCAGACAACATTGCTTCGAATGGATTCACCTTGAGAGGATCATAGGTGATTTTGATCTTTTTGGGTTTGGAAGGTGATGTTTCAACAGCTTTTCGTTTGTTGTTTTTATCATTTTCATTATTTCCTGGGTTTGATGAAGAGTTCATGATGGGTTTGCAGAAAAATGAACAAGTAGGGTTTGATATGGAAGAGAGAGAGGAAAAAAAAAATTGAGAAAGATGAGAGGGAAAAAGAAGAGTTTGAAGAGAATTTAAAAGAAAATGGAATGAAACGAATGATGAAAAACATTTAATGTTACGTGACGTGAGGAGAGATAATAAAGACAAATGAGGTGACTAGCACAGTTACCTATGGTCGGCGTCCCTTCAACTGCACGCACGTTTATCCACGAATAGTAATGACAGGTTTACCATCCCGAGATAAAACGTAACAGCTGTTTTGCTTTAAAAGAGGTTCTGAATCAACTTAGACAATGAAACGTTAGTAATAACCGAATCATAATTTCTAAAAGATTTCAATCAGAACTTCTGATTAAAAGAAAATGTTCCTCATTCTTTTCAGAAGATACTCATACATGAGAACTTCTCATCTTCTCATTCTGGGCATAAATCCATACTGATGTTCTTCAGAATGAACTTAAACCTATCTTCAGCCAGGGGTTTTGTAAAGATATCAGCCCATTGATGGTCTGTATCAACAAAGTTTAAAGAAATAACACCCTTCTGAACATAGTCCCTTATGAAATGATGTTTAATCTCAATATGTTTAGCTTTTGAATGAAGAATAGGATTTTTAGATAAACATATAGCAGAAGTATTATCACAGAATATAGGAATGTTACTCTCAAATATCTGATAATCTTCTAACTGACTCTTCATCCAGAGCATCTGTGTACTACAACCAGCAGCAGCGACATATTCTGCTTCTGTGGTTGATAGAGCAATAGTTGCTTGCTTCTTGCTGTACCAGGAGATCAAATGACTTCCAAGAAATTGGCAACTTCCTGAAGTACTTTTTCTTTCAATTCTGTCTCCAGCATAGTCAGCATCGCAGAATCCTACTAAGTTGTATTCTTTAGATTTTCTGTAAACTAAACCAACATTAGTAGTACCTTTCAGATACCTTAGAATTCTCTTAACAGCAGTTAAATGAGATTCTCTAGGATCTGATTGGAATCTAGCACACAAACAAACACTGAACAGAATGTCAGGTCTAGAAGCAGTCAGATATAGAAGAGATCCAATCATACCTCTGTATAACTTCTGATCTACCTTCTTACTTACCTCATCCTTACCTAGGATGCATGTTGGATGCATTGGAGTTTTGGCTTCTTTGCAGTCTAGAAGATTAAACTTCTTCAGAAGTTCCTTCACATACTTGGTTTGGTGAACGTACGTTCCTTCTGATGTTTGATTTGTTTGTATTCCAAGGAAGTACTTGAGTTCTCCCATCATGCTCATTTCAAACTCAGCCTGCATAGACTTAGCAAACTCCTTTCCAAGTGTAGCATTAGATGTTCCAAAAATAATATCATCTACATATATTTGACAAATTAAAATATCCTTTTCAAAGGTTTTACAAAAGAGAGTAGTGTCCACTTTTCCTCTAGTGAAACCATTATCTAGAAGGAAAGAACTTAAGCGTTCATACCAAGCTCTGGGAGCCTGTTTCAATCCATACAATGATTTCTTTAGTTTAAAAACATGATTAGGAGACATAGAGTCTTCAAAACCAGGAGGTTGATGGACATAAACTTCTTCATCTATATAACCATTTAAGAAGGCACTCTTAACATCCATCTGATAGAGAGTGATGTTATGTTGAGTGGCAAAAGAAATTAATAGACGAATAGATTCTAACCTGGCCACTGGTGCAAAGGTTTCTGTATAGTCAATCCCTTCTTGCTGACTATAACCCTGAGCCACCAATCTGGCTTTGTTCCTTACCACTTCACCTTTCTCACTGAGCTTGTTTCTGAAGACCCATTTTGTACCAATTATATTGAATCCATCTGGTCTAGGAACAAGATCCCAAACATCATTCCTTGTAAACTGATTCAGTTCTTCTTGCATAGCAATTATCCAGTCTGGATCTTCTAGAGCATGATTAACAGAAGTTGGCTCGATCAAAGATACAAGACCTAATTGACAGTCTGCATTGTTCTTAAGGAATGCTCTTGTTCTGATTGGATCATCCTTCTTTCCAAGAATGACATCTTCTGAATGACCAGAGATGAGTCTGGATGATCTTCTGACAGATGGTTCTTCAGAAATACTCAGATCCTCCAGAGAAGCTGATACTTGATCTTCAGATTCTTTGCTTCTGAGAAGCTCTGCTTCTGATGCGTTGCTTCTTGGCTCAACAACTTCTGATATGTCAATATCATAACCTGCAAAATTATCAAACTGCTTTGGTTTTTCAGAACCAAGCTTATCATCAAACCTGATATTGATTGATTCTTCTACAACCAATGTTTCAGTATTGTATACTCTGTAGCCTTTTGAGCGTTCAGAATATCCAAGAAGGAAACATTTTTGTGCTTTGGAATCAAACTTACCAGGATGATCTTTAGTGTTCAGAATAAAGCATATACATCCAAAAGGATGGAAATATGAAATGTTGGGCTTTCTATTCTTCCACAATTCATAGGGAGTCTTATTTAGAATAGGTCTGATAGAGATTCTATTCTGAATATAGCATGCAGTGTTTATTGCTTCTGCCCAGAAATGCTTAGCCATATTGGTTTCATTGATCATGGTTCTGGCCATTTCTTGCAGAGTCCTATTCTTTCGTTCTACAACCCCATTTTGCTGTGGAGTTCTAGGACAAGAGAAATCATGGGCAATACCATTTTCTTTGAAGAATTCTTCAAAGGATCTGTTCTCAAATTCACCACCATGATCACTTCTGACCTTTATGATTTTACACTCTTTTTCAGATTGAATCTGAATGCAGAAATCAAAGAACACTGAATGAGTCTCATCCTTGTGTTTTAAGAATTTTACCCATGTCCAGCGACTATAATCATCTACGATGACTAATCCATATTTCTTTCCTCTGACAGATGCTGTTTTGACTGGGCCAAACAGATCAATGTGCAAGAGTTCTAATGGCCTTGAGGTAGAAACAACATTCTTAGACTTGAATGCAGGTTTGGAGAACTTGCCCTTCTGACATGCTTCACAAAGAGCATCTGATTTGAATTTCAGATTAGGGAGTCCTCTGACAAGATTCAGTTTGTTAATCTGAGAGATCTTTCTCAAACTAGCATGACCTAATCTTCTGTGCCAGACCCACTGCTCTTCAGAAACAGACATAAGACAAGTCACCTTCTGACTCATAAGATCTTGCAGATCTGTCTTATAAATGTTGTTCTTCCTCTTGCCTGTAAATAGGATTGAGCCATCCTTCTAATTTACAGCCTTGCAAGACTCTTGATTAAAGATTATATCATAACCATTGTCACTTAATTGACTGATAGATAAGAGGTTATGAGTTAATCCTTCTACAAGAAGTACATTAGAGATGGAAGGAGAGTTACCAGACTTTATAGTTCCAGAGCCAATTATCTTGCCCTTCTGATCTCCTCCGAACTTGACTTCTCCTCCAGACTTAAGCACCAGGTCTTGGAACATAGACCTTCTTCCTGTCATGTGTCGCGAGCATCCAGAGTCCAGGTACCATGACATGTTGTGCTTTGTCCTTTTTGCAGTCAAGGATATCTGCAATAGAAATAATCTTATCCTTAGGTACCCACATCTTCTTGGGTCCTTTCTTGTTAGATTTTCTCAAGTTCTGATTGAACTTGGATTTAACATTGTAAGCAATAGGAGGAACAGCATGATAATTCTTAATGTGAGTTTCATGATATTTCCTAGGTTGTGTCACATGCTTCTTAGTGTGTGTAATGTGAAAACTTTGTGCATGTGAAGTGTGCCTAATATCATGAGAGTGGCCATACTTGAACTGATCATACAATGGCTTGTATGTGATTTTCATTTCATCAACAGGTTCAAGTTTGTATGGGGTTTCACCCTCATAACCAATGCCAACTCTTTTGTTTCCAGATACGGCATATATCATAGAAGCTAGCTGACTTCTGCCAATACTTCTAGATAAGAACTTCCTGAAACTTAAATCGTATTCTTTCAGAATATGGTTTAGACTAGGAGTGGATTTTTCTGAATCAGAAGGAGATCCAACATTATTGGATAATTTTAAAAGTTTTTCTTTTAATTCAGAATTCTCCAACTCAAGCTTCTTTGTTTCAAATTCAAATTGCTTTTTCAGCTTTTTGTATTTGAGACTAATCTGAGACTTGAGTTCCAGAAGTTCAGTTAGACCGGAAACTAACTCATCTCTAGTAAGTTCAGAAAATACCTCTTCAGAATCTGATTCTGATGTAGATTCTGATCCGTCATCTTCTGTTGCCATCAGCGCACAGTTGGCCTGCTCATCTTCTGAATCATCTTCTGACTCATCCCAGGTTGCCATAAGACCTTTCTTCTTATGAAACTTTTTCTTGGGACTTTCCTTCTGGAGATTCGGACATTCATTCTTGTAGTGTCCAGGCTCATTGCATTCATAGCACATGACCTTCTTCTTGTCAAATCTTCTTTCATCAGAAGATTCTCCACGTTCAAATTTCCTTGAACTTCTGAAGCCTCTGAACTTCCTTTGCTTGGTCTTCCAGAGTTGATTTAGCCTTCTGGAAATCATGGACAGTTCATCTTCTTCTTCAGATTCTGATTCTTCAGGATCTTCTTCTCTGGCCTGAAAAGCGTTAGTGCATTTCTTGATATTTGATTTTAATGCAATAGACTTACCTTTCTTTTGAGGCTCATTTGCGTCCAGCTCAATCTCATGGCTTCTCAAGGCACTGATCAGCTCTTCCAGAGAAACTTCATTCAGATTCTTTGCAATCTTGAATGCAGTCACCATAGGACCCCATCTTCTGGGTAAGCTTCTGATGATCTTCTTCACATGATCAGCCTTGGTGTATCCCTTGTCAAGAACTCTCAATCCAGCAGTCAGAGTTTGAAATCTCGAAAACATCTTTTCAATGTCTTCATCATCCTCCATCTTGAAGGCTTCATACTTCTGGATTAACGCTAGAGCTTTGGTCTCCTTGACTTGAGCGTTTCCTTCATGAGTCATTTTCAAGGACTCATATATGTCATAGGCCGTTTCCCTGTTAGATATCTTCTCATACTCAGCATGAGAGATAGCATTCAGCAAAACAGTTCTACATTTATGATGATTCCTGAAAAGCTTCTTTTGATCATCATTCATTTCTTGCCTTGACAGCTTTACGCCTCTGGCATTCACAGGATGTTTGTAACCATCCATCAGAAGATCCCATAGATCACCATCTAGACCCAGAAAGTAACTTTCCAGTTTATCTTTCCAGTATTCAAAGTTTTCACCATCAAATACCGGCGGTCTAGTATAACCATTGTTACCGTTGTATTGCTCAGCAGAGCCAGATGTAGATGCAGGTGTAGGTGTAGTCCTTTCACTTTCATCAACCATCTTTTAAATGAAGCGTTTTTCTCTTCCTGAATCTTTTCTAAACACGGTTAAGTGCTTGCACCTTAGAACCGGCGCTCTGATGCCAATTGAAGGATAGAAAAACACTTAGAAAGGGGGGGATTGAATAAGTGTAACTTTAAATCTTGGACGATAAAAATAAAATGCACAATTATTTTTATCCTGGTTCGCTGTTAACGAAGCTACTCCAGTCCACCCCCGCAGAGATGATTTACCTCAACTGAGGATTTAATCCACTAATCGCACGGATTACAATGGTTCTCCACTTAGTCCGCAACTAAGTCTTCCAGAGTCTTCTGATCACAACTTGATCACTCCAGGAACAACTGCTTAGTTCACTCCTAAGACTTTTTCTAGAGTCTACTGATCAACACGATCACTCTAGGCTTAGTTCACTCCTAAGACTTTTTCTAGAGTCTACTGATCAACACGATCACTCTAGGCTTAGTTCACTCCTAAGACTTTCTGCTCAGCCAACTGCTAAGACTTCCTAGAGTATACTGATCAACACGATCACTCTAGTTCCTTACAACTTAATGTAATCAATTCAAGAGTTTACAAATGCTTCTTAAAAGCGATAATCACAACTGTGATATTTCTCTTAATCGTTTAAGCTTAATCTCACTAAGATATTACAACAGCAATGTAGTGAGCTTTGATGAAGATTCTGAGCTTTGATTGAATAGCGTTTCAGCAAGTTTGATATGAGTTGTTTTGGTGCAGAATCGTTAAACTTGCTTCTCATCAGAACTTCATATTTATAGGCGTTGAGAAGATGACCGTTGAATGCATTTAATGCTTTGCGTGTTCCGTACAGCTTTGCATTTAATGTTATACGCTTTTGTCAACTACCTCGAGCCTTGTTCACGCTGTGTCTACTGACGTAGCCTTTAGTAGCTTTAACGTTCCTTTTGTCAGTCAGCGTAGTCTGCCACGTGTACTTCCTTCTGATCTGATGTTTGTGAATACGACGTTTGAATATCATCAGAGTCAAACAGCTTGGTGCATAGCATCTTCTGATCTTCTGACCTTGAAGTGCTTCTGAGCGTGATACCATCTTCTGATCTTCAGTGCTTCTGATCTCATGTTCTTCTGATGCTTTCATAGACCCATGTTCTGATTCTGCTTCGACCATCTTCTGATGTCTTGCCAGACCATGTTCTGATGTTGCATGCTGAACCATTTGAGATACAACTTCTGAGCGCTGAATTATGCGTACTCTTTATATATTTCCTGAAAGAGAAATTGCATTGGATTAGAGTACCATATTATCTTAAGCAAAATTCATATTATTGTTATCATCAAAACTAAGATAATTGATAAGAACAAATCTTGTTCTAACAGTTTATACATGATGTTATTTCTCTATAATTTGAGTTGGCATTATGTTTGGTGAAACTAATATAGTAACAATTAGTTATATAGGATTTGTAACTTGTAAGAGAAAGCAGGTGGAAGTTCTATTTGACAAAGGAACATGTTAAGTTGAAATGTTTCAACATCTGGACAACATGTTGAAGAAGATGTCCTATGAGATGTTGGAACATGTTCTGGAATAACATGTCCTATGGAACAGTTGTTAACATCGCGTCTGCTAAGCTGGATTAATGAGATTCAGTTTCAATCTAAGAGATGCAGAATATTCTCTAAATATTATGCAAATCATATAAGGCGTTATATATTTTAAAGGTCTGAAGAATCAATAGGAAGATTTGAAGAAACAAGTCAAAATATTTGAAGATTATATAGTTTCTAAATATGGAGATATTCACGGAAACTAAAAGATTGAAGACCTTGTTTTTAGCAGAAGTTACTGCTAGATTATAACAGCAAATAAGCTGTGATTGAATGCCCAAATCCAGTTGGGTGTAGGTTATAAATAGAAGTGTTTGTAACCTAGAAAATAAGTCAGTCGAGAATAGAAAAGATGTAATCATTAGGGCTAGGTTAAGTGAACCTTCCGGGTTTTGGAAAGGTCATCGTAATCCTCGAAGCCTGTAGGTAAGAAGAGTACGTATTGATCTTAGAGGAAGCTTTGAAGTAACTCCAAGTTAGTGTTTATAGTCAAGAGTCTTGGCTAGGGATTATCATGGAAGTGTGTCTTCTAAACTGTTTGTCTGTGTAATCAGAATGTTGGGTATTAGGTCATTGCTACAGCTCCTGGGACTGGAGAACTATATAACATCATTGCGGTATTAGGAATTGGGATGGGGATATTCCATATCTAGAGAGGATCTAGGTAGAAGGGTCATTGGGTAGGGATTAAGTGAGAAGTTGTAAACTTGGGTTGTTTAGATTCAAATTAATACTGCTGATAGTTGACTACATTCCTGACTTGGTATTTCCCCAGACTAGGTGTGTTTGTCACCGAACTGGGTCAACAATTACTGGTATCATTTATCTTTCAGTTTGGCATAAATCTGTGTATATACCTTGCTAATGTTTCTTGACAGATCAAATGTCTTGACATCTTTCAAGACATCTGGGTCTGTTACACAAGAATTTCAATTGGTATCAGAGCAGACATCATGTTTGGTTCAGGATGAGATCCGAGGGGGATACTTTCTGGTACATAGTCAAGGTAGAAGGATCTACTGAAAAGTTGTTTGAACAAAATCTGTTATTATTATTGTGTACATGGTCCCTTGACGTGGAGGATGGACTATGTTGTGTGTCCGGTGTGCCGCAAGCCGTTGTGGTTTATGGTGTTGGTTTGATTTATTTTCAAACCTAAGTTTTTGTTTCTGGAACTTGGTGTGTGGTGACCTTGCCATGAGGCTGTTAGGAGAACAGTGACTCATGTTGTTCCTGAAGCTTGGTGGAGGAATTTTTCGTTTATTCTGATGCATCTGATGGAAAAATTTTGTATCCTTGATGATGTATCCTATGGTGTGATACATGGAGGATTGTGTCGATTAACTTATTAAAGTAGCCAAAGATACTTGAGGTTTGTCTCAGGTCCATTCATAAAGGCATTTTCAGTTCATTGATAAGAGATCGAATGAAAGCAATTTATGTAGAATTTTGCTGGTTAAAGAGATTGCACAATAGATGCTTTGGGGTCTGAACAATTGTGTATTGATCACATATGTTTGGAACCCACTCCTGATCTCGAAGAGGATGCATCTGGGTCTAAGATGTTTCAATGCTAGAAACTTATCTTAGATGAATATGTTGATCAAGACACGAGCAACATATGGGATACTTCTTGGGGTGGTTTATTTTTTATCCAATGAAGTATGAGTGCAGAAGCTTAGCATGCTGTTGTATTTGAAGGACATCTTAACAAGGTTCTTCTTGTATTAATTCTATAATAATGTCAAGAACATTATCTCTGAAATCTATTTAGGTCTTCTGACCAAAGGAATAAAATTTTTAGAGAAAAGGACTTAAGGCAGCAGTTATCCAAGGATGGATAATGAAAGACAAAGCTACCTAAGCTCAGTGGTTGATAAGTATCTGCACTTTGGAAGTATCATCCAATCTATTAGACTAATTCTTCGGTATTAACTTGTGGAAGGGGAGCTGAACATACCACATTAAGAGCAAGGTATGAATACTCAAGGGAGGCCCCTCTCAAGTTCAGAGTACAACTATGTGGTGTCTTCACATATTGGAATAGTTGGTGATGCACTAAGGACTGAAGTGCATTAATGAGTCTTGAAGAAGCAGAGATGGATATGGTATAGTGTTGACTTTACCACTTTCTTGTTATTTTCTACTCCAGATACCTGTTAAAGGGAATCTCCTCTTTAGGCGCAGAAGACTGGCTCCTTACACCTCAATGTCAGACAGGAGGTCTTACATATGTTCCTAAGATGTGTATCATGATGTCTGATCATGAAGGATGATTAGTTTCTAAAGAACCTCCTTGTATCCCCAGCAGGAGTTATACAAAGATTACTATGGGGGTTCCTCTAGAAACTATAGTTGTTGAATCTATATGTAAAAGGTAGATGTAGGATCTAATTCTAGAGTTATTTGCAATGAAGGAGGTTGTCATGACTTTTGTCATGGAGAATAAGCAGCTTGAGCCACAGGTACGCAGAAGAAAAGCCTTGAAGGAGGTTTTGCATGAGACCGATGGTGAATGCTTTGATGGGAAGATGAAGTACCTTAGGATTCTTCATCCTGGGCTTCAAGGTTCATCTTTAACTGAAGCATTGTTGTCCATAACAGGAGAAGTAGTGGACCTATTCATGGATTAGAGCTGCAGTAATACAATCGTGGGGATGAAATGTCAGACAACATGTCGTGACATTTTAGTACGTTTGACAGGGCATAGATGGTTAAAACAAGTAAAGGTGATTGGTGTAATCATTTGATCTCAAGTTCCGCAAGGTGGACTCTGAGAAATTATAGGGAGTCTGAGAGAATTTATTTTTCTCTGCATAATCTGAAGGGGTATTGAGATCAGCAAAGGTAGTGTACTTATGCTTCTAATCATATGGAAAGTCTTTCAAAGACTAATATTTTCTAAGCCAGAAGAATGATGTCGAACTAGAAGTCAGGACATATACCTAATGGAAGTCAGAGCTTTTGTAGTTCGGGGAACTAATTAGGGAAATGAGTTGAATTTGAAGGTGCCTTGTTTAAAGCTCAAGGTTGAAGCTTTGAATTGATCTCTGTTTACGAAAAACAAACAAGTCGTCATCTCGATAGAGAGATATCTCTACTATTCCACCACAAACATTTGAAGTTAACAAAAAAGAGATTTATTTCATAAGAGAAGGGGCCTTACTTGAAGCAAGTATGTCAGTCACAGTCTCTTGAATGAAAGAATAATTTTCAACCAGTTTAGGGAAAGGTAACAAGTATGGGTTTATGTTCCTCAGAGCATGTCTATTTGCTATAAGAAAGATTTGAACTTGACTAGCTTGTACAAGGTCCAAGCTTGAGGCTTAACTAACAGTTTGAAACTGACTCTGGGAGATGACACCACTGGGGATTAACTTTGACTAAAGGAATTATGTGTTCTGTACTAAGCCCAGAATCGTGGCTGACTCTTTGAGGATGCTCTTATTGAGCATGGATTGGTGGGATGTTGATCCTACCGGGGAGTTTGCTCTTATTGAGTAGGAATTGATAGATGAAAGCTTAGAATTGAGGTTGACCCTATTGGGGATATTACTCTATTAAGGATTTATTGATGGAGGCTGACCTTTTCCAAGGGTTTTAATTCATTTGAAAGCTTTGATGGAGGCTAACCCTTTATAGGGGTTTTGATTCATTTGAAAGCTTTGATGGAGGCTCGTTGATTCAATTGCAAGCTGAGAGAAAAATTGGTTAGAGTTTGTTATCATCATTTAGTTTCCGGTCAGTTTCCACCACCTCCCTTTCTATTTTGATTTCTCTTGTTATAAGAAATTGAGCTGGCAATTGGATTTTCATTTTCCCTTAGTTGAATTAGTCATGTAGCAACTAGTTAACATTTCTGAACCTGTCTTTTCTTATCGAACCGATGCGGGTTTTTCTCATGGTGGTTCACTGATGCGCTTGAGTTTAAAGTTAAGTTGCACGTTGGTTTTCTCATAGTTTTGTAATGTGTCGAGTCGGTTTAATTATGCAAGGGGTGGTTTATTATGATGTGCAGCGCTGCGGTCTTGCGAATTTTATGTGGCAATTTGTCATGTATGGAAACGGCGGAGCTCAGATTCAGGTTTGAGTTAGCTTCAAAGGCGGGCAAAATCAGCGCAACACCATAAATACTCACTCTGAACTTCCAAGCATATCAATACTCATAACCATTCACGACGCAAACAAATGCCGGTGATGATCCGAAGGTAGACTTCCTTAATCTTTTCAAGTTGCTGTCATTATTTGGTGGAATGTTTGTAGGGCTGTTTGGATATGGTTCAGTCGTGAACATTAGCTTTTGAATGTTGCAGGTCCTGCAAGGCCAGGATGATTTGGTTTGGAAAATGGGTATAAGGCTTATGATTTGGAAGTCATGAAGAAGATTGGAACATGGAGATTGAACAACGGTTGACGCATGAAGAACAACATTAGGATAGATTTTCATGTGTTCTCTGATTGATTTTTTTGTATTTTTTGTAAAGGGACTTCGTGTTTTGAATGGATCATTTTTTTAACTTATGACTTGAATTCAAATGAAAAACTCCAAATATCCAAAGCAATATTAAATCAAACTTGAATTCCCAAAATACTCAGTGATTTTCTTTTCCAAATAAAATCTTTTCCTCCAATTTGCATCTAAATTTCAATGGCATAAAGAAAGAGCGAAACTCAGACGATGCTTGTATGATATTGAGCTCACAACGAAGTTGGTAAACATCTGGACTTGAAATGAATATGGTGAATTGTTTGAACTGTACTAAAATACCAGGGCCTTGTGTGCATCAAATCTTGACTTCATGAACGAACATATGCATCTCATGAGTATTTTGAACCCATGGCATCATGTAATCACCAATGAATCCAAATCTTCAATCTAATGAAAGCTTGTCCTCAATTCCCAAATCGCAAGCGATTTGCACTTGAAACAACTAATTAATTTAAAAGGACAATAATGCCTTAATTACACTGAACCTTCAGGTCCTATATCATGCCTTGACAAAATGTCTTCCTCAATAAATGACTTTAACATGATGCCTGAGGAATCCTTTGATGAGGATAAAGACCTAATTTAACACCTCACTGCTTGAAGAACCAGAAGTACCACATCTTATTAGCCGTGTACATATCAATCTCATTATGAAACCTTAAGCTCTTAGATATGAATGTTATCTTTACTATAAACTATCATTTTGTAAATTATGCAATAATAAAATTAGTTAATAACGTGATTTAATTTTTTTATAAGATAATTTTTTTAAAATAACATAAATTATAAATAATTTTCATTATAAAAAAAACTTTATTAGTATAAGTATTATGTTATATTTTTTATCAACAAATCAAAATTGAAGAAAACATATCTTATATCTGTGTCAGCCAATCAAAGCTGCAGAAAATATATTTTATAGTATTTATGCTTGCCTTATAAATGTAGTATTTTATATTTTAATATAGAGATAAAGTTTGTCTTTAGACAAGTTTTTCAAAATAGTGAAAGTGGGGGAAGAGTTTGGGAAGTTAAGGAATTTGAGACGTTCGAAAAACGAACCTGTGGGTACTGTACCTTTTGAGTTCAAACTATGATAAAATAAAGAGACAAGAACATCGTATCCTAAATGCCGTGCAGGTACATGTACAAAAACCTTTTTAAGTCTATCTACTACTGGATTGCCAGTTATTGGTCTGTTAATGTTGTTGGGCCACAATATTTATAAAAAAGAAAAATCATTTAAAAATACAAATTTATTATTTGGTTTTTGTTCCAGAATACTAGTGTAGTAAATTAGTTTAGTTTGTTTTAGCTTTCAGATTTGAAAAATTAACTAATTATATTTAGTTAGTTGAAGTTGTTAGAATTAATTACAAGATTATGTAAGTTTATATTCTTCAATTATAAATGGAAAGATTCATTTTTGTTTATAACTGAATTTTAGGAATGATGAAATAAAAAACTCATTTTTAATAGGCAAAGATTCATATTCTGCTATATGGATCTTACTGTGTTCATCAGCGGACAAGATGGATCTACAAGATGGCGTATGGTGAAAGTTAAGAGAATAGTTTCATGACAAAAACTCAAACAAAATGGATCTACTTGAAATCCAAATTGTATACATGCAATATGGAAGAAGGCACATTGATCTGAGATTATGTCAAAAAGTTTGATAGGATTATTTCATAGCTGAAGGATATGAAACCTAAGATTGATGAAGAAGACCAAAAACTCATGTTACTTCTTTCATTACCAATTTCTTAAGAACATTTAGTTTAGATATTGATTGTGTGGTTGATACGCTAACCATTGAGAGACTAGAACATTATTGTTATTACAAGTTATCGACTAATTGTTTAAGCAACTTGTTAAGTAAGATGACTTGACTTGTTATGAGATATTCTATCTCTATTTAACTCTGGTGCGCACTACTCTATCTGCTTGTGACCACTTCAACCTTGATTACAGGATTTGGTTCTGTCTTAGTTCATCAAAAAGTTTGCAAAGATTGCGTTAAGAGAAATTATTCTAATTCAAATTATGTTGAAGAAGATTTTATTAAATCATATATCTAAATGAAAAAAAAATGTATTGAAAATGATTTAATTAAAATATTTGGAGTTGGTTTTATTAAAGAATATTTGATTTGATTTTTTTTTAATTTAGCTCATTTTTATCAAATCCTTCTGGAATTTTTCACTGGATCATTTTTTCTATTTAAGGAGATGGTTCTCCTTGTTTAACGACTCACTTGTTTTTGAAAAATAGTTTATTGTTCTCTATATTTTGTGTTTAAATGAATCTTTGTGTTTTCTTGTGTAATACTCTATTTAGAGAGTCTTTCTTTCTTTAGAAGGATAGAGTATTTGGTTTATAACTGTGATTTGAATCACTCCAGATAGAATTGTTTCTTGCAAACATTTGGGAGAGTGTTTGAGTGAAAGTGAGAGGATCTGAGATTTAGGGGGAGATTGAGTTGAAGTTCACTGGCGCTGAACTGCGGGAGCTCAAATGAGACTTTTGTGTACTACTAACAACTTGAATTAGTGAATTTAATTATTTTCATTTGGGTTACAGCCCTCCAGACATAGTTGGTTTTACATCAAACCAAATTACCAATAATCTGTGTTATTTACTTTGTATTTGGTTTATTTGTTCATCGTTATTTCCATGTCATATAGTCTAACACATTGTCTCAATATTGTGTGTGAAATATTGTTGTTGACTGATGTAACTCCCTTCTAAATCCCGCAGAAATTAATAAAATAATCAGAGTAAAATATTAAAACAAGGGTGCCACAATTAAGAAAAAATTAAAACCAAAGATAATTCATCTGTCATGCTTTATTAGGAACGGTTCATCAAATAACAATCCCATGTTTATCACTACGGAATAGTGTAACATCACCAAAACAAACCAATGGAACATAATCCAAAAACCAATCAAATAGAGTATAATTATTAAACTCTAAAACTATCGTTCCAAATGTTACAAGATCAGAGCATGACCGACACGACCCAAAATAAATGAATAGACTCTACGAGCTATCCTCACCAAAGCAATAAGTCGCTACTCCTCAATCTAAAAATTATCAACATGTAAGGGTGAGTCTCATTCACAATTAATAAATTTAATGTATTCATAAGCAACAAAACATCATAATACATCATTCACCCGATTTTCAATATATTCAGATTTTCAACTGCCATTCATCAAACACAACAAATACATCACCCAACATAATACTGAAATCCATTCAATCATGTTATGACAAAATGCATATGAATCAACTGACACTATGCATGTGGTATCAATAAGCTGTGGAATTAATCCACCCGACCGATCTAAACATCACTGAGATACGGCCCTACCGGCACAAATTCCACACAATGGGAATTATGGCCACCATTGATCCAAACATCACCGGGATCCATCACCAAAATGATTTATGAATGAATGCATATATATAACATACTTATAACATCACCAATCTGATGCACCGCATCGTCTCGCCATAATCCACGGTTATCGTCACCAACAAGTATGCACATGCTTTCGCAATCATTCGATCATTTTCACATTTGACACAATAAACATAGCAATAACCATAATCCATCCATCATTACACCAATACATTGTCATTTTCACAAAACCGCATATGCACAATGCTCATTTCACCAAAGCAATTAAATCGAGTTTTAAAAATAAAATCGGCCACTGCACATCTCTCTATTTTATATTATAAAACATTTAATTAACTTCACATCTCCTAAAATGACACATAAAATGGATTCACGGATCAAAAGTTACATAGTTTCAAGGTTCAGAAAATTTCTGCATAGCAGGGTCCGCTTAGCGACCCTCCAGCGCGCTTATCTAATCAATTTTCCAATAACCCCGCTTCAAGCGATCAAATACAGTAGCTAACTACGTTGGGACCTCTGCTTAGCAGGCTAGGTCCGCTTAGAGAGCTCAATTATTTTTTTGAAAAACGAACAGCATCCGCTTAGCGAGCCTGAGGCCGCTTAGCGGACGTGCGATTATGCAGAGTTTCACCTCTGTGAGAGACCTGCGATTCCACACATCCTTCACCCAAAATATCTTCTAAACGTCGATTAAAGGCATAAAATCTCATATAACCATCACACATCATCAAACATAAATAAAAACGTATTTTCAATCAATAGTTCATGCAATTTCATCAATTACCCTAAACTATGACATTCCCAAACCTAACAATCCCAAACCCAATATATCCAATTGAATCAAACCATATCTTAATCAATTATATCACCTATAATCACATAATAGATATTAACCAGAAGAGTCCCCCCTTACCTTGATTCAAAGTTTCTTGACAGCCCTCTTCTTCTTCTTCTTCTCTGCTTTGTATGTGTTTTGCAAACCTCCTCTTTTGACTCTTCTGTTCCTCTATTTCCCAATTTCCTTTATTATTATTATGAAAGAAGAATGGAAAATAACTTCAGTAGGGCCTCACACGTAGCACCCCCTCTTTACTAAACGTAACATCAAGCCCACTTATATCTTTCACAATTTTCCCAATTAATCCGATTAACTAATTAAATCCAATAATTAATTTTAAATTCTAAATAATTAATAAATAGGAAATATGGGGTGTTACAACTAACCAGAACTTCCAGTGGCATCAGAGCAGACACTCTATTCTGGTTAGGTGTGCTCTAGGATTTCTTTACCTTCTCAATTCAAGATGGACAAAGCCAAATAAGGAGGATTCATTAATCCATCATCGATTCTTACAATACTAACTATGACTATTGGAAGGAACAAATGGTTGCTTTTCTTAAGTGCATGGATACTTAAGGTTGGGTTTGGTTACTAAGCACTTTGTAAATATAACTCTTTGTAATATTTAACCAAGTTGGTTAAGATTCCTTGGGGGACTGACGGTATAGTCAGAAGTTTCAAGAAGACTTAGACAAGTTGTAATTGTGGTTGTAATTAAAGGTTTTTGATTAGTAAATTAAGTTTTTGTTAATAAGGCAAATCATCAGGGTTAGGTGGATTGGAGGTAGCCTAGTTAACGGTGAGCCATGATAAAAATTGTGTGTTCTCTATCCTTTATTTTGTCTTTTGGGTGTTCTAAAAAGAGTTAACTCTTGAAACCCAATTCAACCCCCCCCTTTGTCTTGTGTTTCATTGAACTTTCAAGAATTGTACCCTGCTAGAAATGGCTAGAGTTATGGTTCATGTTGTAACACCCTTCTAAACCCCGCGGAAATAAATAGAATAATTCAGAGTAAACATGAAATACAAGGGTATCACAATTAATTCAAAATAAATACCAATGCCAAATGTCATGCCACACGAGGAGCAATTTAACATAAACACCATTCATGTTCAACACAGTGAATCATAATTCATAACGTTGCATATTCATCATCCATGCAAATTAATCCAAACCAAGTTTGAAACAACAAAATCAAAATAGAGTAATTTATCTCTAAACTAGTGTTCCCCAGTGTTACAATCAGAGCATGACCGACACGACTCATGGATGAACTCTAAGAGCAATCCTCATAAAATCAGCTAAGCCGCTACTCCTCAATCTGAAAAACAACATGTAAGGGTGAGTCTCATTCTCAATTAACGAGTATTATATAGTCGTAAGCAAACAAAACGTCAAGAAACTATTAATCACTCAACCTACATGTATACAATCATTCCAATACTTCACATTCGTCAAACATACCAAGATACATCATCAATCACAACACAATTCATTCAAGCCATAACATCTTATAATGCATATGAATGAACTGACACTAATGCATGTGGTACCAAATCATGGGCTAAACCCATCCAACTGATCTACTTATCATCGAGATACAGTACACCGATACAAATTTCGCACAATGGAAATTATGTCCTACAAATAATGCACTCATCATCGGGATATATCATCAAATGCAAATGATTCATGAATGAATGCACACATATCACATACTTATATCATCATCAATACGATGCTTAACATCGTCTATTTTAATCTCATATCATCAACATCGTAAGCATGTATATGTCTAAGCATTATTCAATCATTCATGCATATTCACCACAATCGTCAGCTTAATATTAATCACATATTAATACAATCACAAATCATCGAACCATCACACAAACACATGGTCATATATATAAACACATTTATACATATACAATGTTTCAATCCACCAAAGCAATTTAATAGAGTTTTTAAAATAAAGTCGTCCACTGCCCATTTTATCACTTTATCGTGTAAAACATCTAATTAGCTTCGCAACACCCAAAACGGCACCTAAATCGGACAAACGGATCAAAAGTTATGACCTTCAGAATATTTTTCAAAAATTGCATGTTGTGCGTCGACGCAAATAATTTCCACCACTCTCGAGTAAGCGCTCGTCGACACTACAGGTCGATGCAAATTTGCTGAATGTGTCGACGCAACTGACACTTAGGTCGACGCATTCTGCATCTTGTGCAGAATTTTGTTGCGATTCTGACATCCTTCCTCTCCCAATTCCAATCCATTCCCCCCATAATCATCCCCACATCAAAACATCATCAAGTAGCATGATATACTACAATTTTAACACATTTTACAGGTCATCTAACATCAAAACATTCGTCAATCTCATCAATTTCATCAAATTCATCAAATTCACCAAAACCTAACATCTCTATTCATTCATCATACTCCTAATTGACATAACTAATAATCCTAACCATTCCATCACTATCGGTTACATAATAATTATTAACCAAGAAGAATCCCCCCTTACCTTAGGTTTGATCTTCGTCTTCCCCTTTGCAAAGCTCTTCAAGTCTTTCACGTGTTTTCTTTTTTCCCAAATGCTGTAACATTCTCTATTCCACAACTTCCTTATATTTTATTAAAAATAGAATAACTTTGGCTAATGGACTTAATAAGTTAACACCTCCCTTTCTATTAACCACCACACGAGCCCAATAGCTATATTTCCAATATTTCTCAATGATTCTCATAACATCAATTATTCCAATTAAATAATTATCCTATTTAAATTAAATAATTAGAAATAATTTTCGGGGTGTTACAACTCTCCCCCACTAAAAGAGTTTTCGTACTCGAAAACATACCTCAAGTGAAAAGTTTCGGATAGGAATCCTTCATCTGACTTTCCAGCTCCCAGGTGACATTCGCGTCAGCTGGTCCTCCCCAAGCCACTCTGACTAAAGCTATCTCTTTACCACGTAACTGCTTCAGCTTCCGATCTTTAATCCTCACAGGTAAAGTCTCAACGGTTAAGTTATCTTTCACCTGTACATCATCTATCTGGATCACATGAGACGGATCCGCGACGTATTTCCTCAACTGAGACACATGAAATACATCATGCAAATTCGCAAGCATCGGCGGTAAAGCAATGCGATATGCAACTTCTCCTACTCTTTCAGAAATCTGAAACGGTCCAATAAAACGCGAAGTCAATTTCTTTGACTTCAAAGCCCGATCAATACTTGTCATAGGAGTAACTCTCATAAACACATGGTCTCCCTCTTGAAACTAAAGTGTCTTTCTCCTTTTGTCGTGGTAACTCTTCTGACGACTCTGAGAAGCTTTCATCTTCTCTTGAATCATCTTTATATTCTCCGTAGTTTGTTGTACAATTTCTGGTCCGATTACCGCACTCTCACCAGATTCGTACCAACACAACGGTGTTCTACATCTCCTTCCATACAAAGCCTCAAACGGAGCCATACCAATGCTCGAATGAAAATTGTTGTTGTAGGTAAACTCAATCAAAGGTAGATAGCTATCCCAGGCACCTCCTTTTTCTAGCACACAAGCACGTAACAAATCCTCCAACGATTGCACCATTTACGATAGCTTCATTCACCTGTCTAGCAGTCATGCTCATATCATCAGCACTAACAGCTTCAGGAAATAACACTGTCTTCGAAAAATAGTTGATATGAACACGGTTGAACTCTAACCAGTTCATTCCCAAGATTACATCAAGTTGTTTCAACGGAAGGCACACTAAGTCCATTCCGAATTCTCTGCCAAAAATATCAACCGGACAGTTCAAACAAGCAGATGAAATAGTTACTGAACCCGATGCAGGAGTGTCAATAATCATACTTCCATTAATATCAGATATTTCTAATCCCAACCTTTTAGCCCAATCCATTGAAATGAACGAATGTCGCTCCAGTATCAATAATTGCAATTAGAGGTGTGCCATGAATAACACACGTACCTTTAATCAACCTATCTTCTAGAGTAGTCTCTGTCCCAGACAAAGGAAACACCTTTCCTTCAGATTGATCCTTCTTTGGTTTCGTGCACTGTGGACTGATGTGACCCTCTTCTCCAAAGTTGTAACATGTCATAGTCTTCACTCTACATTCAGCAGCTACATGCCCAGTCTTATTGCACTTGAAACATGTTTTCTCCTTGCCCTTGCAGTCGTTCCTCTTGTGTCCAGCCTCACCATAATTATAGCATCTAACGAGGGCACTAGAATCTCCCCCACTAGGCTTCTTCCAACTTCCAGCTCTAGGATTTCCCTTACCATAAGGCTTACCCCTATCCATCGGTTTCTTGCCTTTCTTGTCAACCAACTCGCGAGAGTGAGATGACTTCAGCTTAAGGTTATCCTCTTCGAAGATCCAACTACAATCCACTAGATCAACAAATCTGCAAATCCTCTGATACCTGATACCCTGCTTAATCTCGTCTCGAAGACCATTCTTGAACTTGATACACTTTGAGAATTCACTAGTTTCATCATTGTTGTAGTGAACGTAGTACTTCGCCAACTCAATAAACTTCGAAGCATACTTCGGTACCGTCATATTACCTTGAGTCAGCTCCAAAAATTCAATTTCTTTTCTTCCCCGAACGTCTTCAGGAAAGTACCTTCTCAGGAATTCCCTCTTGAACACAGCCCAAGTGATTGCTACACCAGCACCCTCGAGTTCATCTCTACTGGCCATCCACTAGTCATCAGCCTCTTCGGACAACATATGCGTACCATACCTCACTTTCAGATCCTCAGCACAATCAATGACTCTGAAAATCCTCTCAATCTACTTCACCCATTTCTGAGCACCTTCAGATCATGCGTGCCCTTGAACAACAAAGGGTTGTTCCTCTGAAAGTTCCCCAATTTCCTGTCAGCACCAATCCCAGCTCCTCCAGGATTTCCTCCCAGCACACCAGCAATCATGCCCAAAGCCTCAGCGATCGCATCATCGTTTCTTCCACCTCTTCCAGCCATTGTTCTGCTAATTCACCAAAACAATCTTCATTAGCACAAAAGTATCGACAGTGGTTACTTCGCACTAGTTGTATACAAGGAAATGACTGACACTAAGACTCTGGTCACAACGACCGACTATGCTCTGATACCACTATTGTAACACCCTTCTAAACCCCGCAGAAATAAATAGAATAATTCAGAGTAAACATGAAATACAAGGGTATCACAATTAATTCAAAATAAATACCAATGCCAAATGTCATGCCACCCGAGGAACAATTTAACATAAACACCATTCATGTTCAACACAGCGGATCATAATTCATAACGTTGCATATTCATCATCCATGCAAATTAATCCAAACCAATTTTGAAACAACAAAATCAAAATAGAGTAATTCATCTCTAAACTAGCGTTCCCCAGTGTTACAATCAGAGCATGACCGACACGACTCATGGATGAACTCTAAGAGCTATCCTCACCAAATCAGCTAAGCCGCTACTCCTCAATCTGAAAAACAACATGTAAGGGTGAGTCTCATTCTCAATAAAGAGTATTATATAGTCGTAATCAAATAAAACATCAAGAAATTATTAATCACTCAACCTACATGTATACAATCATTCCAATACTTCACATTCATCAAACATACCAAGATACATCATCAATCACAACACAATTCATTCAAGCCATAACATCTTATAATGCGTATGAATGAACTGACACTAATGCATGTGGTACCAAATCATGGGCTAAACCCATCCAACTGACCTACTCATCATCGAGATACAGTCCACCGACATAAATTCCGCACAATGGGAATTATGTCCTACAAACAATCCACTCATCATCGGTATATATCATCAAATGCAAATGATTCATGAATGAATGCACACATATCACATACTTATATCATCATCAATACGATGCTTAACATCGTCTATTTTAATCTCATATCATCAACATCGTAAGCATGTATATGTCTAAGCATTATTCAATCATTCATGCATATTCACCACAATCGTCATATTAATATTAATCACATATTAATACAATCACAAATCATCGAACCATCACACAAACACATGGTCATATATATAAACACATTCATACATATATAATGTTTCAATCCACCAAAGCAATTTAATCGAGTTTTTAAAATAAAGTTGGCCACTGCCCATTTTATCACTTTATCATGTAAAACATCTAATTAGCTTCACAACGCCCAAAACGGCACCTAAATCGGACAAACGGATCAAAAGTTATGACCTTCAGAATATTTTTCAAAAATTGCATGTTGTGCGTCGACGCATGGACCCCTTCAGGTCGACGGAAAGAATTTCCACCACTCTCGGGTAAGCCTCGTCGACACTACAGGTCGACGCAAATTTGCTGAATGTGTCGACGCAACTGACACTTAGGTCGACGCAACTGACACTTAGGTCGACGCATTTTGCGTCTTGTGCAGAATTTTGCTGCGATTCTGACATCCTTCCTCTCCCAATTCCAATCCATTCCCACCATAACCATTCCCACATCAAAACATCATCAAGTAGCATGATATACTACAATTGTAACACATTTTAGAGGTCATCTAACATCAAAACATTCGTCAATTTCATCAAATTCACCAAAACCTAACATCTCTATTCATTCATCATACTCCTAATTGACATAACTAATAATCCTAACCATTCCATCACTATCGATTACATAATAATCATTCATCATACTTCCAATATTTCTCAATAATTCTCATAACATCAATTATTCCAATTAAATAATTATCCTATTTAAATTAAATAATTAGAAATAATTTTCGGGGTGTTACACATGCCAAAAATCTCTCATACTATTTATGGGAAAAAGCAATGAATACTTCTTGTCATATTCAACAAATGAGTATTCAACCATTTAACAATGCTACGCATTATGAACTGTGGAGAGGGAGGAAACCCATCGTTAAATACTTTCACTCGATTGGTAGGACTTACTATATTATTCTAGTTAGAGAACAGATATGAAAGTTTGATCCTAAAAGTGATGAAGGTATATTTCTGGGGTATTCTATTAACATTAGGGAAAATCACGTGTTTAACAAGCGCACAAAATCTATGACGGAGTCCATAAATGTCATATCACGTGAGAGGTTCCCTATGCTCTTATATATCTTTGGCTAGTTAGATTCATTTGTTGGTGATGTTGGAGTGGTGGTGAATGGGAACTTGACTTGTGATGTAAAGTGGAAGAGATTCCTTTTCCTCTATCAACAAGAAATGGTCACTAATATACTATTTTCCATTTGAGACGTGACTCTTTCATTGGATTCTAATATGTGGTGGTTGCGTCATTTTAAAGATGGTGTTTTTCTGCCAACTTCAGTTATTTAGGACTCCTTAGTCATGATATCCCCATACTTTTATGGTCATTGGGGTGGATTAGTTCTTCCTCGCGTCTAGGATAGTTGGACTCCCTCAAAAGTTATTGTCTTCACCTAGCAACTTCTTCAAGAGAAGATCCCTTCTAAAGTTTTCCTATTGAGGCATAAGGTGCTAGTGGATCTCGAGGGTGTTACTTGTCTATTGTATATAAGGCTTATTGCTTCAACTACCTCCTATTTGTCACTTTTATTGTGTTTCTTGGTCAACGGTTTGTCGAGAAACAAATGTGAGCTATGTAAGTCTGACATTGCTTGGAAAATTTGAGGTTAAGTACTTTATAAGTGAGAGGAACCATGCATCAATAACCTTAAGGGTTTGGGTGAATATATGGTGTCTCTCTTATATATTTGGGTGAGTCTTTGATTCAATGTGGATGTTTTATCTTATGATGATCCTATAGTGGTATCAGAGTTGATGATACAAGTAAGGGTCCGACTCTTTGTATCGAAGGTCTTACTACGTGGTGGTGGTTAGACGACGTGTCCCATTAAAGTGTTTGTGGCGTGGTAAGAGTAAATTGTGGCGCGGTAAGAGTAAATGTTAATGACAGTACAAGTATATGGATGAAAGAACTTCCACTTGAAAGGGAGCATAATGGATAAAGCCAGACTTTAGGACAAGATTGTTGAAAAATATGTGTGAGTTGTGTAAGTCTCACATTGCATGAAAAATGGGAGATTGAGCCATTTATAAGTGAGATGATCCATATATTTATTGCCTTAAGATTTTGACTGAATATGTAGTGTTTCTCTCACTTGTTTATGTGAGTCTTTGACCGAGTATAAATTCTTTCCCTCATGTTGACCCATCATAATTGTCTTGTTTTGCCTGATTGTTTAGCTTTTAGTTATTATTTCATGTGTTCTTTGAATTTTATGTTTGATACTTGTTATATATATATATATATATATATATATATATATATATATATATATATATATATATATATATATATATATATATATATATATATATATATATATATATATATATATATATATATATATATATATATATATATATATATATATATATATATATATATATATATATATATATATATATATATATATATATATATATATATATATATATATATATATGAGGGGCATATCATATGAGAATGCCATATTTATATGAGAATGTGAGAATGAATCTAAACCATGGGATTTTAAAATAAATGGTAGAGATTATGAGTGAATCTTTTTTTTCTCTCTCCTACATCATTTATTTCAAAATGTAGGAGAGAGAAAAAAAGAATAAACCAATTTGCCTTAAATACCGAATAGAAAAAGTTTTACGCAGAACAAATGTTACACTAAGAGAATAAAAAAAAAAAAAAAGAATAAACCAGTTTTAAATTTTATCTATGTAAGAGAACACTTCATCTTGGTAGATTGTTATACAGCATGTGTTAGATTGTTATTATTATGATAAGAACAATTTTATTTTGGATCATTCAGCACATATTCAATCAATGGAGTTTATGTGGTCCTCAACTTCAAAGTGCTACCTTCACATATTTTTCTCTATATTTCCTTTCTGCTTACACTGAACTTACGTGTAGGTCGTTAGTGAACAATTATTATTTGAATAAAAACGAAACTTTAGACTATGGAGACAGAAAATTCAAAGTAGATAGGTCAACTTCGACGACCAAAAGAAATAATATCTTGAGAATTTTTTAATCTATCTCTTAATTCTCTTAGACACCTAACACATTTTCATTTATACTATCTATTTTTTTTGGATATATAAATTAGCAAGTATATATATTTTTTTTTTTGTCAAAATTTAGTTTTTTTTGGATTCACATCTATGAAACATGCATTTTCGAAATAAAAAAAATATGAGAATTTCTTCACCCACCTCCTAACCTTCTTGCTCACCCCTGGTGAATTTACAACACTACCCCTTGTTTCGGAAGTTCATTTCCGAAAAGGTATTTTTTTTTGAAAAAAAGGTGTTTTCGGAAATGAACTTCCGAAAACGTGTTTTTTTTAATATAAAATATTGATTTCGGAGATGCATCTCCGAAATAAAGTTACATTTTCAGAAAATGTGGTGTTTCGGAAGTTCATCTCCGAACTCACCCCCCTTGGAGGAATTCGGAAATGCACTTCCGAAAAAAGGTCTGGACAGAAGAAAAATAACAAACAAGAACGATTCGCTTTGTTTAATCGGATGAAGACGATGGAGGAGACGCTGCAACAGGTTAGAAAGTCCCGATCCTCTAGAAATCCATACCACATTGTAACTTACCAACATAATAAACAACAACAAAAAACTTATGAGCAAACTATACTTACATCATAGTGGTGTAGATCCTTATCAGCCACTCGCAACTGAAAATGATTAGCACGAACTTGAATTTTCCTTCCCAATTTTCCTTCCCAATTTTCCTTCTGAGACGACGGAGCCGACTCTAGAGTAGCCTTCTGTTTAACTTCGGCAGTCAGGCTCTCGATGGAGATCAGAGCCGAACTCAAGGAAGCAACCGGCGCTGCGACAGATGGAACAAACGGCGCTGAAACAGATGGACGAACAACCGGAGCTGCAACAACAGATGGAGGAGAGGTAACTGGGGCCGGAGCATATGACGGAGGAGGTGGATGTCCGGAGGAAGAAGGATTGGAGGTACGTCCACCGCGAGAGCCACGGCCACCACCACCACGGCCTAATCCTGCAGCATTGATGGATGATTGTTGAGAATGTGCAGGAGATGGTTGACTCCGGCGATTTTCGGGATGATTTCCTCCACCGCGGCGAGACATTGTGATGAAAGAAGTAACAAGAGATAGAAAACGTTAAAGCAAAGAAGAAGACTTAGGATCGAAAATGATTTGGGATATTTTGAAAGAAAAATGGGTGAGAAGCTTTTAAATAGGAAAGTGTTTTAGAAGTTAACCGTCTGAGAGTGGTGGGGAGAAGGAAAAGGGAACTTCGAAATTTCAAAAGGTTTTTTATTCTTTTAAATAGGGCGTGGCTGTGGAGCTTCCCAATTTTTGTTACGTAGGCTTTTAAGTAGGAAAGTGTTACCACATTTCTTAGAAGATAACCGTCTTAGAAGGCTTACGTAGGCACATGTGTCCACATTTCTTACCTGATCAGGGGAC
Organism: Vicia villosa; assembly: GCF_029867415.1. Lineage (NCBI taxonomy): Eukaryota > Viridiplantae > Streptophyta > Magnoliopsida > Fabales > Fabaceae > Vicia > Vicia villosa. The sequence continues at coordinate 12,768 of NW_026706004.1, read as the reverse complement.
GTCATTACAAAAAAATCAAACAAAGGGGTGCGCTGGGAAAGTCAAAGTTCTATGTTTATAATCCAGAAGATGGATAGTGTTCACGGCGATGAAGTCCAAGAATCTACATATTGAAATCAGAACAATCCAAAAACTAAGATGATAAATCCAATACAAAGACACTGTGCGATACAATCCGAAATCAGAACAAAACAAAACACGTCAAACAAAACAAAAACACGTTATTCTGCCCGACGAGCGTTACAAAATACACATCAAACAAAATAAAAACACGTTATTCTTCCCGACGAGCGAACTCCTCCGAATGAAGATAACTATACCAATCCTCATCCCACTCAGTATCAGAACCATCAGCGTTGATCACGCCTGAAGACTGAGTTTGCACGTCCGAGCCATGGACCCCCAGGGGACGAGAAGCAGAACCAGTCAAAACCTTCTTCTTCTCCTTCACCTCCTTCACCTCCTTCACCTCCTTCTTTGAAGAACCCTTTCTTCCCTTAGCGCCACCCATTCCTGCGTAAAAATGAAGAAAGAAAGGTCCATGAGACCTCCTTTTATAAAAGAAGAAAGGGACACAAACTTCAAAGAAACAGGCACAATAAACAAAGGCGTTAAAAATAAAGTACTTGCAAATTAAAACGGACACTCCCTACCCTCTCTAGAAGACGCAGTCCTGCGTGCTGGTTGATTGTCTGACATGTTCCTGTAAACAATTGAAATCGATTAATATGCGAGACAAAATAAAAAACAAAAAAATTTGAACTTCTGATACATTTCGGAAGTTCATTTCAGAAAACTGGGATGGAGGTGTTTTCGGAAATGAACTTCCGAAACACCCCTGCGATGGAGTTTTCTGCAACTTCCATGGTAGACCCCTAAACCAAACTTCAAACCAAATCAAAATGCTTCTAAACAACCTAAATACTACTAACAACCTAACCATATATCATTTATGCAATTAAAACCCTAAATAACATGCATTTGAATAATAGATCTAAAAATTTCAAAACTTACAAAGTGTTAGGATTGAGGGCTTTTGAATGTTGTTTAGCAGTGTGATTGGAGCCTTGATGCAGCTTTGGAATTCTGTTTGCACAAATTTTCGCCTTTGCCACTTTTTGTTTTGATTTAGGGTAAATGATTGGGGGAGGGGGAGTGTTTTGATAAATCTGCAGAAATCGCAGTATTTCGGAAGTGAACTTCCGAAATAATGTTTTCGGAAATGAACTTCCGAAATAAGTCAATTTTTTCAAAAAAAAGACGCTTTCGGAAATGAACTTCCGAAGCAGGGGTATTTTGGGATTTTCGCTGGGGGTGACCCCCATAGGGAGGTGGCTAAAGAAATTTTCTTTTTGTTTTAACCTAGTTTTTCATTTCAATCGGCAAAGCATCAAGTTTGTTGACAACTTTTGAATCTTCCTCATCATCAACAACAAATAAATAAATAGAATCGTTGAATATTGAATCTCAACAACAACAACAACAACAAGATCTATAAAATCTTTAAATATTAAATTTCAAAAACAACAATAGAAATAAAGAAAATCAATAGAATTGTTAAATATTTAATCTCAACAACAACATTAAACATTTTACTTGACACAACAACAACTAAAATTGCTAAGTTACATTCATGTTTTCCTAACTAATATTTAAACATTTTTAACAAGCAATTATAAGAGAAGGAATTATATTAAGGAATCAACCTTAACATTTTTTCCGCTCTTGCAATCACTCTCAGAAAATGGTGTTGTACTTCATTCTGCTGCTTTCATCATCAATATTGTTTTAATTACGTTAAGTCTGCACTTCAACACTTTGCATCCAAGATGAATCGTTAAGGCATTTTCGATCCGATTGGTTGGTGAAGGTTTCACGTGGATCACTGATGTTTCATGCGTATGTGTTGATGAGTTGGCAATACTTTGACCTTTGTTACTATATAAATGGATGACAAAGATTTGTTACTTAATTTTTTCCATCAAATTGGACAACAGTTTCACTCGGTTGCTAGTTCAACCGAGGTATTAAGTCATAAATAAAAAATAAAATAAAATATTTTTCTCCGGTTGCCAGCTCAACTAAGATAATAGGTCATAAAAAAATAAAAGGTGCTAAAATGAAGTTGTTGGAGTTCGAAGGCGTGTCTCCTGAATACTTATCCCCTCGATTGCCAGCTCAACCGAGGTAATATGTCATAAACAAAAATATTTAAAAAATTAAAAGTTGCTAAAACGCAGATTCAAAGGCGTGTCCCTTGTTAGTTCAATCGAGAGAATAAGTAGTACATTTTTTAAAAATAAATAAAATGTGGTGCGTCTTTGGCTTACACCAAAGTTGTTAATTAACTAAGGTGGAATATTTATTATAGAATGTATTATTTATAGTAGTGTATCTTGAACTAAGCCTCAAACCTTAAATTTTATTGGGACATGCTAACATACAAAGAAAGTTGGAAAATATTACTTAAAATAGATCATTGAGACGAGACAAGCCTAGTAGACATCATATTCATTTCTCCATATGGAGTTAAACTAAAAGCTCATACCCTAAGATCATTAATAACTCATCTTATATTCTAAGAAAAGGAGGGAAAATCAATTTCTAGCTAGACTCTTATTGTGGTCCTCTTCATGCTCAAAATTTCAACATTACCCTTCTTGACCAATCCTATATAACCAAAAAATTTGAGAATTTCTTTGGCCACCTCCCAACCTTCTAGCTCACCTCTGGTGAAAAACCCAGAATACCCCTGACTTCGGAAATGAACTTCCGAAATGCAAGAAAAAGGTGTTTTCGGAGATGCATCTCCGAAAGCGCCTTTTTTTTTAAAAAAAAAATTGACTTATTTCGGAAATGCACTTCCGAAAACACCATTTCGGAAGTTCATTTCCGAAATACTGCGCGTTTTGCAGATTAAGCAAAACAGCCCCCTCCCCCTAATCATTTACCCTAATCTTCTTCCAAACTCACACCCCAAGAGATTTTTGTGCAAACCAGTTCCAAGCTACCTCAAAGGCTCCAACTACTTGCTCTATTACATTCAAAAGTCCTCAAATCCATTAAATCGGTAAGCATTTTGATTTTAAGATCTATGATTAAAATGTATATTAGGGGTGTTTACAAATAGCAAAAAATGTATTAGGTTAGGTTTATACTGATATTTAGGATGTTTAGAATGTGTAGACATAGGCTTGATGTTTGGTTTTGGGGTCTGCCATGGGAGTTGCAGAAAACTCCATCGCAGGGGTGTTTCGGAAGTTCATTTCCGAAAACACCTCCATCCCAGTTTTCGGAAATGAACTTCCGAACTGTATCAGAATTTCAATTATTTTTGTTTCTTTTTTTGTCTCGCATATTAATCGATTTCAATTGTTTACAGGAACATGTCAGGCAACCAACCAGCACGCATCAGACAGGGGAGAGAGTCTCAGACTGCGTCGACTAGACGCGAGCGGGCGGCGGCGCAGCTGGCGTTGACCCAGGGACGGGGGCAGGGCCGGGGGACGCCGTGTGCGAGTTCCCGTGGACGTGGGAGAGGGTACATCTGCTTCAGGATCTAGTAGTCGGCTGGCTCGGGTATCTTCTTCCCGCCAGCGAGAGGAGGAGGAGGAGGAGGGTGCCAGTGCCATACCACGAGCCGGAGGGTGTACCGGATGTTGACCCTCCAGCCGGGGAGGAGGATGAGCAGGAGGATGGCTATCCGGGAGGGCCCTTTGACACTTCCGTGCTGATTCACTACCACGATCACGTCGCTCGGCGGATCTGGGAGGGAGAGGTATTTTTTAAATTTAACCGTTTATTTGTCACCATTTTTTATAATCTAAACCGTTTATTTGTCGCTTATTTAATATATGTCCGCTTATTTAATATATGTCGCTTATTTGTTTTTTTTTGTAACAGGAGAGAGAGCCGCTGAAAATGGTCTACCACGCCCGCAAGATTTTCGGTCTGTTTATACCAGCAGCTGAGTGGTTTTAACGACCATGTGCGAGGTTCAGGGCTCAGCGGGCTCTGCATGACGGGGGTACACCACCATCAGCACCGGCATGCAGGGGGCATTTGTGGAGCGCTGGCACAAGGAGACGTCCTCTTTCCACTTGCCGGTTGGGGAGATGACGATCACTTTGCACGACGTGCAATGTCTTCTCCACCTGCCGATTAGGGGGCCGCTGTTGACCCACTCCAAGATCCAGAGGGTGGAGGCCATTGAGTGGATGATGCTCTACTTGGGCATGGAGCACGAGGTTGCTCACTATGAGTGCGCCACGACTTCTGGGCCTCATGTCCGGTTCACCACACTGAGCACTTATTTTGACCACCATCTGGACGCGGCTGCCGATGCTGAGGGTGAGGGTAACCAGCTGTTCACAGAGTATCACCGCGGCTGCGCTCTCCGGTGCTGGTACATGCATGTGGTAGGCGATGCATGCTTTGTGGACAAGAGTGCCAGGTACGTCGATGTGACCTACCTCCGCTACTTCATGGACCTGGATACCGTTCACCAGTGGAACTGGGGGGCAGCTACTCTGGCATACCTCTACCAGAAGCTGAATGAGGCCTCCAACTGGAGGACGAGGTAGTTGGTCGGATCTTGCACACTGCTTACGGTACGTTTTATTTTAACACATTATCGTATTTATTTATTTATTTATGTTTCGTATTTATTTTTAATACATTATCGTGTTTCTGTTTCAGAGCTGGATCATCTCCTACTTCTCCTGCATCCACGGCTTTCACATCGATCCTGCGTACGTGGACGCCATGCCCAGGGCCGCCAGATACGCTCTCCAGAGGGGGAACGATGCGGTGGGACCATACCGTCTGTACTTGGACCGCACGATGCACGACGACGTCACCTGGAGGCCGTTCGTCGACTACGCTCAGATTGTCCCCTTTGACGGCATTGCTCTATATTCAGGCTGGTTGGCATGCAGGACCGGCATCATGGTCCGGTATCTCCCTGAGCGGTGCATGCGTCAGTTCGGATTCGTGCAGCGGATACCCAGGTCACCCCTTTGAGGCAGCTCCCGACACAGTGACCTGAGTGCAGCTCACTGCCATATGGGAGGACTGGCAGCATCATGTGGTACCGCAGGAGTACCGTCTCACTGGGGTCACACAGGACTGGCACAGTGAGGAGGGGTACGTCACATGGTTCTACCGGGTGTCCCATCCTCTACTGAGACCCGACGTTCCCGGCGCTCCTAGGCCAGCACATGAGGAGATCCTGGAGAACCAGCAGGCCGAGGATGACCACACCATTGATCTCCTGCCGATCTGCCAGCGGATAGAGATGCTTGGGCGGGACGCCTTGGATCGGGGGTGTCGTTCTTCAGGGCGGTCCAGATGCAGTCGCCGTGATGGAGGCGATCGTCACTGATGCGGGCCGTGCGGCGGGGTACAGGCGGCAGAGGAGGGGCTCAGGGTGAGAGGGTTAGGCACACCCAGTAGTGGTCGAGTTTATTTATTTTTTGTTTTCGGATTGTATATTGCGCACACTATTACTATTTGGTTCGGCTTGTATATATTATTTGGATTTTATTTATCGTATTAGTATTTTCTGTTTATCTGTTGCTTATTTTATTTGGCGTTTGCGTTTAATTAAAATGCGAGACTGTTTAAGAAATAACATAAAAAAAAACACAGTTTCTGCATAATTCGGAAATAAACTTCCGAATTCACCCATGAGGTGTTTTCAGAAGTTCATCTCCGAAGACACCCCCCATGAGGTGTTTTCGGAGATGAACTTCCGAATTATGGAAATTTTTTTAAAAAAAAAAAGCGCTTCGGAAGTTCATTTCCGAAGCAGGGGTATTTTGGGATTTTCGCTGGGGGTGACCCCCATAGGGAGGTGGCTAAAGAAATTTTCAAAAATTAAGTGACTTCCTTGACAATAAGGTATGTTAGATACCTAATAATTACAAGTTGGTTTTTCCAACCCTTGGAAACATCATTCATGCATGTCATATTGCTTCTGAAGATTTCGAGGAAAGTAGTTGTTATAACAACTTGGAATCAGGTTGCTTGACCCTTAAGGATGCTTACGATTTCTTCATCAAACCTGACCAACCAAACCGCCGGAGCAAGAAGGTTTGGAATGCTCACATTCCTTCATCAAAATTAACGATCTTTTGGATATTTATACACAACAAGCCCCCCTTTGATAAAAATACATTTCCTAGAGGATGCCACCTTTCTTCTATTTTCAATCTTTGTTTCAAGTAAATTGAAACATCCTAACATCTTGTATTTTACTATGATCTTGATCCTCACTTGTATCCCTCTCTAACTGTTGGGAGATCATCAACAAACACTAGTCAACAAAATGCAGAGTGGTTGTGACGGCTGCAATAATCCACACCATCAATGTAACTTGGGATGCCAAAAAATCAGTTAAAGTTCATTGGCACAATGATCAGTTGGAACACTTGCATTGGCACCATCTCCTCCAATATTGCAAGTAACATTTACCCTAAAATTACTAGTTCATCCATGCTAGAATTCACTATCCTCAAAGCTTTTTCCATAAAATTATACCCTTCCGACCCTCCATCTTTAACCAAGGTGTTGTGGAAACTCCTCCTCTTAGTTGGATAAAAGGAAACTAGGATAGTATGGTCATATGTCCTCACTCTATATCTGCATGTGGAGGCATCTTTAGAAACTTTTATATTGAACATATGAAAAGTTTCTCAAGCTACTTAGGTGATGGTAATAATATCCAATAAGCGGTAATCAGGGCATGTTGATTGTGGAAATTTCTTTCAAGAACAATTGGAACCACTTTTGGCTTGAGTCAAAATCCTTTCTTGTAGTGCAAGTCTTCTCAAATCACAAATTGATCTCCTGAAAGATTAAAGTAGGATGATTGAACTGTTGGATCACGATTTTAACAAATTTGCCACCAAAGAAATTACCGGGTCGAGTCGCCGATCAGTACGCCTTCTTTAAGACGTTTCGCGGTACTGCCAAAATTATGCAATGCAGCTCTTAATAACCACAACGCCTCCAGGATAAAAAAACCCAGTTCTATACTATACGATTACTACTTGCACGGTAGATAATCGGTCTAGAAATACACCTTCAGATGGTACTAGGGCCATTCAAATATGGTATAAATACCATCTTAGTATCTGGTATAACGACCAGTCGTAGTAATTTCTCAAACCAAGAGAAATTTCAATAATTCTCTAAAGAGAATCCAAGAAAAAATTATACTTATAATTTCTCAACTCAAACGAGGAGAAATTAACATTATTCTCTAAAGAGAATTCAAGAAGGTACTAAGAAAATTCAACGAGTTGAAAGAAAGGGGGAGAAGTTGGCGCTTCGACAATTCGAAAGACGCGGAGTTATGAGAGTGAGGAAGGAAAAACTCAAAATAAGTTTTTGGTGTGTTTTGGAATGAAACAAATGACTTCCTTATATAATGAAGTAAACTATCCAAGATTTCTAATCTAAGCGATGTGGGACTAAGGAATTTTTCCAACTAACATACAATGTGAGACTTGACTTAATGAACTTTTTCAATTCATCTCCCTATATTGAAATATATACATAATGTTCCAACAATCCCCCACTTGAATTTAAAATAGTGTTTCAGAAATAACGTCAGACGTTTCTAAGATTGTGCATAAGCAGAGGTGTCTACGACTTGAACCTTTGCGTAGCAAGTAGGATTCTGATTCAACAAGAGTGACACAATTGTCTTGAACTCTATCTCAGACATCAAACTCACACACAACATTTTCTTAAGGTTTATTCTTAATAGCCCGTGCTTTTAATGGCCCTGCACGTGTATCCCGGTTTAGTGAAGGCTCTAGGAATTCTACCTCGAAATTCCATAGGAACCGGCCTCAGTTCCACAATCACATAGGTGAGTCTATCAAGAGTACTCCTGTATCCTAGGTACTCCCTCATACAAAATATAGATCTCATTAAGAGTTTCTATTATCCCATCCTCTTATTACTTCAGGATTCATGCTTCTTTTATTTACTCTAGCATGATCGCCTCATATTACTCACAACTTGTTATTACCCATTGAACCTATTTCTTGGGATCTCCAGTCATTTAGGTCGGGTTACCATCATGAGCAACTCATTTTTGTATAGGCATTAGTCCCATCTTTTTAGATGTATTATGGACTTTCTCTCTAGCTAATCCTTTCGTCAAAAGATGTGCTAAGTTTTCATCAGTGCGTACATGATCCACTCTTACAGCTCCTTTAGAGATACAATCTCTAAAGGTGTTCTGCTTTCTTCTTATTTGACGTCTTTTACCATTATAATAACGGTTCTCAATTTTTGCAATAGCCGCGGTACAATCGCAGTGGATCAACACAACTGGCATAGGTTTTTCTCATAAGGAAATCTCAACTAGCAAGCATCTTAACCAACTTGCTTCTTCACTAGCATTTTCTAATGTTATCATTTCAGACTCCATCATGGACTGAGCCAGGATAGTCTGTTTCTTTGATTTCCAAGATACAGCTCCTCCAACTATGTTGAATACATAGCCACCAGTAGCTTTGGAATCACCTAACAAGGTATTCCAATTTGCATCACTGTATCTTTCAAGTACAGCAGGAAATCTTTGATAAAGTAGGATGATATCTATGGTCCTTTTAAGGTACCTCATGACTCGCTCAATAGCTTGACATTGCTCATTACTCGGTCTACTCGTAAATCTGCATATCAATTCTACGACATATGCAATGTCGGGTCTAGTACAGTCAGTGGCATACTTAAGACTGCCAATGATGCTCGTATACTTTGTTTGTCTTACACTTTCACAAGTGTTCTTAAAAAATTTCACACTTGGATCATATGGTGTGCATACAGGTTTACAATCAAAGTATTTATATTTCTTTAAGATCTTTTCCACGTAATATAATTGATCCAAAGAAATTCCTCGTTTGGATTTTGTGATCTTGATGCCAAGAATCACACTCGCTTCTCCGAGGTCTTTCATATCGAAGTTGTTGCACAACAATGATTTCATAGCATTAACAGCGTGAATGTTTGATCCAAATATGAGTAGATCGTCTACATATAGACATATGATAGTGCAAATGCAATTCTCAGATTTGTAATAAAAGCATTTGTCACTTTCATTAACTTTGTACCCATTTGATATTATTAAGTTATCAAACTTTTCATGCTATTGCTTAGGAGCTTGTTTTAATCCATACAATGACTTATCTAACTTACATACCTTGTTTTCTTGTCCATGGATCACAAAACCTTCCAGTTGTTACATACAGATTTCTTCTTCTAAGTCACCGTTTAAAAAAGTTGTTTTTTACATCCATTTGGTGTACTATCAAATTATAAATAGAAGCAATTGATATAAGTACCCTAATGGATGTAATTCTAGTGACTAGAGAGTAGGTGTCGAAGAAATCTACATTTTCTCTTTGTCTAAAACCCTTGGCTACAAGACGAGCCTTGTATTTATCAATAGTTACATCAGGTTTTAGTTTCTTTTTCAAAATCCATTTACAACCGATTGGTTTGCATCCAAGAGGCAAGTCTACTAAGTGCCAGGTCTTGTTAGACTCCAGAGAATCTATCTCATCTTTAATAGCTTCTTGCCATAAGTCTGCATCCAGAGATGACAAAGCTTCTTGAAGATTTATTGGATCTTCTTCTACATTATAAGCCGCATAATCAGGCCCATAGTATTTAGAAACTCTTACTCTTTTACTTTGTCGAAGTTTTGTTTCTACATTGTTGTTGCTTCCTGTGCTTCTTATCATAGGAATGTGACTCGATTGAGTGCCCCCACTATTTCTCGATTTGAAGGGAAATTTGTCTTCATAGAAATCAACATCATTTGATTCTATGATCACTCTTGCATTTAGGTCATAAAAACCTATATGCCTTACTGTTTGCTGCATACCCGATGAGTACACATTCATATGTTCTACTAGCGAGTTTAACTCGTTTTGGCCAGAATTCTGACATAAGCTAGACATCCCCAAGTTCTCAAATAAGACAAGTTTGGTTGTCTTTTCTTTAATATCTCATAAGGATAGATATTACTTTTTGACTTGGGAACTCTATTCAGGACATAACAAACAGTCAATAAAATTCCCCCCACTAGTGAGGTGCAGCACCAGAATTCATCATAATTGCAACAACAAGTTCAGTAAAAGTTCTATTCTTTCTTTCTGCTTTACCAATTATTTCAGGGGAATATGGAGCAGTCGTTTCATGTACAGTTCCATGTTTATAAAAATTATTAAATAAACTAGAATCATACATATTACCTATCACTACAAATTCTTACTGAATTATTTTCAAATTCTTTACAAATTTTAAAAACTTATCAATTTCATTCACAAAAATATCATTCTTTTTGATGATGGTGTACAAAACTTCCCCAATAAACTGACTAAATCTTGCCTTATTTAGAAGAAGGAAAAAAACATAAACATGATTCTTTTTAATCTCGGGAGCACACATGACATCCTTCAAGATTGAAGTCTTTTCACAGGTGGACCTTGTTCCACTTCTCCAATATCGACAACATTAGTGGTGTGGATATCTCCCAACAACACTTTCTTATCTTTAGTATTCGTGTATGTTTTAAACATAACACGATCATAACAAACACGACGAGAGACGCCTGTGTTTATCCACCAACAATCACATCTATCAACCATGTTGATTTCAATGATCATATGAATAAATTTTTCATTAGCCAGGTTAACCCGTGCATTACGAGCTACACCAAGTTCAAGCATTACAAGATACATTTCTTAGCCATATGACTTAGTTTTCCACAGTTGAAACAAAAGGAAAACAACGTCATTTCTTTGAGGTGGTGGTTGTTGTCTAGTTGGAGCAACTAGGGCCATAGAAGGGTTCCCATTCTTAATTCGGTTCACAATATTGTGGTTCTAATTCTTTAATGATTTGCCATATGGCTTCAGAACCACACCGAATTTCTTTTTGTTGTTTAAAACAACCAAGACTTTTCTATTTAATCATGTCTCTGATATTCTTCTTTAATGAGAATAATCAGTCTCTCAAAAAAAATTATTTTATTTTGTAACAAAACATAATTCTTAAAAACTTTCAAACCAGGGGCAGTTTATCAATAATAAAAGAAATTTGAATTACTTATAAATGCATACCTTCAGTGATGATCTTATGAGTAATCTTTTAAAGTTCGTGACTTTGAGTTTCTACGGACCTTTCAACTACCATCGGATACTTCACGTAGCTGCTAAAATCATTCTTCTGTCACTACAAAAAAATCGCTGGATTGCGGAGGTTTTATTGGGGAGGTTTTAAATAACCCCCTTAGTTTAGCTTAACAAAGGGCTTGAAGCGCAAAATGGAAACAAACATTCTTTTATTTGAGGGAGTTTTAAAAACCCCTGAAATTAGAGTAATTTACCTTTTACTGAAATGCTTTTATTTATTTTTTATTAATTATTAATATTAATTAGAACAATACAACTCTAAGTTTCTTTTTTTCTTCTTGCGAACCCTAATTCCCTTGCTCTCTCGTTTATCTCTTGTGCCGCCACCCATAACTTGCCATCAACCAGCCATATCTCACCGTAAACTTTATCATTTTCTCAATTCATCTTCTCACTCGATCCTTCACCAGGAAGATAAGCCCTTATTTTTATCTCTTTTTTCGTTTCTTTTGTGCCCTCAATAAGAAGGGTTTCTCCATGTATAATTTTCTTCTTCAATTCGATTTCTTTCACTTTTTCAATTTCTATTTTGCTATAGTTTGTTTTCAATTTGATAAGGGTTCCTTTATTTTGTGGTTTTCTCATTCAATTTGAATTCTTCACACACATTTCAGTTATTGATTTTTTAATCTATTGTGCTTTCCCGTTTTTTCTTTATCTAACTTTTTTTTTCTTTTGATTTTAAGCTTTGCAGAAAGCACTAATTCAGATTTTCCTTTTCAAGCTAAAGGATTTGAGGATAATCATGGTAAGTATAATTTTTATTGATTGATTTCTTTGGGTGTTAATGAAATAGACTTAAAAAATGTATTATAAAGAATGAACATAATTTAATTAGGATTTTTATTGATTTATTGACTTCCTTTTCGTTTGTCCTAGCTAATTCATCCATGTAGTACGTGTGAAGATGTGATTCTGTTGCAATTTGCAGCCTTAATAGGTGCTAATTTCAATTGCAATGTACTGCGCCGCTGCTGAGATCAAATTAGTACCGCAAAAGATAGCTGATTATGATTAACGGTTAGTTATTTGGCTTGGTAGTTTTCAACAGGTACACATTAAATCCTCTAACTTCCAATTATAATGCAGAATTTCTTCCAAGCATTATTACTAGGTAATTTCATTTCTTTGCTACTTGAAAATTTTCAAGGTGGAACACTTTTGTGGATTATTTTTCTGTAGAAGCTTTTAATGTCGCAAGTCAGTTAATAGTTTTTCTGTAGAAGTTATTTGTGAGTATTTGAAGCAGGTGAGATGCTTCACTAGTTAGTTGGAAGTAGTTTATTGGTCTATTTATTAGAAAGTACATGTACACTAGTTTATTTAGAAGCTATCTAGTTTTTCTAAATTTTCTAAAATGTCTTGTGTACTTTTTGGGTAAGTTCTACTATACTTCTTTGTTATTGTTTCAAAAAAAACATGGATGTACATTTGTTGCAATAACTTATCCAAACAAATATGATAAGAACTGATATCAGTTAATCCCACTTACTCTGTCAGTTTTCATCTTTATTATGTATTGTTTCCTTATGCTCTCATTTATAATATTTTC